>NW_006295054.1:2980390-3012994 GCF_000327345.1 Myotis davidii
TTGTCTTGCCAGAAAGCACTGGGAGTAACCTCGTGCCAGCTCCAGCCTAGCCTTTAAGAGGCTGAGCAACTTCTGCATTTCGCTCTTGAAAAGAAAAACCAAGAAAGCTGAAGACAGAGGCAGGAAAGGAGCCCAAACCAGCCTGAGGCAATTCCAGCCAAGCCTACTGAGATGCCCATTGATGAATGGAGAAGCAGCGATTAAGGCCTTTTCAGCACCAGCAGACCACACGAGGAGCAGAACAACTACTCATCTTGCCAGGTGTTGCAGAATTGAGGGGAGAAAGAGAGAGAGAGAGAGAGAGAGAGAGAGAGAGAGAGAGAGAGAGAGAGAGAGAGAGAGAAAAAATAAAAAACTCTATTATAAATGAATAAATTGCTTATGTGTTAGGCCACTAAATTTTAAGGTGGCTTGTTGTAACTGCAATAGATACCAGGCACAATGGGTAAGTAGAACATGAGGACTTCCGCTTGTCTAAGATGTGGTTTGTGAGGTGAGTATTTCTCTGACATCCTGTTCAGCCACAACCTTAGGAACGCCCGGTGTCCCTCTGTCTCAGAGGCAGACTTCTCAGTGATTCTGTCCCTCCTCCAGTGGTAGAAGACTTCCCCTGCCCCCGTAAGTCTGGACCCAAGACTGAAGCTTCCTCTCCTCGTCCAGGCCTACATCACCCAGGGAGACTCCCAGGTCACCTGTCCTGACTTTAGTCTTTCATAGGAGCACCCAGTGAAGCCTGTGAGGAGAGCTTTCCAGGGAGTGCCCACTCCCCTGCATTTCCCACCTACATGGACTCTATATGCTACCACTACCCACTTGATCTTTAGGAATTCATTAAAAACTTGGCTGAATGCAGATAATCTGCTTTTACACCGACCTGGCTTCCTCCCTCCAAGTCTGCAACAGATAAGCCACGGCCTGCAGTCTCTCCTTGGAGGTGACTGTTTGTCCTTGGATTTTAGGGAAGCTGTTGCCCTGCAACCTCGGCTCTATGACGGGTTTGAGAAAAGTTACAATTGTGGACATTACTTCTTGGATCAGGTTTCTAAATGCCACGCAGAAGCCAGAAGTATATAGTTGCTCTTTAAACTGATCCAGGGAACTCTAGGAGGCCTACAAAGGGGCACCCAGGAGAAAGGGGACCCTTTGTCATTGAGTCAGCCAGCCACCTCCATTTTTAAAAACCAAGTTTATATACAGAGAACCGACAGAAAGAAACGTGTGACTACAAGTAGTTAGAAAACCACTGACCCACAGCACAATTTCAGATGCACCAAGCTATCAGTCCCTTCCCCAGACCTCCTCCTCTCTACCTGTTCCCCAAAGCCTGAGAGCCTTCCCAGGGGAGAGGAGCTTGGACACCACATCAGAGGCAAAGTTTAAAGTGCAAATACTTCAAGGGAAAGTTGACTTAAAATTCACATGAAATGTAGTTCATAATAGGAATTTTCCCCCCTAATAGCAGATTTTAATAAGAACAGAGCACAAATACTGAGTCTGACAAGAAGGAAAAGGAGTCCTGGATTGAGGACAGAGAATATTTCAAAAATATTTCAACAAGCCAACCTCCTACATCACAATTTGCCCACGGCCGGTACACATACACAGGCACTTAAGCATATCTCCAGGAAAAGCAGGCAGTCCAGGAATCTATTCTGTCGTTGCACAATGCAAGCAACCACAGTTAGCACCTCAGGGGGCCCCGAGTGATGACAGATGTAAAAAGCGAAACTTTCTTCTCCACCAGCTGGCCTGGGAGCCAGTGACAGACACACAGCAGCTCGGCCCCTCCTCTGGCCCTGATTATACTCCGCGGTAATAGTAGAGGATGAAATATGAAGGAAGGAAGGGAGATATGTTAAAGGTGAACACCATGAAAAACGGTCACTGGAAAGCCACTCAAAATAAGAGCAGCAGCAAAGGTAAGTGCTTCTCTGGAAAGCACCATCCCTTTCCAAGCATCACATGAATCATCTAAGGGAGAACACCTTCACAGCTGGAGAGGCGACGTCTAGAAAAAAATGCTAATGTTATTGAATGTTACTACTACCATTTCAAGTGAGGGTGACTAGGGCAGCAACAGCATTAGCTATTTTCAAATCAGGCCTCAGGTAAGTAGATTAAAAAGGAGAATAAGTGTAGAATTAAATTCTCTTACAATCCTTAGATATAATTACTAAAACAAAGACAGGTGGTTGGTGATGAAATACATACACATGAAAGATTCATGTAACGACATAAAACATGAGAAAATGTCATTATTTCCTGCAGAAAAAAAAACTTAGATCTCTCAATCAATACCTGAAAAGATAAGTATCATGGAAAACAAATGGCAACCTCAGTTAAAGGCTTCCTTTACTCTTACTTGAATTTGTACATAAATCTCATCTTCCCAACTAAAATATGAACCCCTTTGGAGGTCAGTTCTTTTTTGTGACTTCTTTTCTTGCACTTTATGTATAAAATGAACAAACAGTACTTAATAACATAAATACTTGAGAAATAAATAAATAGATTTGGAAGACAGAGATTTCAACCCAAGTCCAAAGCATAATATGACACTGTACTTTCCATAATGTTGTGTGGAAAATGTTTTGACTTAATAAATAATTAATCTTGTTTTATTTCACAGTACCAATCATAACATTTTGGTCCTTTGGTGTTTGTGCTATTTTAAGCCTACGTATAACATTTAATGTCTAAACATATTTAAATATCATTAATGCTAAAGGAATTATCAACTTAAACTGTCAGGAAGTGTTAACCTAAGAGCAGACACTGGAAGCACATAAGAGTAAAGCCACATTAGTGAGTTAAACTTTAATACAGTTTTGTTTTACAATTTTAATAAGGTATAATTGACATATAATAAACTGCATATATTAAAATACAGAATTCAGTAAGTGTTGACTTCCAAGTGTTGACATCCAAGAAATCTTTGCCACCATAATGCTAATAAACCAATACATGACCCCCAAGAGTTTCCTCCCACCACATCCTGTCTTCCACCTCTCCCTTCTCCTGTCCCTAGACCAGTGGTTCTCAACCTTCCTAATGCTGTGACCCTTTAATACAGTTCCTCATGTTGTGGTGACCCCCAAGTTCATTGTTAAAAATTGAACATAATTAAAGCATAGTGATTAATCACAAAAACAATATGTAATTATATATGTGTTTTCCAATGGTCTTAGGTGATCCCTGTGAAAGGGTCATTCGACCCCCAAAGGGGTCACAACCCACAGGTTGAGAACCGCTGCCCTAGACAAACAGTGATCTGTTTGCATTTTTTCAAGTTTTATACAAATGAGGTCATACAATATGCACTTTTTGGGGATGGTCAGAGATGTCTGGCTTCTTTTACTCAACAAAATTATTTTTGAGGTTCATCTGTGTTGTAGCATGTATCAATAGCTCATCCCTTTTATTTGCTGAATAGTATTTGTTATAATTATACTAGCAGCCCAGTGCACAGATTCATGCACCGGTGGGGTCCCTCGGCCTGGCCTGCGGGGATCAGCCGACACCAGCAGTCATACATCGCCCAAGGGATGTAGTAGTGCACAAAGCAGCAGGCACGGGGAAGGAGCTCAAGCCCAGGCTGGGCACCGTGCCACTCCCACTCATCCCGGCCCCATTGTGCCTGCCACCTCCACCACTTGGTAGGCTCGCTGCTGCTCCACTGCAGTCTGCGCCCATCCTAGGGTGATACCAGCATGCCCATGACAGAAAAGGGGCCGCGGGCTCATGCCCAGTCATTCCCAATGCTGGTCCCAATCCCGGTCTTGGTCCAGATGGGAGAGGAGTATGCATGGGGAGTGTCCACGGGAGAGACTTGCACCACTGCTGCCGCAGCTGCACTCACCAGCCATGAGCCCAGCGTCTGGTGCCCGTTGGTCAGCTGAGTGGTGCTCCTGCCGTGGGAGCACACTGACCACTAGGGAGCAGCTCCTGCATTGAGCATCTGCTCCATGATGGTCAGTGTGCATCATAGCAACCGGTCCACCAGTCGTTCAGTTGTTTGGTTCTTAGGCTTTTATATATATAGACTAGAGGCCCTCGTTCAGTTATTTGGTTTTTAGGCTTTTATATATATATAGACTAGAGGCCCAGTGCATGGATTTGTGCACATTGAAAGGAAATTCATTAGAAGGTGGCCAGTGGGGCTGGATTGGGCCAGACAGGCCGGACACGCCCTGAAGCCAACCTCCCGCGGTCCCTCCCTGACCAGCCGCACCTGGGGCAGCACCGGTGCTCAAAGGGTATCTGTGGAGTAAGTGGGCAGATGGGGTCCCTTGGCCTGGCCTGTGGGGACTGGGCCGAAACCAGCAGTCCAACATCCCCCGAGGGGTCCCAGAGTGTGAGAGGGCACTCTGCAAAGTTGCTGTCACTCAACAGCTCCTGCATTGAATGTCTGCCCCCTGGTGGTCACTGTGCATCATAACTACCGGCCAGTCAGCCCATCACTTAGGCTTTTATATATATAGATACCACAGTTTGTTTATCCAGTCATCTGTTGATAGACATTTGGGTTGTTTGCAGGTTTGATTTAACAAATAAAGCTGACATGAACATTTATGTACAAGTCTTTAAATGTACATGTGCTTTTATTCTTTGCACAAACACCTGGGAGTGGAATGGCACAATAGTTTGGTAGGTAAAGTTTAACTTTTTAAGAAACTGCCAAACCATTTTTCTCAGTGGTTATACCATTTTACATTCCCATCAGCAGCGTATGAGTCTTCCAATTCTTCCACCTCCTTTCCAACACTTGGTAAGGTCAATCTTTTCAATTTTAACAATTTTAAGAGGTGTGTACTGATGACTCCTTGTGGGTTTAGTTTGCATTTCTCTAATGGCTAATTATGTTAAGGACCTTTTCATGTAATAAATTGCCATGTATCTTCTTTTCCTAAAAGTCTCCTCAAATTTTTTGCCCATTTAAAAAATGTATTCCTGTTTACTTGAGTTTTGAAAGTTCTTTATATATTCTGAATAGGTCAGACACAGGTCTTACAAATGTTTCCTCCCAGTATGACTTGTCTTTTCTTTTACTAACAATGTCTTTCACAAAGCAGACATTTTTTAATTTTGATAAAGGCTAATTTATCAATTTGCTTATTTTTGAATTGTGCTTCTGGTGGCATACCTAAGAAATTTTTACCTAACCCAAAGTCACAAAGGATTTCTCCTATATTTTATTACAGAAGTATACTAACTTTAGGTTTTACATTTAGGCCTATGACACACTTTGAGATTATTTTTAATATGGATAGTCAATTGTCCCAGTGCCATTTGCTAAGACAATCCTTTTTCCATTGAATTGCCTTTGCATCTTCATCAAAAAGAAGCTGTCTGTATATGTGTAGATCTACTTCTGAATTCTCCATTCTGTACCACTGATTTATTCATCTATCTTGATACCAATACCACCACACTGCCCTGATTACTACAGCTTTATAATAAATGCTTAGATCAGCTAGCTAGTTATCTTTGTTCTTTTTTTATTTTTTTCCCCAGTTATTTAGGCTAGTATTCTAAGTCCTTTGCATTTCCATGGGAATTTTAGAATCAACTTGTCAAAAAATATCTGCAGGAATTTTTATTGAGATTGCACTGAATCTATGGATCAGTTGGGGAGAAGTAATCCAGGGCAAAGGAATCCCAAACTTCCACTCTTATCCTTTCCTCCCTCCCTGTCAGGTTTACATCAGTAGAAGACTAAGGGCTAGAGAGTAGAAGCCTGAGATCAAACCAGAAGTTAAGTCTACGGCCATACTACCCTGAACGCGCCCGATCTCGTCTGATCTTGGAAGCTAAGCAGGGTCGGGCCTGGTTAGTACTTGGATGGGAGAAGTTAAGATGTCTCCCGCCAGTAGGTCTCTTTGGGGACCCAAGCCTAGTACCCTTTCATCTATTCCCTCCTTTATCTTTGCTTTCCCTTCGTGATTATTTTCTCCTTCTTTCCTTCCTTTCATGAGCGTATTACAGATTAGCTCCCCTGCTCCCAGTTCCACCATTAACACCAGCTCCTTCCAGCCAGGGTGGAAACCAAAGTTTCACAGCCATTTCTCAACTCTCAGGTCCCTGAAGCAAGCAAAAAGCCCTTTTGAGAGTATACACATTTGGCCATCTTTGGGGCCTACCTGAAGAACAATGCTTTCCTCCCACAACTCATCACCCTGCCTTTCTATACTTTCCACAATTCTAGAGAACGATAAAACACAAAGGATTAAAACCATGATGGCCCAAACGAATGAAGATTCATGTGTATTTCTGAGGCGAACACTGCCTCTAAGGAATTCTGGCTGGGGCTACATGGGAACCACAAAGGGAAGGACAAACCTGCAGCCATAGAAACTGGGCGTCCGGGTGAGGGGGCAACAAAAACCAATGGGGAAGAAAGGAGAGTGTTGAAACCGGAGCAATGAAAGGAACGTGAAGAAGAAAGGGGAGGAAATCCTGTCAGCGGCAGCCTACCTGAGATAGGGCTCACTGGTACACTGTTCCTAGAGGCCCTTTGGCTATTGTACATTAGGGGCTGCCTCTCTAATAAAATAGCTATTAAAAATTTTACCATCTTATTTAAACTTGTGTTATAAGTGCAGAGTTTAAATTACAAATTATAGAAAAAGTATTATATCCCTAATCACTATGTAAATGGAATTTTTTAAATCTCTATATCTCTTAGAAACATACAAAGAATCAGAAATAGAAATGTCTACTCTTCTACATTTAATTTTACTTCAATCCTAATAAAATTAAAGGAAGGAAATGATTGGTACATACGTGTGTTAATCAAAAGATCTTTACAATAACAGGGTTGTCATAATTATTCCTAGTCAGTGGTCCTCCTGCCAACAGTATTCATAAACTTATTTCAACTTAAAGAAATAATAACATATTTCTGACTGCATTTCCTTTGATTTTTGTCCCAGGGACTCTTCTAAAAGATGTGGTTGAGAACCAAGCCAACTTCTGAAATAACCCATTTCTACTTGACTACTAGAGAGCACAAAATCCCCTCTATAAGAATAAGCAGAGAATAACCACACAGCCTGTGAAAAAAAATTCTTCAGTCCTGTCAGTGTGGCTCAGTGGTTGAGCATCTCCTATAAACCAGAAGGTCATGGTCCAATTCCTGGTCGGGGCACATGCCTGGGTTGTGGGCTCAATCCCCAGGAAGGGGCATGCAGGAGAATCAATGATTCTCTCTCATCATTGTTTCTATCTCAATCTCTCTCTCCCTTCCTCTCTGAAATCAATAAAAATATATATTTTTTAAATCTTCAAAACACAGAATGTTATTATTAGAAATGAAGAAAATAAGGAATTTTAAATTCCAAAGCCATTTGATTTATAATTAATTACTCTTGGAAGCAAGCTTACACTTTAGTCCTCTATTTCCATAGAAATATGAGATACAATGAATAAATGTACATTACAAAGACAACCCTAGCACTTCCAAAAGTTCATTACCTTTAATATCGCCTCATGGACTTGAATTTCTAAAGCTGGACCATCACAGATTTATTTCGCCCCTGGTTTTAACTTGCAATTTCTACACCTGCCATCAGGTGGTATCTTGGGTCATAATGACAAGGATCAGTCAGCTACGTTTATATCTCCAGGTGTGGATAAACGAAAGAATACATAATCTAGAATGCATAAGTATGCACATTCTATAAAAATAAATATTTTAAATTGCAAGCATAAATTATTAACTAGTTCCCAATTATCATGTATAAAAGTGCTTTCTCAGCACTCTAATCTGCATTCTCAAAATACCCTTAACTAGCCAGGGCTATTATTTTTCCTTTTTCATTTGGAAAGGTGTATGGTCAAAGAGCTTCTGCAGCAGCATGAATCTCTGGTCTATTTTCCCATTTAGAAGGTTTACCTCCTCCTTGGGCTGCTTCATGCTTGCCTAAATCCCTAAACACTGCCTCTAATGCAATTTAATTGTCATTGAATTACTTAAGATTATTTATTGAAAACCTTAGGTGCTTTCTGCCAACTATAGTTTTTGCTAAAAGACCGTGTCTTTTTAAAATTTCCTGCTTAAAAATATTAAAGTATAAAGAAGAAAATAAAAACTATCCCTAAATTTACCACCAAAAGGTGCTAAGGGTTTTGTTTTCTATAGTTTTCATTATTATCCCTTTTCCTCTCTTTGAATTTTTTCCCTCAGTTTGTTTTCTACTTTACTACTTGTGGTATTTCTTAGTGTCCCAGTTCTGTTGACTCCTTTCTAAATTGGGTTAATAGTTGCATGTCCCTCATAAGGTTGTCGTGAAGATTGAGTTAAAACATGTGGGCCTTTAGAACAACGCCTGGCCCAAGTGCTCAATAAATGCTAGCTCTTGTCATTATTTCTATTAGGACTGGCTTTCACATTTTTCAACTCTATCATTCTTCCTGCTCTTCTTCCTTTTCCTGGCGGCCTGCTTAGCTGGATGCTGCTTCACACATGCAACATCCCCTCAAGTGTTGTTGAAAACAGAAAAACAGATTTTCTAAGATCATCTCATATTTCATGATCAATCTATTACAGAGAAAACAATTCCTCTGAACCCTTAGGAAAATGGTGACCCCCTTTATTTTGAGTAACAAAATCTCTTAATAGAATCCACAAGAGAACCCTTATTTTCCGATAAAATAATCGCCTGAGTTGAGCTGCTTTCTGGCATAATTTGCTATGGTCCCAAATCTTTCTTAGAGACACATCCCTATCTGGATTGCAGGGAAAATGGTCTAGAGCAGGGTAGGATGGGGAGAAGGACAGTGCTTTACCAGTACAATATCCAGCAGCCTAGGCGACAGTAAAGGAATTAGAATGAGCATCTCTAGACCTCCAACGTGGATCGCATTCCCTGGGAAATGACCCACTTCCCAAAACCTCTGTGTGATGTGGCAGCCACACCAAGAGCAACCTGAAGAGCTTTCCTGTCACCAAGCCTGGAGCTTTGCTTGTGGTAGTCAACTATGGGGGAAGCAAAGGTCAAGGTAGCTATTGAATTACAAATGCTGGCTCCACCAATCCATCTATCCATTCATCCACTCCATCAATAGTTATTGAGTAATATGTGCCAAGTATGTGCTCAACCCTAGGGATGCAATGTTGCCCTCCTGGCTCTCCAAGTCTAATATGAGTGACAAATACCAAGTAGACAATCATAAAAATGCCCCTACCATTAGAATCAGAGTACCATGACAGCACAGATCTCTGGTGATCCTTAAGGACGTAATGATGGAGCCAAGGTCTGAAGGATGATTAGGAATTAAGGAGGTTGCCCAACACAAAGACCCAAGGCCAGTAGTACTCTTGACGTCGTGTGCTGCAGCAGAGAAGCCACAGTGGACACGGGGCTAGACGGCAGGAGAGGTGCATAGTCTGGATGGCTGCCTTTGCCGGGGTCCAGCCCCGGGGGTCCAGGGGTTCCCAAAGGTGTGGACTGAGTCGGCGAAGAATGTTTTACACGGAGACAGCGTTCAGAACCTTCTAGCTCTCTTTAGTCTCCGTGGATCTTCCTGTGCCTGGCTGAGGCCACAGAGAAAGATCCAGAGGCAAGCTGAGCCTTTATTTTTATAGTCAGAGGTAAACAAGGTAGTGGTTACCAAAGTTACACTGTTCTTGTTTCACTTGTTTACACTGTTCTTGTGAGTTTCACTTGTTTTTGTTCTTGTTGCACTTTCCTCAGCCCATTAGCTTCCCAGGTAAGATCTAGGGAGCTTCATAAGGTCAAGCCTAATTATGCTTAAGAGGACTGTGCCCTCTAAGCTGGGACTTGTTTGTGACTTTGCCAACAGGTCAGTCTGAGGCTTAATCTATATCCGCTGCCCACATGCCTTGATCTAAAAACAGTCAAAACCTTTAGAAGTATTTAAACCGAGATCACATGACAGAACTGCCTCTTAAAAGACTCAATGGAAGTCGGGCCAGTGTGGTTCTGTGGTTGAGCGTCGACCTATGAACCAGAAGGTCAGGGTTTGATTCCCAGTCACGGCACATGCCGGAGTTGCGGGCTCGATCCCCAGTGTGGGGCGTGCAGGAGGCAGTCGATCAATGATTCTCACTCAACATTGATGTTTTTATCTCTCTCTCCTCCCTTCCTCTCTGAAATCAATAAAAATTTTTTTTTTAAAGGCTCATGGAAGTTTAGTGAGGAAGGAATTGAAAGAGGGGGCAAGATGGCTGTAGGGCAACACACAGAGCAACCTGAATCTCAATATGCCATGGTTACATGCTCACCAGCAGCCCCTTATGCTGCCCTTACTTCCAAATATTGCATCACTCAGGTCACCGGTTTACTTTCTGGACCCACTGAGGGGAAGGGCCTCTAGGATGTCCTCCCACCTGGATCCACTGAAGAAACGCCAACAAAAATCCCCCATCACTCTCTGCCATAGGGGCTGTAACCACTGGTTTCTCTTGTTAATGCTGATATCCCCTATTTCTATATCTTCTCAGCCATTCCACTAGAAATTTGGGGAGTACTGGGGTCCCTGCTTACACCAACCCCCAAACCTAGCCATTTCAAATATCGCCTTCTGAAAACTGAACATTCAAATTAAAGAACCATATTTGAAAAGAACCACTTTTAAGCATGTATTTTTAGTAGCCGCTTCACAAGCATATTTTGGATCAAAAGGATAGTTGTAATTATATCAGCAATCTTCAGCATTCATGTAAGTAGAAATTGTAAAAAGATTGCTGAAAAAGGAAGCATCTCCCACATCCCTATTATCTACTATAATGCAGAACACAGCTGGCATGGCGAATAGGCATTTATGAATAATTTTAAAGAACTCTTTATTCAATAGTTTCCACCTCTTCAGTAATTTTTACTAATAAAGATTAAATGTTGTGACTCCCTCCCTCTCCCTTTTTCTCCATATCATGTTTTTAATGTAAGAAGTAAAATATCCCAAAAGCACTCTGAGTAATCCCTGTGGTAACTATTTACTACGGTCCTAGTAAATGTTCCTTTTACAGTTTACAGTACCAGTATATAACAAATGAATTTTTAAGTTGGTCAATACAATTTGTGGAACATACTGGTTATAGAATTTCTCAATTTTTTACAGTTATTATTTATTGCAGGACCTACAATACCCCGTAGACTTACTCATTGGGAAACGTAATGAGATTCATTGGTATTTTCATTTTATTAACATGGAATCTTGGGCTCACATGTTAAATAGGTTTACATAAAATTTAATCAAGGTCAAATAATAAACCTTTGGCAAGTCCAAAAATAAAACGGATATATTTTGATTATCAAACCAAAATTCTGGCAACCATGTAACACTGCTTTGACATTTCCATCTGTTTTTAGAAAAAAAGTCCCTCCAAAGCAGTCACTGACAGGTGCCAGTCACACTGACTGAAACTTTGACTATTTATATTGCTGGCAATTTCTAGCAAGCACGTTTCTATTTTTTTTATTTTTCTGTACTTTTGTATTTTAAAACATTCACGTTCTTCAAATGTGAATTGCTTATATGTTTTTACTTACTTGTTTCCAATGGCAACAATATAGAAAAAAACAAAATCTAATCTAGCAGCTGACTATAACTTTCCTTAAGCCATCATAAGACAATATTACTCTAGGGAAGTAAAAGCTGTCATCAATAACAACATGCACAGGGATGTAAACCTCAAGGTAAATTATAAATATATTCCTCACCCAGGGCAGATTGAAAAACACCCATCTCTTTGTGGCACCATAACTAGCAATGTAGTACATGTAGAAAAACAACAGAGAAGCATTGATCAGACCATCAAACCTCAGAGGGAAGGTAGGGGAGGGTGGGGGTAAGGGGGAGAGATCAACCAAAGGACTTGTACGCATGCATATAAGCCTAACCAATGGACACAGACACCAGGGGTTGAGGGCATGAGTGGGGGAAGGGGAATGAGGGGATAAGGACACATATGTAATATCTTAATCAATCAATCAATAAATAAATAATTTTTGAAAAGCTATTTATTGTGGCTTTTTCATTCAAATGGCAAAAAGTTTCCAATTTGGAAATGTACTTTAAAAGTATAATTTTCTCTCTTTGATTCACATCTCGTTCAGCTATTTCCCATATCCCCCTTAGTAATAAATATTAAAATGAAGCAGTTAGTTCTTCATTTTCACCAACCTTTCTGAAATCAGCAGATAAAATTAAAAAATTAATATTACTTCAAACTATGAAAAGGTGATCAGGGCTAAGGTGAGTTTATTTATTTAATTTTAAACCCCTCCCCCATCACTTCTACTTAATTTATTTTACCAGAAACATTCTCCTTAGCCCAAGCTGCATAAGTGTAAGTAGAATTAGGTATGGTCCCTTGTTTAAGATGTCAACTCTAAAAACTTTCAGAGCTCTAATAAAGGAGAAATATGGACAACAACAAAGTTTTAGAATTTAGGAACCTAATTATTAAAAATTTTCCTTCTGCCACTTTTTTCCCCATCAATGGCCTTGTTAGCTCTGGTTTCTTGAGCCCAGAGATGTAAGATGCTAGAGATATTATCTTAGTTTTCTTTATGGACCCCTAATTGCCCATCCCATGTTAGGTAAAATAATAAATACTTGTCTAATAAATATCTGTTGAAGGAATGGATGACCCAAGAGAAAAAAATGTCACAAAATTAGCATGCGCCTGTTCTCCCAACAGATGCTCTGGGACTGGCTGTGACCACAGAAACAGTTTGCCCACTTGCTTCTTTGTTCCCTACCATCTGCTTTCCACTCATCACCAGGCTACCAACAGCCTTTTGATGGCGAAATCCAGTTCCTAAACATGGTTGCAGCTTCATCCTCCGTACTCTTGTTAGTACTGTCCCACAATGGAACATTCCCATTTAAAACTTCCATTAACTTTCATGATGCCAAATTACAGAAAATCCTGTTTCTGTATTCTCATCTGTATCTATATCTATATCTATATTTATATATATCTTTTATTTCCTTTACTGACTTCTCATCTTCATTTCATCACCTAAATACAGTCACACCTAAAGGGGTGTCCTAGCATTCTCACTGGACACGACCTTTCTCCAGTAATCTTATCCATTCTCAAAACGTCAATGATACTTTACTAGAGATAATTCCAAAATCTCTATTTCTCGTCCTATTCACTCACTAGGCCTCCACATCTGATTCCCAGGGGCTTCCTTGACCTCGCCACCATCTAGGTAACTTACTGTTACCTCAAGTTCAACAAAGCAATCCTGAGCTCGTCTTTCCATTCTTGCCAAACGAATCCAATTTCCTGACCTCCATTCCAATGAATGTTCCCAGACACCCAAGCTTAAAGCTCCTGGATCATCTTTGATTCCTCCCTCTCCTTTACCTAAACATCCTGTCAATTGCCTAGTCCTTTACAGTTTGCCTTTCTCATCTTGCCTTTCTCTCACCTAACCAATCTATTACACACGACCTCAGTTTTCTTTATTTTTGTTTATTTTTTTGTGTGGTGTTTTCATATTTTAGTCTCATTCCCAACTACTTCCCACTGGGATTCTAAGTCAACTTGACTATAAACTATTCCCCCAATACACCCCATACTTTCCTTCCCCATTGCCTTGGACCATGCTGTTCCCTCTGTTGTGTATGCCTTTCCACCATCTCCATGGGTTGTTATCTTGCCCAATGGTGGAACATTTCATGTAGGACCTTCTCCATGAAGCCTTACATCATTTCCAAAACCAAACATGGTTTATTTTCCCTTGAAGTCCATAGTTGTTGTTTTTCCCACCATCTGTCTTCTTACATCATATGCTGCTTTTCAAGGAAAGTCTGCTTCTCATGCCACCCCCTACCAGCCTACAGTCTTTCTGAAGGCAGGAATAATATCTTATATATTTCTTTCCTCTGTAGAAGCTTTGCATACAAACAGAATTCAATATTTGTATTTGTTTGTATTTATGTATTTATTCTTCCCTCATCCTGTTCCAAAAATGACTTGAAGTCACTCAATAAATATTTGTTGAAATAACAAAACCAGTTGCTTTTATGCTTACACCCCTAACCACCTACAATTTCCTTACTCTTTCCTACAATAATAGTCCTTTAATGTTGCTAAATACTTATTCATTCCAATGTTTCAAATAAAATAAACCTAAGAGTAGTTTTAGTTCCCAATCTTTTTTCTCTACTTCTCCTTTCTGAATCATCTATACCAGGAGTTTTTAACCTCAGCACTACTGACATTTTGAACCATTTAATTCTTTCTTGGAGAGTGGGAGAAGGGTCTATCCTATCTCAACCAGCACCATCATATAGAAATATAATGGAAGTTACAAATGCAAGCTACAGGTGTAATTTTAAATATTCTAGAAGCTACACTTAAAAATAAAAAGAGTCCTGGCTAGGTGGCTCTGTTGGTTAGAGCGTTGTCCCATAAACCAAAATGTTGCAGGTTTGATTCCTGGTCAGGGCACATATCTAAATTGCAGGGTTCGATAACCTGTGAGGCCCGCTTACAGGAAGCAACCAATTGATCTCTCTCTCTCTCCTTCCTTCCCTCCCTCCCCACCTTCCTCTCTCTCTCAAATCAATAAAAAAACATATTCTTGGGTGAGTATTAAAAATATAAATTAAATTTAAAAACTAAAGGTAAACAGATTAAATTCATTTTAGTAATATATTTAAGCCAACATATTCAAACTATTATCATTTCAACATGTAATCAATATAAGAAAGTTATTAATGAAATATTTACTGTTCTGTTTTCTTACTAGTCTTCAAAATCCAGTGTATTTTTTATATTTTGTTCATTTACTTTACAGCCATATTGGCTAGTAACTACTGTGTTGGACAGCTCAGATACAGACAGTTTTCCCTAGGCTGAAAAATCATTTTTCAAGAAGAATAAAGAAATCTCTTTTCTTCCCCCCTAGTCATTCATAGCTACAATCAAATATATCAAGATTCGGGATCAGTCATAAATGCAGAAAATTTCAAAGAAAATAGATGATAGGGGATTTGGGATCAGAAAGTAGATGTGAGGATAAAAGATGGAAAATCAAGAAATGGCTATATGATTCTATTTCACTAGCTTAGTGCATTTGATCATTAGTTCACATAGAGATGTCACTTTCTACTTGCCTTCCACACCCAAAATTCCCAACCCAGAAAGAAGATCTATATTTTCCTAAATAATAAAAGCCTAATATGCTAAATGTTCAACTGTTCATTCAACCTTTCAACCAGTTGCTATGACGCGCTCTAACCACCAGAGGGCAGATGCTCCGACCGGTAGGTTAGCTTGCTGCTGGGGTCTGGCTGATCAGGACTGGGCAAGAAGGGCTGGACACGCCCTGGAGCCCTCCCGCAGTCCCTCCCTGGCCCCAGTATGCACAAGTGGGGTCCTTGGCCTGGCCTGCACCCTATCGCAATCAGGGACCCCTCAGGGGATGTCAGAGAACCAGTTTTGGCCCGATCCCCACAGGCCAGGCTGACGGACCCCACAGTGCATGAATCCATGCACTGGAGTTATGTAATATATCTCTACACACCCTGCACAAAGTGTTCCCCCAGTGTGCATGAAAATCTTAAGTATTAATTTCTCTGAAGTTACAGGTGAGTCATACATTACAGATGTGGGAGAAAAACCCAAATTTTCTCATTCTAACCACTTCACTTTACAAATAAAGCAGCTAAAGTCTAAACAGGACTAGAAATTGGCCTAATATCTTGGAGCTCAGGAAGGACGTCTAAGCCAGAACCCAAGTTCAGAGTCCTGGTTCCAAGCCCTCCTTCCACCCCTTCCTCGCTGTGTAATTTTCAAAGAGTAACTTCACCTCTTTTACCATTGGTTTCTTCACATCTACAACAGAACCAATGATATCTACTTGGCACATTTTTTGTGAAAATTACCACCAATAAGTTAATATATGTGAAAATACGAGGCACAGTGTTCCTATGATTCCAAAGGTTTGCTGAATCTGAAAAGGGTAGACATAATAGAGTCACAAGGTAAGAAGCACCTTGAAGATTTATGTTAATCCATTATTATTTCTCAGGAGTGTTACGCCTAATCTATTAAGGCTGATAAAAATGTAAATGGTTACTTAAAAGCTTTAACGAAATACTGTTAAGAACTCTCTCAACAATACATTCCAATAAGGAACAACTCTTACTATCCAAAAGTTTTCGGATAGGTCTGCAATTTTAACCAAATTTCCTCTCTCTTTATAGAAGTATAAACTCAATCACTAATGGAAAATGGAGCTCACCATCATTTCCATGAGGTAGCAGCATGACTCCTTCAAATATCTGAAAAGCATTGTTATTCCTTAGCCTTCTTTCCTCAGAAGTTGTAAATATTAACTTTCTGTATTCTGTAGAGAGGTGGGCACTTTAATAACACCTTATACCAATATTTGGTTGTATTTTGGTCTAATTTGAATTTAGTTGCAATCTTCCTCTGGGTAAAATGAAAGAAAAGCACTTTTCCCTCCATGTAGTTCTATAAGTTCTGGTTTCATGCAGGTTCTTTTATGGAAGGACATCCCTTTGAGTTAGATACATCCTGCCTCAGTCTTCCCTCAGCAGGGTGTGCATGGAGAAGGGCTTGCACTTTAGAATTCAGGCCCTTGAGTTAGGGAACAAAGTCTGAATCTGCGCATCTTCCAGGACACAATGGAAGAGCCAGCTGTTTGCTTAGATTTTTGTCTGAGTAGTATTTTATCGAGCTATTATTAGTTTTAATGTTGCAATTAGATGTACAAATGTACCCGGAGGTATGTTTGGATAGGATCATCATACAAATCAGAATTGACAATGATGCACACAGCTGCATTTCTGCCAATGATTAGGCATTTAAATGAGTGCTCGTGGTGTGTTTGCTGGGAAATGTGATCCCATGAAGTGGAGAGGTTAGCAAGGATGTGAGGCTGACAAGGGGACATCAAAAATACCATAAAAACAAAAGAGAGTGAATATATTACATTCCACTTGGAGACTGGAACTAGTTTCCCTAACCACCCTATCTAAACTGGTTCCCTCCTCTCACCCTGACAATATTATATATTCAAACAGGTTTTTGGCCTTGTGCCTGTTGTGCCTCCCTTCCCACTAGAACATAAGTTCTAAGAGAACAGGGACAATGTTACATCTTCAACCCTAGAACAGTGCCCAGTTTCTCCACATACTAGATTCTCAAAATTATTGCTGAGTAATTAAATAGATAAAAATGAATTCCAATATACACTGAGAAGAGTTTGTGAAGGTATGACTTCTTCATCTACAACTTTCATAAAAATCATTTAACATTTACCCCTGGATGACATCATCAAATTCGGCATCATGTTTTTCACCACTGGAACCTGGAGGCTTCGGGTGGCTAAGTGACTTGTGCAAAGGCTTATAATTAATTAGCCTGGACTCAGACAAAATAGCTGATTGCCAAGTTTGCACTTCATTATGCTTTTTATGTCTATGACAGTAACCATCAGAGGAATATATTAGTGTTCTTTCCTACTCACCTTAATTCTACTAAATGAGTATAATTGTAATAGAGAATAAAGACGTCAGCACTTTGGTCCCTTCACAGCACTCTCAGTTGTGGCATCATAATTAAATCTCTTTCAGAAACTGCTGACCCTAGAATCCTCCCTCTTGTAGCTCCAAATTACTAAACCTTCAACCCAGGGCTTTCCAAACCTTGTCTACTTGTCACCTCAAGTCCCAAAGCCTTGACTTCTTGACAAGGTTTCCACCCCTGCCCCTATACTTCTTCCAAATTTTAAAAAATGTGAATCCAAAGGTACAAACACAAGAAATAAGCAGTATATTTCTGGAAGCACATAAGCCCTGCAGAGTCTTTGACAAGAGTGTAAGCCAGTATGGTTTGGAGGATCTGAGTGCATAGTTAAATAATGTACCAATGGTCAATGAATAGGAATAAAATACTCTAACACTAATGCTATGCCAATATAATGTAATCCTTTTTGGAGATTCAGAAGCACATCCTTGCAATTTTGAACACTGATTCTCTCTGCATATTCCTGTAGGAAGAAAATATAATTATTTAAGTTCTTGGATTCTTAATTAATGGAACTTTATAGCATTTTGACAAAGAGAACTTGTGATGTTCTTCTATGAAGCAAAAGCAGACATAAATGAGTTATATTTCAAACAAAAACAGCTAAATTAAATATTTATCATTTCTTTACATGTAAAAGACTAAATCTAGTTCCCAAATCATTAAAGTATAATTGCATTTATCATGGGTTCTGACCAGAAAAGCTTCCTCAACCTTTCATTCTCAAGCGAATGTTGAAGTTATGAATTTTCTGTTACGTTATATTTCAGTTTAGCTACTTTAAATTATGTATCATCCTAAATATACTGAAACTGACAAAAGCTGTTTATCAATTTTAAATATTCAAGTTGATGACAAACATAACTCATCAGTACAATTCACACTGGCTATCTCATATCTAGAACTGTTGTAGCCAATAGTACTAACCCAGCTACTGAAGGACTGACTAATCAATAGCTTTTTAAAAGCTTCCTATGCTGGTATTCAAAGCAGAAGGGCTTCCAAGGAGTCACTACAGAATGTTAACAATGGAGAAAGGGAAGAACCTGAGCAGAGGCACCTGGAGAAGCAGAAATACGGACAAGGGGAGAGGATCCTGGAATTTTCTTCAAACCCTTTTTGTGATCCAGCTCTATGCCCACCTTTGCATTCCATGGCACATCTCTGAATCCTTATGAGAAATCACCTCTCTCTTTTAAACTGAACTCCAGTTAGTGTCTGTGCCGTGGGAAAAACATCTGTAACTATTAAACTTAAAAAAAATAATAAAACCCACAACTTTTAAACTCTCTTCTTAGAGTTTCACAACACACATTAATATGAAAGCTTCAGAGAACTCCCTCGGTATTTTGAACAACAAACCAGTAGAATTTTTTTCACGGTATCGACCAACCACCTTTAAGAGAGTACCTGACGAGGCCTTTTTGAAAAACAATGATGCATACATTAATATAAACTTATACAATGTGTTTTGTCACCCAAGGCATCTCAAAACATGGTTGTAAAAGGGAAGGTTTGCCCAGCTTACATGGCTCAATAGTTGAGCATCGACCTATGAACCAGGTGATTATGGTTCAATTCCCTGTCAGGGCACATGTCCGGGTTGTAGGGTATTAAAGGGGGGCGTGCAGGAGGCAGCTGATTAATGATTCTCTCTCATCATTAATGTTTCTATCACTCTCTCCCTCTCCCCCTCCATTCCTTTCTGAAATCAATAAAAATATCTTTTTTAAAAAAAGCACATTTAGGTCTATTGCTTATATGCCATGTCACACAGTGGAAAGAATAATACATTTCATTTATTAAAAAAAATTAAAAAAGGAAGGCTTGAGGAAGAACCTCAGAAATAGTATCACAGAGGCATCTGTCTGTTCCATCTTAGCGAAGGCAGATTCTGTACAAATCAAAAGGTCAATTTCCTCCTCAAAATTAATTCAATTGCCACAAATACACATTTTACCTTAGATGATCCACCACTGACTTTTAAAAATATGACCAACCAACCCTTAAATGCAGCATGACTGCACTTGCTATAAATCAACACTACACATATGTTCTGAAGTCCTAGACCAGTGATGGCAAACCTATGACACGCATGTCAGAGGTGACACGTGAACTCATTTTTTTGGTTGATTTTTCTTTGTTAAATGGCATTTAAATATATAAAATAAATACCAAAATATAAGTCTTTGTTTAACAATGGTTGCAAATATCAAAAAATTTCTATATGTGACAGGGCACCAGAGTTAAGTTAGGGTTTTTCAAAATGCTGACACGCCGAGCTCAAAAGGTGCGCCATCACTGTCCTAGACAATGCCTTAAAATGAACCACATCTACATGACCAAACTCATGCCCATATCTCCATAAATATGTAACAAGAAAAAGCCGCAAACCATGTACACATTCATACACTCTTAGCACTTATTCCTAAAACAATTTTAAAATGAAAAATAGAGATCCTGAAAACTTAAAGTTATAAACCATCTTACTGAAAATCAGGAGTTACACAAGGCTTATATTTGGATCAGATGGAATATCATATTTTAAACTGTTCGGGAAGTTCCCCAAAAGCACCACTCGTAAATACGCCATTGGATTTCAATGACTGCTTATACACCATGCTTATTCTCAGACATCTGAGCAACATGTGTACATAAAAAGAAACAAGCCCTGAATCTTTTTTACATGCCACGTTCTACCAGACACTGGCACAAAACAATAAATTCTAAATAGTGACTCTTCCATTATAAGCAGATAGAATGAAAATAAATTTGTTCCAGGCAGGATAAAAGGCAGTCAAGCTAGCTGCAGAGTCGGAAGGAATTTGAGTTCTAACACTGGAAATGAATTCTGAACAGCTGGGCTCTCTAACTCTATTTAAACTACAGCCAACGTGGGTGCTAGTCAAAAGCCAATGAAGGCCAACAGCTCCATGTCCAAAACACTCTGCAACACTGGTTCTGTACCAATAGAAGAAATTTGAGTCTCATAGTAATGATTACTGTTTCACAAAAATACCTATGTCCAGAACCCTAGGAACATGAAACACTATGGAGAAAATTATTTCTAGAGAAATGAAGGCTTATTACTTTACAGTAATTACTAAAACATCTTACCAATTTTCCAAGGGATCCTTCTAGAATAGACCACACGCTTCTAGGCCTTCTAAACTAGAATGTTCAAAACCTGATTCTCAATGACAATTACTGTCTTCTGTCCAGTGGTCTTTGGTGTGAAAGGGTGTTTTAATTTATGTTACATGGCCCCTGGCTGTGGTATATTTTAGGTTTCTATTTGCTTTGTTAAGCTTTTCTCTTCCACCCAGTTTAGCCAGCCAGCTATTATTTCTTACTATTCTCAAGCTGTTTGCCTATTGCAAAGCCTCCCTCCTCTCTCCCCCTTTCTAATTGACAACTACTCACAGTGCTGCAGCCTCAGAAATCAGTATTTCAGGTGAGAGCAAACAGGCTGACTCAATGCCATGATTTTATGGCATCTATGGGCCATTTCCACATATCCTCTGGTTATCAGCTATATTCCTGGGGTTGTGGGGTAATTGGAGCCTCTGTAGATGCTCTCCTGCACACTACCCGTCTCTAGCAACTTGTATGAGTAGCCAGTCCTTACTCAGCAAGTTGAAATAATCTTTGACTCAATCTGACCTCAGACACAAAATATATCCTTTTAAACTTATGCCTCTTAGCCTGTCAATAAACTTCCAAATGATCTTCCTGAGCCTTGTCCTAGAATCCTTCCACAAAGACATAAGTCCTTATTATGATCGTATCATGGAAAAGTGTCACAAGCTGAGTAAATGAATAAACAACTTGTACTCACAGAGAGTTCTTTGGAACTCAACTTAGATGTCCCTTCATGGGACCCCTAAGAGTTCTTTCTCAGTGTATCTGTCATTTTCATGTTTAGATAGAGAGGTAAGAAATATGAATTCTAGTTTAACCACTTCTTACTTGTGGGATCTTCAGCAGGTAACTTATCCACTTCATTCCTGGGTTTCCTCAATGTTAGAATGAAGACACCCACCTGACAGAGTTAATAAGAGAACTAAATGAGATAGCTGAAAAGTACTTAACTCAAAGCCTGGCACTCAGAATATGCTCAGTAAAGTTTGGTTCCTATGATGGTTAATTTTATGTGTCAACCAGCTGGCTGGGCCACAGTGCCACATATCTGGTCAAACATTATTCTAGATGTTTCTATGAACATGTTTTCTGACTGGGAAAACATTTAAGTAACCTTTGACTAAAGCAGATTACCCTCCATAATGTGGGTAGGCCTCATCCAATCAGTTGAAGGCCTGAATAGAACAAAGGCTGATCTCCCCTAAGCAAGAGGGAATTCTGCCCATGGACTGCCTTTGGATAGAAGTACAGCTTCCTGAATCTCTAGCCTGCAGGCCTACACCATCAGATTTGGGACTCATCAAGCCTCCACAATCGTGTGACCAAACTCCTTAAAATCAATTTCTCTCTCTCTCTCTCCCTCTCTCTCTCCATGTACACAGAGAAGCCTGACTAATAGAGTTACTATTATAATTATTTATAATCATCTTCATTACACTACTAAACAAAATCTACTGGTCATCCTCTAATTTCAAGTACAAAGGAGATAGGGGGAAAAGCATAATTTCCTCAAACTTATACAAGTGAAAAAAGGACTGGATGATCCTCAGCAATACTGGACAATTCAGTAAATGTCCCATAGTCACTCAACTAGCATACCAGAATATCTTGGTATCAAAATACCACTTCCCATTCCTGGGTATTACAAATAAATTTAACAACTTAAATATTTCTCTTTTTATAAGAAGTTTTAAGGAGGAAAAGATATATAGCAAAAGAAGACCTGCATTCAGGAAATTAATTGTTTTATATGTGTTACTGTTGTATTTGTTAGCGTAAGATCCTTAATGGCATATACAATGCCTGCATCTTTTAGCAAAACCTACAGTAATGTTAACAACATGATTATACATTTATTGCCTCCTGATTTAGTAGGCATATGCTTCGAAGACCTGGGTTTTGCTCATAAAACTATCATAAGATGAAACCCCTTTTTCTATAAAAGGTCATAAATCGGCTTCATGTCTTTGAAGTATGGAATTTTTCACAATCTCTTTCCGCATGTTTCTTTTGCAGAGGGTCAAAAGATATCTCCAAGCCCTGTAATTTTACTCTATTTCAACTCACAGGACATAAATATCTTTATTTCTCTGCCAAGCACTTTATTTCTTTCCTTGTTCATGTCTTATAGCTGGCGCGTCCTAAATTTCCAGTCTCCTACCTGGTTTCTGGCTTTAAGTATCTTCTTCAATCATCAGAAACACAAACACTGTGAGAGGGCCAGGCTGCAAGTGGTGGGGAGGCCAGAGCTGAGGCCAATTTAGTGCTGAGAACGATGAGGATGGCACCAGGCGAGAAGACTGACGGGCAGTTCTGAGGGACAAGGGTATGCCATGACTGTGCCTCCTGAGAGTTAGACTGAAGTCAGGGCAATGGGGCTGGGACAGAGTGAAGCAGAAAGGGCCAGGCTCTAAGCTTGAGTGAGAAGGAGAGGGTCAGTGTCCAGGGGAACAACCTGGGCAGGCGCAGGGTACATCTTCCAGGCAAGTTGCAAGGAAACAGGCAGAGAAGAGCCTCACATGGGACAAATGGACTTGTCCACATGACAGCACAATTTGGAATGACAAAGGATCCCAGGGCAGGGCCATCTGCCTGCTGTCTCGGCTTTAAATGGCCTCGCTAGAGTGGGTAGATAAAGGCTAGCAGGTCCGTGCCGTTCCCTGACAGAGAGGCCGAGGCTGCCTCTGCAGGTGCCAATGATTGCGGCTGAGAGAGGCCCTCCGGGGAGCCCTTGTGTTCTATTGCTATCATTGAAATTGACGTAGCAAAGGTTCTTCCCTGGTTTTCATCCTCTTAAGGGCCACGCATGAAAGTATGCGTCTTTATCACACAGACTTATCTTCTGGAACTTGTTAATAGGAGGAATGATTAAACTCTGCAAAAAGCCTAAAGTCTGCTGTGAGAGCTTAGGAAGAGTTCAAAAATCTTCCTTTTCTTTCACTAAAACTGTAATTGTTCAGGCTCCAAACATCTTCTTTCGTCTCAGAGAACAAGAGAGAATGATCCCTAACTCTCCTTTTTTTTTTTTTTTTTTTTGATTTTTTAAAGAGAGGAAGAGAGAGGGATAGAGAGTTAGAAATATCCATGAGAGAGAAACATCAATCAGCTGCCTCCTGCACACCCCCTACTGGGGATGTGCCCGCAACCAAGGTACATGCCCTTGACCGGAATCGAACCGGGACCCTTCAGTCCGCAGGCCGACGCTCTATCCACTGAGCCAAACCGGTCAGGGCATGATCCCTAACTCTTAACCAAAAGTCAATTACATCAGCCCCTCTTAAAACTACAACTAAAAGTATGGAGGCATAAAATAAGAGGGTTTTATGTTGTTGATTACTCAAAGATCAAAAAAGAAGGTACAGCCCAGAGCAAGAGAAAAGCAGACACCCAGCTTTTGTTTTATGTACCCCTTCCTCATTTCACAGCTGGGCATCACCCTCTTACACTCCCACCCCTTCTCCCAACAACCAAGAATATGGATGCTCTCTCCCTGCTCAGTACTATTAAAGGCCAAACAGAAACCCCATAATCCAGAAAACAGTTTATAAACTCACTAAGACGTTATTGTGAGGCGGAGCAAGTTATTACTTAGTTATGTCCATGATATTTGTATTTGCAGAAGATAGGACACTTAATTTTTTTTTTAAAGGAGAATTTCTGATGTGGAATTTCAAACAGTGAATAGATAAAGAAGTTATTTGGAGGGAATTCAAAGGCATTTCTCAACTGCTTAATTGAAACAACTTATTTGGGGCCCACTCCACACACGGATAACACTGGCTCTGAGAGGACCTTTTATATCAGAGGGATGAGTTTTAATTTTAAGAGATTTGCCTATGATTTCTGAATATGCAACTCTGAGAGAACTGGACAAACACACTCATGCTTCAAGAAAATCTAACAGTGCTTCCAATTTCTACCAAGAGCTATATCCATAGGTCTGTTCCTGGGGAAATAGGAGGTGTGAGCTGGTAGGGGCATTTCTTCCACCAGTTAAATATCCTTAAAGAAAGAAACCATGTTGCCTCTGCCAAGGGGTTTAACCCAAATAATTTTTTCTCTTCAGATTTCACTTGCAAATTGCTCACGGCTTGAGAGAACTAGGATTTGTAAATACTAAAGAAGTAAATAAGAAATTAAGCTGCTTGGATGTACCATTTACCAATATGGTATTATTCTCCAGGGAAACCACTCAACCACTTTCTTGCTCACATTCACCTTCTATAGCATATTAAAGAGATTAAACCTTTTTCATACAGATTTTTCTAAGTGCCTGTACATTTCCCTTGAAAATCTTTGAAATGAAAAAGCTACTGTGAAAATCCAGTACAATTGTTGTCATACTCATAATTACTGTAAAATTCCCGTGGATTCCCAGGATGTATTATGTATCACAATTGCTAACTTTATCTCATTCTGCCTGTTCAAGCTGACACCAGCTCCTTCTAATTCTCCTCTAGTGACTGTCACAATGTTTCTATTTTAGGATTTAAACAGATCCTAACCCAGAGTCATGTAATATACTATTCTTCATTAAAAAAAAACAAAACCTCAAAATCTTCTGTGCTCAGAAGACATTTTTTTAAAGAAGCTTTTTGTGTTGTACTAATTCAGAAGCAGACTCTGAGTTGACCAGCAGCATAACAATTCTTACTGAGTACTTGCTATGCACTAAGTTTGATGTATGTGAGTTCATTTCAACCTCACAATAACCAGATGAGGAAGGTGTGGTAATTATCCCCATTTTACCACTAGCAAACTGAGTCGTGGAGTTATTAAGTGACTTGCTGAAGGTCATACAACTAATAAATGGCAGAGTCGAGATTTGAATGAGAGCAGTTAGCTCTGCCGATGAAGAACATGAACACAGTAGAGAAGGTGTAAAATCATGTTGTTTAGGGGGGTGGAATCAAGGTATGTCTAACTATACTGGTGGGAAGAGTAGGCCATTTTATTCTCAGGGTTTTTTTCCCCTTTATTTTAATTAACAAGCAAAATACTGGTAATTCTGTGTCAGAGAGAGAGGGGGATAGAGGTAGAAAGAAAAATAGGGAGGGGAAGAGAGCAGCAGAGAAGGAAAAAGACCCTACATCAACTTTTACAGTTTTAAGAAAGCAGAAAAAATCCTGATCACTCTACTGCATTAAAGCCCAAATAAGTTAACAGGAAATGCTATATAACTGGAGAAAAATTTTCTTTCTGCTGCCTTGCTCTTCCAACCCCATAGCATGTTGGTTACAGGATGCGGCTTTCCTGGAAGGGCAATGATGTACCTGGTGCCTTTTATTTTAGTTCCTGGAAGGGAAGGGAGTCACCTGCACAGTGTCTGGGTCTAGGGCGGAGTAGACATCTGAGTAAACCACTGTGAGACTAACAGAATTCTGAGCACACTAAGGAATGAGCCTCAAGTTTCAGCTCATAGTTGTAGCTACACTAAGGAAAAGACTGAGCAAAATGATGCCTGTCGTGGCAGTGGGCCGTTCAGACCTCTCTGTTCGGAGGCTGGGATTGCACAGGCCAAACCTTACATGGGCTGATCGCTTCCTCCAGGATCACCACCATCAGCCAAATGCTGGTGACAGCGCCGGGGCTGTCAGCACTTCAACCACAGCCCAGACCAGGGGTGGACAAACTTTTTGACTCGAGGGCCACAATGGGTTCTTAAACTGGACTGGAGAGCCGGAACAAAAGCATGGATGGAGTGTTTGTGTGAACTAATATAAATTCAAAGTAAACATCATTACATAAAAGGGTACGGCCTTTTTTTTCAATAGTTTTATTCATTTCAAACGGGCCGGATCCAGCCCGCGGGCCGTAGTTTGCCCCCGGCTGGCCCAGACAGTGATCAGACCTGCACCAGGTAGAGGGAGAGCCTGGACTGACCCTGGCCAGGCCAGAGCAGATAAACTCCTAGAAAGGGAAAAACCACCTGAGCTTCAGTCTACCTCCATTTCCCAACTGTGTTCAGTCAGTCTCGAAGTCAAAGCCAAGAACTTCACCTATTGAAAGGCACCAGCTGTATAGTGCGAAGATCAGTAGCTGTGGACACAGGAGCTACCTCCTCAGCTCTCTACTCCTGCCACCTGGCCTTAGGGAAATCCAAGGATCTCCATGGTAGAAGCTCATGGGAAAAAGCAGTTCACAGGCAGTATCTAATTCTCCAGGGTTCTAGTCTACCCAACATTCTTTCATTGTTTCAGTTCCTAGCTAGGTTTTGCTTACTATTAATTCTAACATGACTGAATCCCATGCTAATTTCTAAATTTTTGAGCCTTTAAGTTTTAAATCTTATAGAACATTTACATAAGACACATTAAATTCTGATACAACCAAAATACAAAGCTCTCTGACCTATATTCAACATTTTAAGTTGTTACTGAATACTTTCATAATTTTAAATTAAATTTTGAAAATCTTTTTTAATTCAAACCAATTTCCATACACAAAGCACAAAAACAATTCCAAAACTTAAGAGAATTTATCTAAAACATTTCAAAACGCAAACCAATTACACAAAATAAATTTACAAATAAGTATGAAACATAATTAAAGTTTACTTAGAATCACATTAGTGGGATCCTACAGG
Organism: Myotis davidii; assembly: GCF_000327345.1. Lineage (NCBI taxonomy): Eukaryota > Metazoa > Chordata > Mammalia > Chiroptera > Vespertilionidae > Myotis > Myotis davidii. The sequence continues at coordinate 3,007,660 of NW_006295054.1, forward strand.
ATAGGAAACAATGCTTGAGTGGAAATTTGCATTCCTTTATCTTACTTTAAAAGAGGAAAAGGAAAAACACACCATTATCTTAAACAGCCATTTTCAGAATTTTAATTATATTATTGTACTCTTTATGGCTTGTAAAATAAGAAGACTACAGAATTACTAGGCTGTTAAATTTTCATTTACCTAATCAAATTGACATTGTGTTAGACTTTTTGATCTGTCAAATGTAAGTTTTTATTTGTTCAATACACAATTACCATTTACTACACAAGTGTTTTAATGAAAGTAGCATCTTAAAGGCTTTTAAACGTATCAGTAAAACCAAAGATGTTTTAGGTGCTCAATAAAATCACAAATTCTGGTAGTTTTAGTTAGATCTATTAAATTCCCATAATTACTTGAACATAAGTTCCTATTTTCCTCTTTAAAGTGAATACTGCAAACACATAATAAGTAATGGTAACTATGTTTTATGTTATTTTTCTTACTTAAAAAAGCAATACATTCTTATTGTAAAAAATTTGGGTCGTAGCGAAAAATATAAAGAAATTCATTTACAATCCAATTACAAAATAACTGTTAATGTTTTCATGTACTTCCTTTCACGCTTTTTTCTGTTTATTTTTCACACAGTTGAAGTCAATATACATATAATTTGATATTCTACTTTTTATACCTAACATTTTAAAAGTCAACATTTCCTATGTTATGCAAATCCTCTTTTTCAGTCTTTTATGTTCCAAACTAGAGGCCCAGTGTATGAAAATTCATGCACTTGGGGGGTCCCTCAGCCCTGCCTGCGCCCTCTCGCAGTCTGGGACCCCTCAGGACATGTCCACCTGCTGGCTTAGGCCTGCTCCCCTGGGTATCAGGCCTAAGCAGGCAATCAGACATCCCTCTGGCAGCCTGGAAGCCCTTGGGAGATGTCTAATAGTTTAGGCCTGCTCCCCTAAGCTGCTGTCGAACATCCTTAGCATTGCCGCGGAGGCGGGAGAGGCTCCCGCCACTGCTGCCGCTGCACTAGCAGCCATCAGCCTGGCTTGTGGCTGAGCAGAGCTCCTGCTGTGGGAGCAGACTGACCACCAGGAGGCAGTTCCTGTGTTGAGCGTCTACCCCCTGGTGGACAGTGTGCATCATAGTGACCTGTCGTTCCTGATCATTCTGCAGTTAGGGTCAATTTGCATATTACCCTTTTATTATATAGGATTATTATATAGGATGTTCTTCCTAGTTTACTACTTGCCCTTTAATTTTGTTTATGGTAGGTTTTTTGTGGTTTTTTATAAAATATATTTTATTGATTGTTTTACAGAGAGGGAGAGGGATAGTTAGAAACATTGCTGAGAGAGAAACATCGATCAGCCGCCTCCTGCACACACACTACTAGGGATGTGCCCACAACCAAGGTACATGCCCTTGACTAGAATCGAACCTGGGACCCTTCAGTCCACAAGCCGACACTCTATCCACCAAGCCAAACTGGTCAGGGCTATGGTAGGTTTTGAGGTATAGAAATATATAAAATTTTCATACAACTTATTTTCAGAAATTCCTTTTATACCATAAGGGGATCCTTTATTATTTGAAGTGGAAATTGAATGAAGCTCTGTGGTGTTTTTCTTTAAGACTTAGGCCTGAAATGAAGAAAAACAAAATGACTGGATTGATGTAGAACCAGTTTTATAAAATATTCACTTTACACTATAATTTACTTTTTAAGGACAAACCTTGCTTATTCATATTTGTGTTTCTGGCAACTAGTAAAGCATATGACATGTAGTCGGTTATCAATAAATGCTAAACTTGCTGAATAGAGAAAAAAGAAGCAATCAGGAAGGACAATGTCAGTAACCAAATATCAGAATTAAGAGGAAAGGTTTTAATTCAAGTGACATTAGTACACAGAAAACATGAAGAAAGTTCAAAATCAAGCATGTCTACAGCACTGATGTTCTTCTGAGTTTAAAGGGATAATATCTTCTGTTGACATTTTTCTTAGCCCCCAGTATCTCAACTCCTCCATTTGGAAGCATTTCTCCAAGTATGTTCTTAACTATGTCATTCACCAAGATGCTCCCACACCAAGTCCTATGATCAAATAAACGTAACCGCTGCATATTGCTTTACCCCTTCTCCTCAACCCACCCACACACCAGAGGCACAATGGAATTTCATGTAAATAAATACTCTGATAGCCCGGCCCTTGGCTCAGTGGTTGAGCATCACCTATGAACCAGGAGGTCACGGTTCCATTCCCAGTCAGGGCACAGGCCCAGCATGCAGGAGGCAGCCAATCAATGATTCTCTCTCATCATTGATGTTTCTATCTTTCTCTCCCTCTCCCTTCCTCTCTGAAATCAATACAAATATTTTTTAAAATAAAATAAATACTCTGAGAAATTCTCCAGGTTCCAGTGTTCAAAGGAGACAGAGAGGAAGCTACCCTGAGAGTTTGCCTGGGGTGTCCAAGCAGAAAGGGGGGAACTGGGGAAATGCTGGGTATTAGTGAAAAGCAAAATCAGTATTCTGGGATTTGGGAAGACACTAGACAAAACGCACCTGGGATACAGGAAAGGACCAATGACTGGAGAAGACACAGACCAGGCAGAAGGCATTCAAGGATGTTGGCAGGACTTGGGCTATGTGGTGGTGTGAGCATGAAGGAAACATCAGCATCCTGGATCCAGAAACCAGAAACAGGGAACAGGGTCCCAGGCGGACTCTACAGATGGAATGGAGAGGCTTGGTAATAACAGCAACCCCAAGCACCAAGAGCTGGGCCGGACCATCACATGTGGTAGGATGCCTCTGCATGCCAACCATTTGCTTCCCAGGCTAGTTTTTCAGTTTACTAGGGGCAGGACCAACGCACTCTGCAGGGGAATTCTTTTAAATTTCACTTAACAATCTGTCTACTATGGTCAAAGAAACATGGGTGAAGGCTTGAATTAACTAGCACCATGTTCCTGAATTATTTCAGTGATATGCAGCATCCATTTAGACTGGTACCCTGGCAACAGAATCCTTAATTCTAATGTGATTGGGACTGAGTACAAAGTGGAAGGGGCCATCAATGCCAACCTCAGTAACAAATCAACTTCTCCAAGGCAGAGGTTTCCCTGGGAGATTCTGAACTGGGCCACACCATGAACACAGGGGGCTCCCATTAGTACATCTAGTAGTCAGTAGAGTGGGAAGCCAGGCAGTTCCAAATGGCTATAAATAGTGCAAAGTCCAGTGGCAGAAGAGATCTGGGCTGGGATCTGGGAGAAGGAATCCCCTATGATCCCAGGAGAAGTTTGCTGCAACCTCAAGTCGGAGAGCATTCTGCTGTTTTGCTTTGTGTTGTTTTGTTTTGTGTTTATCTATAAACCATTAATTGAAGTGTTGAAATGAAATCTAAATCACCACATCTTTGCAGGCTGTGTACACTGAAAGATAATAGTTTGGTTAGTGTATGATTATTTTATTGTCTTGGTTTAACATATATTGAAAGTCTCACATTGAACAAGGCTATTCTTCAAATGAAGTCACTGACAGGAGAAGTGGAAAACTGTGATTCAAGGGCTTGGTGTCAGGCTGAACCACACATCAGCAACAAAATAAATGGAGGCGTGTGGTTTTATAATCAATCCTTGTATCCAGATATGGATAACTCTACAATGAGTTTGGAGTCTTTAAATCTGAACAAATTAGCCTAGATAAGAAGAGGTTCTGTTCATAGTTATTTTTTTCAACTATTTTAACCAACTGTTACTAAGTTACCAATTAGTTAGTTCGGCATGAGAAATTTATGAACATCACTCTTACTGCTCATGAAATACAGGGATCTTCAAACATCCTGGAATCTAGCTTCTAAAGCAATCCTCAGGTAATAGCACCACCAAGAACATGAAAACCTGGACTTCATCTTATATATAATCCTGTAATTAGTACACTCATTAGATTTCACAGTTCTATACAGAGCTACCATTACTGAGGGCCTACCATTGACAGAGACATTTATAGACACTCTTAAAGACTACAACCCTACAGAGCAGGTGTTGTTATGGTCTGTTTACAAAGGAAGAGACCGAGAAGTCAAATGGTTTGTCTATAGCCATAGGGCTGCTTAGTGTAGAAGTCAGTATTCAAATCCAACTCTGACTCTGAAAGCCCAAATCTCTAATTAGCCACAGTAAAATCAAGTTTCCTAAATTGTCTTCCCATAATAATTAAAAGTAAAATTTTGATCATTGAATATTTTTTCCTCATCCACTGTATACATTCCAAATCTAACTGACATGATGAGGCGTCCGAGGGGCCTTTGATTCATTCAGGAGTCTTCCTTGAGTTACACAGTCTGCAGGAGTAGATGGGGTTAGATCAGTCAATCAACTAGTGTTTATTGAATGCCTGAGATTTGGGGCCAGGCATTAAAAATATATATATTGTAGAGTAGTAGAACTGATTGTTATTCTGCTATTTCAAAGTTGGGGGTCTGAGGAAGGAAACCAAGCAAATACCTTGGGAATTTAGAAAAAAATAGAGGTCCTTTGAGATTAAAGAAACACTGAATCACAGGAAATGACACTTTACATGCAATAATAGTCTGGGAAAATTAGCTGTTAAAGAGGTGCTTTGGGGGGGAAAGTATTGCATTAAACCAACTGCCTTAGTCTAAGTATGATTCATGATTATGCTGAAATTTGAGATTATCCACCATGCAATCAACTGTATCTTAAAGGAAAAAAAAGATGCAGTTAAGAGTGTATGTACATATCAATGAAGCCTTAGAACAAAGAATGATGCTATATAGTAACATTACAAATGTTTTCCTAAAAAATATATGAGCATTCCCTAATTGGCTTACCATGGAACTGTGCAGCCCTTTACTTTCAGTAATAAGCAAGGAAATTGATTAAGTACTACTTCCTGTGTTTGATATTAAGAAAAAACAAATGGCATAATAAATTATTCAATTAAAGGCCATTTTTTATTTCACTCCATTAGAGTACAATGAATTGGCTTAGAAAAATTAGGGCAAAATATACTAATCTTCATTTTGCTGGCATGTTATTATACACTGGTAAAACCTATTGGATTTTCTAGGGACAGAAGGAGGCTATTATAAAGATACTAGAGGCCCAGTGCACAACATTCGTGCACTGGGAGGTGTGGGGGTCCCTCAGCCCAACCTGCACTCTCTCCAATCTGGGAGCTCTCAGGGGAGCCCTCTCCAATCTGGGAGTTTCTGTCTGTCTTTGCAATTATATGAGCGAATTGTCTGAGACTCCAACTCAGTTTGGTTTGTTGCTCACAGAATAATAGAGACATTTTTTTTCCCTTTGCTTAATTT
>NW_006295054.1:3013795-3015885 GCF_000327345.1 Myotis davidii
ACTACAATTCCCAGCATTCCTGGTGCTTCCCGCACTCTTGGTTTTCTCTTCCTGCTCTGTCTCCATCCCATGGCCTCCCACTCTGCCAAGTCCTCCAAGCCGCCAGTTCTCCCTCTCTGCTCTCTGTCTGGCGGCTTGGGGAGCCAAGTTCCCAAGCCTCTCCACTGTCCGCTGGCTCTCACGCTCTGCTCTTGGCCCAGTGGCTTGGGGGGAGCAACTGAGAGAGCCACATCCCCCCAAGCCTCCGGCTCTCTGGCTCTGCTCTCCATCTGGCGGCCTGCAGGGAGCTACCGAGGGAGCCACGTGCCCCCAAGCTGCTGGCTCTCCTGCTCTGCTCTCTGCCCAGCGCCTGTGTATGCAAATAACCCTACCATCTTTGTTGGGTTAATTTGCATACTCACTCCTGATTAGCTGGTGGGTGTAGCGGAGGGATGGCCAATTTACATGTTTCCCTTTTATTATATAGGATTGCCTTCAGTTCTCCTGTAAGAATCATGAATTACAAATAATATATAAAGAAATATGTACACTATTCAGATTTTTAAAAAAACATCTTGTTGGCAAAACCTCTTTAAATGCCACATAACAAAAACAAAAAATATTTTTTCACTTAAAACATTTGCATTGCCCTAACTGGTTTGGCTCAGTGGATAGAGCATCGGCCTGCGGACTGAAGGGTCCCAGGTTCGATTCCGGTCAAGGGCATATACCTTGGTTGTGAGCACATCCCCAGTAGGGGGGGTGCAGGAGGCAGCTGATTGAGGTTTCTCTCTCTCTGATGTTTCTCATACGCTATCCCTCTTCCTTCCACTCTGTAAAAAAAATCAATAAAATCTATTTAAAAAAAACATTTGCATGATATAATTCAGTGATGTATAATTATACTAGGTGGAAATATGCTCTACTCCTGACTTTTACTTAGCTTTTGCCTCTAGACCAGCCATGGGTAAACTATGGCCCGCGGGCCGGATCTGGCCCGTTTGAAATGAATAAAACTAAAAAAAAAAAAAAAGACCGTACCCTTTTATGTAATGATGTTTACTTTGAATTTATATTAGTTCACACAAACACTCCATCCATGCTTTTGTTCTGGCCCTCTGGTCCAGTTTAAGAACCCATTGTGGCCCTTGAGTCAAAAAGTTTGTCCACCGCTGCTCTAGACAGAGAGGAGAATATAAGCCTAACTTTTTCCTACCATAACTTTTCACAGTACCAACTCATTTTTGTCTCATGTATCCATTCAGTTAACAAATATTAAATATCTACACTATTCCTTGCACCATGGCAGGCAGGTGAACACAAAAAAGAAAAATATGACATAGCTACTAACTGACACAGCAATCTTATCTCAAAATATCAAGAGACTTTCACTAAAACATTTCTCTATCATTTTCCTGCTTTAAAACATCAACTATATCACCAACAGAGGATAATTTTAGCAGAAAACTTTATAGCTCTAGACATTAAAGAACACCTTCAAGAGCCAGTCTATAGATTACTACTGATTGAAGAGCAACTCCCTGCTCATTTGCCATGTTCCTCTCTTGGGGTAATAATAGTCTATTTAGGTTCCAATTCTTCTTCAATCCCAAAGGATAGACTAAAAATGATAGGGCACCTTTCTTCCTAGTTCTTCTTCTCCTAGAATCAAGGTGCTCAAAATTCAAACATAAACCTCGAAATAATGGAAATTCAAATGTGATCAGAACTACTCCATCATCTGAAAACCATCTCTCTGATTCTCTTATTAATACTGTCTTAATGCCTCAAATCATCAGATATTTACTGAGCAGCTACTATAAGCCAAATACTCTTCCATGTACTAGGAATATAGCAGTAACAAAACAAATAAAAATCCCTGCCCTCATAGAGCTTTCATTAACAATATAAATAGGCATGCACAAGACATCCTATATAATAAAAGAGAAAAATGGTAATTGGCGTACGACGATACCCTTTTCATTGGCTAATCAGGGCTATATGCAAATTAACTGCCAACTCAGATGGCAGTTAACTGACAACAAAATGGCGGTTAATTTGCATATGTAGGCACAATGCAGGGAGGCGAAAGGGAAAGCAGGAAGAAGCCC
>NW_006295054.1:3016433-3033081 GCF_000327345.1 Myotis davidii
GTCCCCTGCCCAGGCCTGACACCTCTGGCAGAGGCGTCAGGCCTAGGCAAGGGGCCGATCCTACGATTGGAGATTGATGGGGGTTAATGCCTGAGGTCTCCCAGTATGTGAGAGGGGGCAGGCTGGGCTGAGGGACACTCCCCCTCACCCCCACCCAGTGCACGAATTTCATGCACTGGGCTCCTAGTAAATAAATAATGTACAAAATAGTAAATAAAATAAACATGGAAAAAATTAAAGCAAGAGAGTGTAACACTAGTCGGTTGCGCAGTGGTTAGAGTGTTGACCCTCGGACCGAAGGATCATGGGTTCGATTCCAGTCAAGGGAATGTACTTCAGTTGCAGGCTCAATCCCCAGCCCCAGTAGGGGTGCAACCAATCCATGTGTCTTTTTCACACCGATGTTTCCCTCTCTCTCTCCTGTCCCTCTCCTTCCCTTCCACTCTCTAAAAAAAAAAAAAAAAAAAAAAAAAGGAAAAAATATCCTCATGTGAGGATTAATAAGAAAAAAGAAAGAGAGGATAAGTGTTAGAAAGGTGGCAATTTCAATTATGATAGTCAGGGAAGTCCTCCCTCACTAGGAAAGTTATATTTATGGAGACTTGAATAAGGTCACAGAGGGAGTTATTCGGGTAAAAGGAGGAGTAAGTGCAAAGGAAGACCCTGAGTCGTCAGCACAATGGTGTTTCTATGGCAATGTGATGGAGCAGAGTAAGTGGAGAGGGGGGCGAGTATGGGAAAATAAGGATGTGTGGAAGCCTGGTTATGGAGGCCCTTATACTTTGGCTTTCACTCCCGAGTGAGACAGGAAGCCATTAAGGGGTTTTGAAGAGATCTGAGATATTTTTAAAAGATTACTATGGCTTTTCTGCAGAAAACAGTTGTAAGAACAGAGGTCAAGGAGACAAATGGGGAAAAAAAAGGAGAAGAAGGCAATAATCCAGGTACAAATAGATGATGTTGGGCTTGAACTGAGTTGAATGTGGTGGAGGTGGGTGACAATAACCAGATTCTAGATATATTCTGAAGGTGGTATCAATGGTATTTTCTGACAGATTGGATGTGGAGTGTGAGAGAAATAGAGGAACCCAGGAAGACAGCAAAGGCCTTAACATGAACAAGCAGTAAGACGGATTTGTCATTTACCAAGATGTGGAAAACTGGAGGAGCAGGTTTGAGGGAGAGAATCAGTACCAAATATATATTTGTAATCATGGTGAGATGCCTGCCTGTTACACACGCAACTGGAAATGTTGAAAGTCAGGTGAATAGGGAAGCCTAGAGTTCAGGAAAAGGACTACACTGGAGATACAAATTTGGGATGGTCAGCATATTGATGAGACTAGATGAAAGCTTTAAGAGGAGGAGGCACAAAGACCAAACCTTGGTGTACTGTGATATTTAGGCATCAGGGACCTGAGGGGAAACCACCAAATGAGATGAAGAAGGAAGAGAAGTAAGACAATGTGACAGCCTAGAGGCCAAGTGAATAAAGTGTTTTCAGAGCAGGAGGTAGTTAATTATCTCAAATGCTTCTGACTGATTGAGAATTGGCTACTAGTTTTAACAATGTGGGGGTCATTGGTGATCTTGGTAAAAGGAAACAGAATGGGTCCAAACACTGAATTGGACCGGTTCAAGAGGGAGTTAGAGGAGAACGATTACAAAGTGAATATTGACAACTCTCTCAAGGGAGTTGCTATTACAGTAAACAGAAAAGCGGAGTGGTAAATGAGGGGAGTGGGAGTCAGGAGATGGTTGTATTTTAAAGTAGGCGAAATAACATCATGGTTGTATGCAGAGAGACCATAATCCAGCAGAGGGAGGAGGACATGCTAGCCACGACCTGGAAGCAGGGCAGGATGGGATCTGGTGCACCAGTGGAGGGTTGGCCGTGGATAAGAGCAAACGGTTCAAGCAGAGCAAGAGGAATGAAGACAGAACACATGGGCACAAATGCAAGCAGAAGTTCTCTTCTAGTTGCTAAGTGAACTAAGAAGCAAAGTCTTTAGCTGAGGCTGAGAATGGAAGAGGACTTTTTGAGGGAAGAGGAGAGAGTGGGAGGGCAGAAATCATGAATTAATTGACCAAGGAAATGCAGCCGACGACCTGGCAGCTGGAAGGTCCTTTTCGGATTAGTGATGGGGAAATTAAAGTGAAACCAGTCAGCTTGGCTGAGGATTTTTCTTCAACTACATTAAAGTACACAAGCACAAACTAGAATGGTGGAAAGTTGGGTTTCACCAGCTTTTCCAGGTGAATCCTACAAAATGAGAGAGGCGAGAGGAAATTAAGAGTACACTCAAGAGACAGATGATGAGTTACACGAAGGAATTTAAATTGGGAGAAGGGAAATGAGGACATGAGAGGAGTGGTGAATAGTATAAAGGGGGTAGGATCGAAGGATTTTATGTCCTAGTGGGATGGAAGGACTATTGGAGTCAGGATAACAGAGGCTGAGTTAGAAAGATAGGTCCTGATTGGACAGCAGGATGCTTAAAGATGAGACAAGGATGGATTGCAGTCTCTGTTACCTAATGACAAGGTTTAGGGCAGCAGTTCTCAAATATGTTGGCCTCAGGATGGCTTTACAACATTCTTAAAAATTAGCCCTGGCCGGATTTTCTCAGTGGATACAGTGTCGGCCCTCAGACTGAAGGGTCCTGGCTTCAATTCTGGGTCAAGGGCACATACCTTGGTTGAAGTTTGATCCCCGGCCCCGGTCAGGGCACGTGCGGGTGGCAAACCATCAATGGATTTCTCTCATGTTTCTCTTTCTTTCTCATTCTCTCTCTCTCTCCCCTTCCTCCTCCTCTCCACCACCCCCCTCCATTCTCTCTGAAAATCAATGGAAAAAATATCCTAGGGTGAGGATTAAAAAAAAATTAGTATGGACTCCAAAAAGTTTTTGGTTTATATGCATTAATATTTACCATATTGAAATTAAAACAGAAAATTTTAAAACCCAATATTCAAGTACACATTCCATTAGCTGCCAGGGTGGAGGCGTTCATCACACCTCATGTATTCCTTAGGAAATTACACTGCGCAATGACAAGTAAATGAAAGTTCGCAAGGCAAATAATGTCTTAATATCATTATCGTCATTATAAACATAGTTTTTGACCTAACAGAACCTCTAAAAGTGCCTTAGGAATCCCCAGAGGCCACCAGACCTCACTTTGAGAACTGCTGGTCTGAGTGCAGCCACGAGAGTGAGCAGCTGAGGTACAGTGATGAATGTAACAATTAAGTGGGGAGGGCAGAGGACTGAGACACCAAGAAACTGAGGGGACAATTTATGTGTACATTGAAATCATCAAGAATTATGAAAGTAGGCCAAAACCGGTTTGGCTCAGTGTATAGAGCGTCGGCCTGCGGACTGAAAGGTCCCAGGTTCAATTCCGGTCAAGGGCATGTACCTGGGTTGCGGGCACATCCCCAGTAGGAGATGTTCAGGAGGCAGCTGATCGATGTCTCTCTCTCATCGATGTTTCTAACTCTCTATCTCTCTCCCTTCCTCTCTGTAAAAAAATCAATAAAATATATTTTAAAAAAAAAGAATTATGAAAGTAGTAGTATGGGAACAAGAGGCAGTGAGCCAGGAGTTAAAATGGTCATAGACTGAAATGATTGCAACAAGGAGGAGCAGTGGTCTGTGTAGTCTGAGGGCACAAGATTTGGAGTTGGGGATTTTTAGAAAGGAGAAGAGTCCAAAAGCAAAAAAAGACAAAAAAGGACCTTCCACCCCTCCTCCAGGGGTATGTGAGAGAAAACTGCCACCACCTGAGAGGGCACAGAGGAAGCAATGCCCTAGGGTGAGTAAAGTTTCAATTAGACTCTTAGAGCAAAGGGAAGGGGAAGTTAATGGAGGAGGCTGAGGATATACAGGATTTGGCTGATGATAAATAGTGAGTGCCAGAGAATGCAATTGAATGAGAGATAAGGGACAGCTGTGTTACAAATTACCCCCAAACCTAGCTGCCTCTTAAAAACCATTTAATTATGCTCATAGATTCTGTGGGTCAGGAATTCGGACAGGACACAGTAAGAATGGCTTGTATCCATCTAATCCATGATATCTGGGACCTCAGCTGTGAAAACTCAAAAGCTGGGGGGGACTCAGCAACTGAGGGCTGAAATCATCTAAAGGCTCATGTACTCACATGTCTGGTGTCTGGGCTGGGAAGACTGAAGACCATGATTGCCAAGCAGAGCACCTACACTTGGCCTCTCCTTGGCTTTCCCCACAGCATGGTGGCCTCAGGGTATCAGAAGTAGTAGAGCCACCTAGTGGCTCAGGGCTCCAAACACAACTGTTCCAGTAACGAGGGAACTAGCTGCTGCAGATCTTGTGGATCCCAGAGGCACAGAGGTAACACAGTATTACTTCCAGCATACCCAGTTGGTTAAAGCACCCACAAGTCTGTCCAGATTCAAATGGAGGGGACACAGACACTCAAAGAGAAATCTTTCAAAAATATTTGGAAGCCTTAATTTTAAAACCAGCATGTCATCTTTTGCCCAAAAGGAGCAGTTTCCAGACACTGAAAGACGAAATTTATAGAAACATTATATAAACCATTGATTAATCCTCTGTTCCTGTCTGGTATGGACTGTATGTTATGTCCCTCCAAAATTCAGTCATTAAAGCCTTTACCCCAAGGTTGGCTGTATTTGGAGATGAGGCCTCCAAAGAAGTAGTTAAGGTTAAGAAAGGTCATGAGGGTGGGGCCCTGAACCCACGGGATTAGTGCCCTGATAAGAAGAGACAGTAGAGAGCTTTCTCCATCCCCCCACCTCATACACACTCCGGGGAAAGGCCATGTGCACTCACACAGTGAAAAGGCAGCCATTGACAATCCAAAATGAGAGCTTTCAACAGAGACTGACCATGCTGACACCTCAACCAATGACCTCTAGCCTCCAGTACTGTGAAAGATAAATTTCTGTTGTTTAAACGCCCCCCCTCCTCCTGCAGTAATATTTTGTTATGGAAGCCTGAGCTGACAAATACCCTGCCCTCCCTCCTTTGTCAGCACAATCAGTAGAGGCTCAGAGGGTAGGGTTTTCAGGAAGTGCAGTCATTGAACTCAGAGCCTAAATCAAACTTGGTAATTGTATATGATTGTTGGTGAAAAACCAGGGCTACCCTTCAGTGGTAGGGCTCTCATATACCATGGTATATATCAGCATTCCAGATCACTAACAAAGCCAAATGAGGCAACTTCTCAGCAGATGGAGCACTACAGGTGTCTGATTCTAGCCTGGCAAATTTTCATCCTAACTAATATTATAGGGGGTGGGGCGGGGGAGGTGTGACATAGTAACAAAGAAACTAAATTTACATTGCCTTGTTCAAGGTTTTCATTTAATGAAAATGTGCTCTGCACTTACTAGAAAATTATACATTTAAAAAGAAACACTTGAATTCATCTGAAAAATCTAACTTTAAATGCCACTCTCTTTTAGTCAACAATCCTAACACTTCTGAAGAGGGCAATGCAGACATCCTGTGTCTACGTAAGCACGACTCCATGAGGATATTAGTACATTTCTCTCAGTCTTTCTCAATGGAATTTCTGAATATCAGTAACAGGAGCTATAAATACTCAACATTAAAAGTGATATCAAAGAAGAAAACTATTCACAGATTATATATTAGAAAAATGAACAAATAAGTATCTATTACATTATCAGCTGAATGTTTACCTATGTTATTTTCTACTCTTTGGTTGTTGTTCTTTAATATACTAACAGGTGAAAACTTTATTCATTAACTTTTTCTCCAATGATAAACTCTAGAGCTTTATGCTGTCAAACTCTGTGTCAAATTTTCATATTGTCTGCTATATTCAGCAACTGTGAAACTAAAACAAACACTTCACCAGTAAAAATATTAATTTTGATATCAATTCATACACATCTTTAGTATATCTAGTGATCCAAATGCATTTATTCAAAATACAAAGTAAACCTTTAAACACATCAATCTCTAACACATAATGCACATTGCAGTTACATGACCAATCCTAAGAAATATGTCAGTTCTCATGTCCTGATGAAATATAAAGAGCGGATTTGTCATGAACTATTAAGTGAGAAAGGTTTGTATACAAGGCAGACCAGTAGAAGGTATTGGCTGAAATTACTTGCCAGCTTCAATCTAGGTCATCCCTGAGCTGTTTGACAGTTTCTCTATTTCTTTCTTCCCTGATGCTCAGATCTTAGGGAGGGGTGCCCACCTAATGATGGGAACAGGACTCTTCCCCCTTATCATTCATTTACCCTCCTGACTCCTGTCCCTTCCAGTCTGAAGTTTTTAAGTCGCCACTTTGGACATCTGGTACAACAGAGAAAGGGAAGGGGGGATAAAGGAAGGAGGACAGAAGATCACATATAAGTGTCCAATATCCTACAAGAATTCAAGCTCTTGACAAGTGCAAACAGACAGAACAACTAACATCTGTGTAGCTTTCATAGCATTAGTGAACATTGTGACCAATAGCCCTCATCACCTAGCATGGTGGTCCCTCTCCCCAAAGGCAGCACTCACCATGACACTGGAGCAAAGCAGGGATCATGTCTGCAGAAGGTACCGCCAGACACAACGGCTAGGTCCAGGAAGTCCAAACCAGCTGCCAAGGTGACAAGACCAAATGGGAACAGGCTCATTTCACTGGAACCAGGGCACTACGCCCAGTCACAATGTGTGCCAAGTGCAGAGCAATGGACTCAGTGAGGGTCACACAATGAATAAAATGCCCTTCACCCAGTGCCATGAGAATAAGAAGCTTTTCCCTTCAACCGAATGCCATCTTGCGAATGAGGGAAGGGGAAATCCTTGAGAAATAAGAGAACCAACCACAGAGTTTTTAAACCTTGGAGTAATGTGCTCATTTTTTCCCCTTTTTTTATTGAATTGACTGAGGTGACATTAGTTAATAAAATTATATAGGTTTCAGGTGCACAATGCTATAATAGATCACCTGTATACTATATTGTGTTTCACCACCCCAAGTCAAGATTCCTTCCATCTCCATTTATCCCCCCATACATTCTTCGACCTCCTCCCAACCCCTTTTCCTTCTGGTAATCACTATACTGTTGTCTGTGCCTATGAGGTTTTTGGTTTTTGTTTTTGTTTTTAATCTCACTTGAGGATATGTTTGTTTATTTTTTCTTGATTTTAGAGAGAAAGAAAAGAAGAGAGAAAACATGGATGTAAGAGAGAAGCAGCTATCAGTTGCTTCCCATATGCACCCTGATGGAGGACTGAACCCGCTACCCAGGTATGTGCCCCGACCTCAAATCAAACCTGCAACCTTTTTGGTGTACAAGACAATGTTCCAATCAACTGACCCACCCGGGGTGTTTTGGGGGTTTTATATTTTGTTTTGTCTTTGCTTAATCTCTTCATCCTTTTCACCCAGGCCCTCTGACAGCAGTCAGTCTGTTCTCTATCTATGAATCGGTTTCTATTTTGTTAGTTTACTTTGTTCATTAGATTCCACATATGAGCGAAATCATATGGTAGTTGTCTTTTTCTGACCACTTATTGCACTTAGCATAATACTCTCCAGGTCTATCATCAGATGTTTTCCATCTTCCATGGGAATGGGATCGTGAAGGTAAGGTGAAAGCAGCTACAGAAAATAAATTATATGCATCTTAAAAGTACATTTACACACACACACACACACACACACACACTTCTGAACTCTTCTCACCAACCCCAGCTACACAAACGTATTCCAATCCAGTACTATTCAAAGTGTGATCTGTGGACAATACTGGGCAGAAAACTGTTTATTACTTGTCCATGGTTACATGAGTACTGAAAATAAAGGTAGGTGATTAGAAATCCCTGTAGCAATAAGACACTGCCCCAATATCTAAGTCTGTGATGTTTGAGCTCATCTCACTGAAAGGGACATAGACAAGTACAGGTGTGACCACAGTCAGGTGGGAGTTGCACATGGTACACTCACTATGCTACAGGACTACATACCAGACTGAGATTTTTAAAAAAATAAAAAGACTCCACCACAAATAGTTCAAGAAGTATGAACGTAGCTCAGTATGCTGCCTAATACTGCCACCAATTGCAGCACCATACTGAGTTTTGTATTTAGGATCACCATGGTGCAAAACAGTCCAATGAGAATGGAGGACTTCATATGTAAATGTATGCACATGCTCCGGAAAGACCAAGTGTTAAAACCAAGGTTCGATAGGCGTTCAACTAGAAAAAAAAAGACAATATTCCTTTCCATTGCAGTGAGTACCATATTCACACTGCAAGAGAGAATTTAATTTCAGGCAAATAATATTAAGTCACAAGAAACTGATGTTAATGTGAAAGTTACTGGGTTTTTTGGTAGTTTTGTTTGTATTTCATTTGCAAAATCTGTTTTGGTTTTGTGTTTGGATGAAAGCTATGGCCATCATGAGTTTATATCTGGTTTTATGTTAGTACATATTTAAATCGCATAATAAAATTAAAACAGTGGAGATCTCCCTTGAAAAGATTCCACCCATGATTTCGGTTTGATAAGTAAAGAAGTCTGGACTGGAGAGAAGCAGGAAGTGAATGACAGAAGTAATGGCAAGGCCCACTCAGCCTCTGAGCTGGACTCTTCCAGGCAGAGCCAAAAAGGAGGCTGCCTTGAGGAACTGTGAAGCTATGTGTTATAATTTGCATCGTTTGCGTTATTTTATTATAAATAGAGGCCTGAGGGGAGAACATAATATATTTGAACTTCATT
Organism: Myotis davidii; assembly: GCF_000327345.1. Classification (NCBI taxonomy): domain Eukaryota; kingdom Metazoa; phylum Chordata; class Mammalia; order Chiroptera; family Vespertilionidae; genus Myotis; species Myotis davidii. Next base: position 3,025,202 of record NW_006295054.1, read on the forward strand.
TTGGAAGACTAAGAATTAGAATTTTTTAATGAAAAATTCCAGTTTATGAAACAGAAGTTATGCAAATAACACCTCCATCCAGAAACCACCAGCTCATAGACAAGCGTACTTTAAGAATCTTGGTCTTTTAACAACTTCCTCCCTTTGTAACATAACCATGTAACAATAATAGCTTCCACCAGTGACATAACCCCAGGAGGTTGGTATATCAAGAATCATCTTTACTTCACAGATGAGAAGAGGGCAGTTCAGAGAAGCAGGCTGTGCCAGACCCAATAATCAGGAACATGGCTAAGAGAGAATTTTAATCCTGGTTCTCTAATCTTGAGTCCAGTATAAAAAGTATTTAAAACTTTATTAATATTGTGTGTTTTTTAATCTACCCAATTCTATTACTAGGGAAGACATTTCTATAAAATAATTACTACTTTTCTCTTTTTCTGTTTAAAAAAAAATCACTTAAAATTCCAAATTAGTTTTAGGAGATAATGCACAGGATAATAATTATTTTTCCTTTAGGATTAGATAGTATATGAATTCTACATAATTAAAATAAACTAGTGTCCATTAACCTATCATGATGACCGAGGTTGGTACTCAATCACTTTGGTGGTACTCTATTTTTACATTATTCTGCCAAATTATGTGTACATTTTCCCCTTACAAAGATTTGGGGAGGAGAGGAAAAAGAAAGGCAATATGGCCCAGCCAGGGTTGCTCAGTGGTTGAGTGTCGACCCAGGAACCAAAAGGTTACAGTTCGATTCCCAGTCAGAACACATGCCCAGGTTGCAGGCTGGATCCCCAGTAGTGGGCGTGCAGGAGGCAGTTGATCAATAATGATTCTCATTGATGTTTCTATCGCTCTATCCCTCTCCCTTCCTCTCTGTCTAAAAATCAATAAAAACATATTCTAAAACAAGAAAGGCAATATGTGGTGAAAAGATTACTAGGCACTCTGACTCTAATCACTACCTATACCAGAGACCTACACCCTCCATATTTCCTACGTTCACCTGCACACCAAGTCCTCCTCCTGAGTATCTATCTCTTCGTGGCCTGAAACAGGGCAGAAGCTTTTTACCTGGTCCCAACTCCACCCCCAGTCGCTCCCTTTTCCCATCTTTCCCCCTTGCTGCCAAGGTGACCTTTCTCAGATGCAAATATGACCCCTTCACTTCTCCCTTGGAAGTCTTTCCTTTAACTCCTCATCACCTGCTGGATACAACTGAACTCTTCAATTTGGCATTCAAAGTCCTTCCAAAGCTGGCTCTCTGGTCTCATCTTCTCCCACCCCGTTTCTCCACATCCTTGGGAGAAGCATACTCATATTCAACAGCCAATATGCTTGTGCATATTCTATATTTCAGCCCCTAAGAAATGAGTAGTAGCTCCTGGAATATTTTACTCCAAAGTGCTTTGGGACATGCCATGACCTTTGCCCAAAACATCAGTTCTCACATCCCCTCCCAGCTAAACTCCTCCCCAGTTAGTGGCCAGTTTACTTATGTATGAAATGTGGCCATTGACACATTTCTCTCTACACTGGAGTTTCTTCTTCTTCATGAGAGTTGGACTAGAATATACCAAAAACCTTGGTCTTATAAAGTTGTGTTTGAGTGTAGCTTTTTATAAAACGCTGACCTTTTTTTTTTCTGCTAGTTTATGAAGTCTTTAAATAATAAAAATGTATCATTTCATCATCACCTTGAGGTGTTGGGTTTACAGATCTACATCAAGATATAAAATTAATGGCAGTTGTTATTACTGAACCCTGAACTATATGCAAGGTACTGTCATAAATTCCCCCACATTTGCTAATTTCATTTAATCCTCCCATGAGGTAGATATTACTTGTCCTCATCATAAAGAGGAGAATGCAATGGCTTTGAGTAGTAAAAAGACTCTAGAGCTAGGAAGTGCTGAAGTGGATTTAAACACACAGCTGTTCAACTTCAAATATCTTGGGGTCCACCTCCCTGCTGGATGGGGCTAAGGAATCTATCTAGGGTAGGAGCCATGTCTTCCCATTCTATTCAACACCTGACCTGGTGCTTAAAGTGTGATCACTGTTGAAATGAAAGGCAGTAAGAAAGTTAATCAGGTGAGTTTTAATTGGTAGATATTTTTAAAGAACATCAACTTTCCCATAAAACTGACAGCATCCTTTGGCCATTGACATGCCTACCCATGTAGTTCTCTTGAATGAGGAGATTTGTATTGATATACTTTCATATTTAGGAAACCTTTAAATTTAAGAAGAAATACACTTTAATAAGAGATAGAAGAAGACATGCATAACCAGGTTTTGCTTTAGCGTTTCAATTGCATTCTGTTAGATGTGTTACTTTGTATTACTATTACTTTTGTATATTGTATTACTAAATTACTATTATATTTTAACTGAAAATAAATCAATCAAATTCTAAGTGCCTTCTACCATTAGCCATTACCAGCATTTAACGTAACAGTTTTAAAACTCATGATATTCAATCTTTAATATCCAGTACCAATCACAGTGATACTTTTTTCTCCACGAAAGAACCAAGCAGGCTGCCACAGAAGAAAGCAGCTCCTGAAGTCCCTTTGTTCGGCCACTGGTCCTCCTGATAGTCAGGCTGAGATTTCAGATGGATGGCTTTAATTAAATGAAATGTTGGCACAAGAGCAAATGCACAATGGCTATTAACAAAATAGTACTTTCCCAGTTCATTGCAGTGAGGAAGAATACCTAATTCTTGTTAATTCTTACCTTCCTGACAAATGGGAAAACCATGTGATTATGTCAAGTCTTTGGTGGAAAAACCACTCTCTTAAATGAGTTTCTTTAAGTTTGGTCAAATAATTCTACTTAAAAATATGTTGGTGTTCCAATGTTTATGGTTAGAGTTAGTAAAACTCAGTTTGTTAAATGCCCAAAATATACTGTGGAAACTTCTTCCAGATAGATATGTAACTAAAAAACTCTTCTAATGAAATATTTGGTGGCAGTTTATTAAAATTCTGTTTTTGTAAAAAAAAAACACACAACAAAAAACAACACATCTATATATATAAGGAACCAGGGGCCGTCACATCTGAAACAACTGAATGGATGACCACAGGCTGAGTGGGGTGCCAGGCTGGCAGGGGTGTTAGTGAGGGATGACCAAATGACTGAACAACAGGCTGTGTGGGGCGAGCAGGCTAGCAGGCAGATCAGTGAGGGACGACCATATGAATGAACAGCAGGCTGCGTGGGGCAACCAGGCCAGCAGGGGGTTCAGTAATGGACGACCATATGACTGAACAGCAGGCAGTGTGGGTCGACCAGGCTGGTAGGGGTGTTAGTGAGGGACTACCAAATGACTGAACAACCAGGCTGTTGTGGGTGACCAGGCCAGCAGGGTGGTTAGCGCAAGGCAGAGGTGGTTTAGGGCAATCAGGGGGGGGGGGGGGCGCAATTGGGGGCAATCAGGCTGGCAGGCAGAGAGGGGGGCCAGTTAGGAGCAATCAGGCAGGTGAGCAGTTAGGAGCCAGCGGTCCTGGATTGTGAGAGGGATGTCCACCGAGGGGTTCTGGATTGGAGAGGGTGCAGGCTGGGCTGAGGGGACCTCCCCCACCCCTGCCCCGTGAACGAACTTCATGCACCAGGCCTCTAGAATGATGTTATAATGTTGATATAATCGGAAAACTTTATCTCAGGAAATGTAACTTTTTAAAATTATCTCTTTAGAAATTGTGCCCTAACTCTGCTTTGTAACTTTAGTAAACCTTTTTCCCTTTTCTGATTATCTGTTTCTTCATGTATCAGAGTAAATAATAGTAATACCTACCTTACAGGTATGCAGTAAGGCTGTACCAAATAATGCATGTGAAATGTGGATCACAGTGCCCAACGTACAGCAGATGCTCCATGCATTTTGATTTTTTTCTCCCTTCCCCACAGCACTCTGAGATCAAAACCCAAATTTCAAATTGGACTTTTTGTTAAGCAGGTTGTGGTGGCAGAGTCACCAGATCTCCTTGTGATATGGAAATGGAACAGACCAAAGCTATAAAGAAGGCACACTACTTAAGCCCCGTGTGCTTTCTCATAGATATTTTGTAAAAGCTAAATCTTTGTATTTTAAGAGATGCAAATGCTCTCATCTGACAAAACAGAAGCAAAACCCCAGACACAATAATTTCTACAGAAGTCCAAAGGGAAGTTTTCAAGTTCACTTGCAAACCTCCAAAACCTGTGAGAACAGAAAGGCCAGGGGGAGAGTCCCTATACAAAATGCATACCTGTTTCCCCTGGTGAGTGAGTGAGTGAGTGAGTGAGTGCGTGCATGCGTGCGTGCGTGCGTGTGTGTGTGTGTGTGTGTGCACACGCCCATACAAGGGAAAAGAAAGGCATCATTAATTACTGAGGCATCTATTCCTTTATAGTCAGATTTTCCTTAACAACTATATTCCTATTATACATGATCAGCTAATAAGAAGTTTAAAACAACTAATAAATTACTTATAATTTAATTTGATTGGAAGGGGTGTTGAATAGAACAGTTTGCAGGATCATTTCACTTCTCCTGAAACATTTACCCAAAAGTGTATTAGGTGGTTTCTAAGTGCATTGGATTATCAGCTCAGGCAGAAAACTGGGGGAGGACAGAGAAATGTGTCCTGAATTTTAATAATACGTCACTGTACATAAGTGAATCATAACATGCCATTTTGGAAGTGACTGCATTTACTGCAACAACCCATCTGCTACAGTTTCCTTGCTCAGCACTGGATGCAGTAGCAATAATTCACTCAGTGTCTTGACAGAACTCTTCAAGATGAATCCAAGTTATCAGTGATGTCCAGGTATGGCATGAATCTTTATAGACTGGCTAACCTCTCTTTGTATGTGACAATACCAAAAAAGCAGGTTCCCTGAATCTTTTGAGGTGAAATCAGCATTTTTTTAAAAAGACTAATACTGAGAAATACTTGTCCAAATACGTGGTCCTTAAAGAAGCTAGCAGCCTGTATCAATTTGCATTAAGTGTCAGAAAGAAATTTAGCTCAATAAAATCTACATGAAGAAATGTTATGCTAGAGTAGTCTCCATAATGGGTTTTAGAATATTTAAATGTAAATTGAGTGTAGAGAATGTGGAAAGAGCAATGGTTATATCCGTATAACCAACCTTAGAATTTAATGGTAACATATTAGAAATTGATTTTTTAGTCAATGTTATTCCTAGAAAAAAAACTTTTTTAAAGTGAATTTGTTTTCTCTATATTCATTATTCTCCTGACCAACCTGATAATTTACTCTTTCTGTTTATATTTAACAAGAACTTAAATCAACACTATTTGAATCAATTAAATTTGTAAATACAATCTGATTTCAAATGCAAATAGAAAACATTGCTCATTACTTTACAGTAAAATTCAAAAGTATAAGCCAATCTCAAGCAGTGTCCTCTGACATATGCATTAATTTAAATACATCTTTATATATGTATACGCACACACTTGAAACACAAAGTAGGAGATTTTAAAAGAAACTAAACACAAAGATTTGTGCATTACCAATGAAGCAGGACCTCAAAAAAGAAATACTACAACCAAACAAAACCAATACCAATTAGAAAAGTATCACATAATATAAGCAAAAAGTAAGAAACTTTAAATGTGAAAAAGACACAAAGTTAACTAAGGTTCCCTGTTTTTCCCTATGGATGAAAATAAGACAGAATACTCAATTTCTGACTCAGATTTTTACATTCAGGAGGAAATTCAGTCTTATCTTCACCAAACAGATTAGCTGATCACCTTTCAAAGTTACTGTATATTTCTAAAAGACATACATTTTGTCACAATCCAAAAAATCTACCCATTTCAGCATTCTGATTCAATTTTTTGCCAGTGCTGCGGTATTTTCTTTAGCAAATGGATACATTTAATTGACAGGAGAGACGGTCCATGCTTCACGGAACGCTTGCATGTAGTGCTTTCACCTGGTTATAAATTATTGGTACCACTACTTGCAACTCTTACAGATATGATTAACTAAATGAAAAAGCATTCCTAAGGGGTGCCTTCTGAGTAGGTGAACGCAAAGTCGCTGGCCAGAAAATGTGCTGGAAATGTACACACATGTCTATTAAAGAAGTGGTTAAAAGGGGATGAATTCCCTGAGTCATTAAACAGGATATACGCCAGACAGGTTGTGCCACCTAGAGAAAAACTGGAAATCGTGCATCGGCTGTTCAGTAGTAACATCATTTCAAAAGCCTGAAACTTTTGGCATGCTCAATAACCAAGCCACCCTCCACACCAACCCGTCAGCTGCTGGAGTAAGCTTTCCTGACAACTCCGCCCTCTCCATACACCAGACCGGCCTCCTGCTTCCTCACCCACTCACCCTGGCAGCACCATTACCCTCAACACAGTCTGTGGCCACAGCCCATGCAACCCCAGCATCCTGAAACCCATCCAAGTCTAAAGCATTTTCCTCGAAGCCAGGGCAGGCCCGGGTGGGAGAAGCAGGGGAACCATCCTGGTGGACCTTGCCAGCCAGGGTCCCTGGGGATGCTAGCAGGGACAAGGCACACCCCTCCCCGGCCCCTTGGGGCCTGCGTAGGAAATTCTGGTGCACTCATATCCAGGTTACCGAGCTGAACTCCCTGGCCAACCTCGGCACAAACCAAACACCCTAAAGTGACCTCAACAGAACCAAGCTTTTAAGGTGCAAAAGGCCTTCAACTTTCCTCTCCGAGAGTCACTTAAAAGCAACGTGCCCAGCACCCTTGTCAGGCTGAAGCACAAAAGGTCGACAAGTCACCAGGCACGGAGAGCCGCTTTTACAAAGAAAATAGACAGTAACTGCGAAAAGCCCGCAGTCCTGCGGTATTAACTTGACAGCCAGGACTGCGCCGGGGCATCGCTCATCTCCGAGGCATCACTCCCAGCCCCAGACCGTCGGCCTTAGGGACAGCCTTCCTCCTCCTCCCTACCGCTCCGGAGCCCAGCCCGGAGGCAGCGCCCACCTCCCGCCCCCGCGCTCTTCCTCCACCCCCACCTTCTCCTCCTCCTCCCTGGATCGCCAGCAACTTTGGGTTGTGGAGCACCATCGCAGCTCAGCCACCGGCGGGGACCGCGCGAAGGCGGCCGCGGGAGGGGGAGGAAAGTTTGGAAAGTCGCTGCAAGCACTGCAGGCCATCCCTAGCCTCTCCCCCAGCACCCACTCCGCACCCTGCCGCTCCGGCTCCCTTCCACTCTCTCTAAAAATCAAAGGAAAAATATCCTCAGGTGAGGATTAACCACAGCACCAACAAAAACAAACCCCAAAACTAAAATGCAGATCTGATGTTGATCTGTTCTTTAGCAATGGTTCCCCTTTGCCTGCAGGATACAACCCAGACTCCTGGGCATGGCCTGCGGGACCCTGGCCATCATCTCTGTCACCATTTTAGCTTCTTTTATTGCCCCCAAGGGAGGCCACTGAAAGCTACCCTGAAAACACAGCGTTCCTCTTAGCTTTGCACATGTTATTTCCTGTGTAGGAATACCCTCTCCTTCCTCACTTAGCTGACTTACTACTGTTCCTTGAAAACTCTCTGTCCCCTCCTTTTTTAAAAAATTACTATAGTAAAATATACATAATGTGAAATGTACCATTTTAACCATTTTAAGTATACAGTTCAGTGACATTAAGGACCCTTCACATAGTGCAAGCATCACCACCATCCATCTTAAGAACTTTTTCATATTCCCCCAAACTGAAACCCCTTATCCATTAAAGAGTAATTCCTCACTCCCCTACCCTCAGTTCCTGGTAAGCACCATCCTACTTTCTGTCTCTATGCATTTGACTTCTCTGGGTACCTCATATGAGTGGGATCCTGTGTGTTTATATTTTTGT
>NW_006295054.1:3033330-3039103 GCF_000327345.1 Myotis davidii
CGGCTCCGCCGGCCGAGGCGACGACCTCAATGAAGTAGGGGGCAGTGTCCTTCCTCTAGTCCCTCCTCCTCGCCGCGCTCCCCCCGCCCCGCTGTCACTCCCTCCCCCAAGTCCAGACTTGGCAGCTATGGATTCTCTAACTTCGCCCTTCGACTAAGGGAAAAAGCAACTTTCGGGATGACCAGCCCTGGTTCCCGGAATACTTGTTCTGGGGGGTGGGAAGGGTGTTCGTAGACGAACCTCTTTTGTTTTAAAATGAAGCAGAGGAGACCTTGGCGGAGTGACTATTTAATTGCGTCTTCAAGTAGAAGAAGGGTTTTATGGTCTGGTTTTATGATGAATTGCTTCCCCTTGTCATGAGCTCTTAGAAATATCGGTAGAAGAATGAATCAGGGGGGAGGGGGAGGACAGCCTAACAGTAGAGCCTGGAAGACTCTGCCCAGATATGGGGGCCCTTGTTTGTGATTTCAAAAGACTAATGCTAGGTGGGGCTCCTGACAGTCTTACAAATGGCACCTGCTCCGTCCTGCAGAGTTATGAAGTCCATCTTCCCCAAGGCGGGGGTCCTGGCTCCATGACACCTATGCCTTCACCTCCGGAGAACCTGATGTGGACTGAAGAATTTCGAGCCCAGAGGCGACAGCTACTGATTTGTGAGTTGTTGGGGACCAACCACTGCACTGTCATGATTCTCTCTGACCTGCAGTTTATTTTGGCCTCTGACGGAACTGCAGTTTGCTCTCCCAAACTGAGGGCATCGGCTCTCTTCTCTTGGAAACATAATCATACAACCAGAGAATTTAATAACTACAAAGGACAGCAAAGTAGGATTTTTTTTTCTCTCTCTCTCTGCCACTGCAGAAGCAGTCTTATCCGGCTGATGTTGGCTCCTGCTGCTGCCCCTTGGCTGGGTGGCTGTCTGTCATGACAGAAATGCCCAGGTGCCAAAGACAAGTGGCTGTCTCTCGTAAGCAATAGAGAGGCTCAGGCCCAGGAGCTTAAAAGGTAAGAGAATCGAAGGGCGGAATCAAACCATTTCAGGCCGTTATCCTTAGAAATCTGATCTGAGCTGCTCACATCTTCTTTCCAGATTCTTTGAGAAGCAAAACTCAGAAAATCAATATGAACATCACTCCTGTCACCTTTCAATGGTCCACCCTCTGTCGTGAAATAGTCTTAGCCTCATCTTGTTTCAAGATCTAGTCCCACTATCCTTCATGTGGAGAAAGGCTTTTGTCATGGATTCCCCCCAAAGGACAGAGCAAACCCAGCCATACCCAGGGCAGCTGGTGTATGTATGCAGGCAAAGACCTAGGTTTTTAACATGGGTCGTGCTTGTTTTTGTTTTGGTAGCGTCTTATATAGCATTTGTCTGTGTTTGTGGTGGTTCTAACAAGCATCATTCTAGAAAACCTACACACTGTAATATGGATTGAACTGTACTCGTAGAGGTACATTCAGTGGTGTGCTTGTCCTGCCAAGATGGAGTCCTGACAGATTACAGTTGATAGGGAGTTCCAGTGCACATCAGGTAAAATAATAGTGTTTTAACTCAGATAGACAAAATTCCTACACATGTATTAGATTCTGGGTTAAAAGCCTGGGATCTAAGACAATTACAATTTCGTAGTGGAAGATCAAGTTAACACATCCTTTTATGTGTTAGGGTCAGATATTATTTTACAGATTATACAATTGAGACTGGTAAAGAAACTCTTAAGAATAGATTTCTATCTTTCCCAACCTCAAAGTACTTATTGTCTGAACACTCGTTAACAATATCCAACCTTGTATCATCTTTGTATGTACATGTGAGTCACCAGTTAGCCTCTAAGCTCTCTTGGGGGGAAGAGGGGGACCATGGCTTACCTCTTTGCATCCCCAGAGCCAGGGACAGTAAGCATTCAGTCAATGATGGTTGATGATAGTAGGATTAAACCTCATGTAGGCTAACTGGGCTATGCCTAGAACATCACCTCGGGGAAATAGGCCCTTATGAATCCTTTTCACAAGACTATGTCACTTGATAATATCAAACCAGAAATAAAAGAGATGACTTAATCATTGAAAACTTCCTCTGATATATTTGTTTATTGTTGAAGTCATCTCATATCCAAAGCATCATGTATACAAATTTATTCCAAGGAAATTGTAATACTGTTGGAACCTTTATGAGGAAGATATCTACCAACCAGTAGGATATAAGATATACTACTTTTCTCCTTTACTAAATTTGAAATTCAGTGTCCTTTAAAGACTTTAACTGCAATTACAACCGCAATGTCTGTTTCTAAACATTAGCTCACTTATATGAAGAACTGGTGCTCCTTTTCTTAAACATAAATTCTTCTAAGTTGGTTGTACAATTTGAATGGCTTTATAGTCTGGGTTTACAGAATTCAAAGTTTAATTAAAATTAATTGTGCAGTGTACACAGTTGATTGCTCAGGCCGTAGGACATAATCCTGGGTGTGCCCTTGCTTGATTTCCTTTTCTATTTAAAACTTTAAAGTAATGAGAAGCGACTTGTTCTCTTCCTACTCGTACCTTTCTCACCTGGTAGAAAAGGAAAAAAAACTCTAAAAGCTTTAATATTGCTATTAGATCACCTTTTCAAACTTACATGGATGCACTCAGCCCATTAAAGAATTGAAAATGTATGTGATAGAAAGAGCAGCCTCCCTTTCAATTCCTTTGTACTCTGACAACTGAGCTTCCAGTCTTCTGTTCACAGGGCTTTCATTCTAACAGAGTGTGATGACTTCCTGAGACTGAATTTCATGCGTTTGAGGAGTCCCCCAGGAGATATAAAACCCCAGCTGTTATTTTGGATTGGCTCCAGGGCCTAAAAACATCCACGATATTTTTTTTAATCATGCATTGACTTTTCCAAATACACACACTGCATACTAAGCAGCCACCTGAAAGTTTTAGAACTGCTACCAAACATGCACTTCTTTTTTATGGCATGCAGCGAATTTGAAAACTCTTTTAACACCTGATATGCACTCCTAGTGGGTACCCAGGATTCTTTTAGATGTTGTTAACTCACTTTTGCAGCAAAACCCTCTTTGAACATTTAAAATGAAAGACGCTTCCTTGGATAGTTTGTCTTCCTGGGGGGAAAAAAACAAAGAGAGCAGAAAGCAAACAGAATGACAGTGGTCTTAACTTTAAAATTTTCAGTTAGGAGAATGTAACTGGGGAAGGGAAACGTGGAAGGAGAAGAGATCTAACAAGAATCATTCAAGTAAAGAATGTGTGAAAGCAAAATGAAAGTTCATCTAAGAAAAACAGTAGAGTGTATTTTGAAATAGTAGTACAGGGCACAGTGGTTGGAGTCAGAGGCAATGGTGGTTAATTTATTTTTTTTAAATATATCTTATTGATTTTTTACAGAGAGGAAGGGAGAGAGGTAGAGAGTTAGAAACATCAATGCGAGAGAAACATTGATCAGCTGCCTCCTGCACACCTCCTACTGGGGATGTGCCCACAACCAAGGTACATGCCCTTGACCAGAATTGAACCTGGGACCCTTGAGTCCGCAGGCCGATGCTCTAGCCACTGAGCCAACCCGGTTAGGGCAATGGTGGTTAATTTAATGTGTCAACTTGGCTGGGCTATGGGATGCCTAGATATTTGGTCAAACATTATTCTGTAAGGGTGTTTTAAATAAGATTAACATTTAAATCAGTAGAGTAAATAAAGCAGATTGCTCTCTCTAATGTGGGGGCCTCATCCAATCAGCTGAAGGCCTGACTACAACTAAAGGACTGACCCTCCCCCAAGTAAGAAAGAATTCCTCCTGCCTATCTGCCTTTGAAGTGGGACACCGGCTTTTTCCTGCCTTTGAAGGGAAACATCACATCTCCTTAGGTCTGGCCCTGCTGGCCTCGGAAGGGAACTACACCATTGGTTCTCCTGGTTCTCCAGCCTTCAGACTCAAACTGGGTCTGGTTCATGGTCACCAGGTTGCTGAGTGCAGATCTTGGGACTTGTCAGCCTCCATAATCGTCTTAGCTACTTCCTTAGAAAAAAATCTCTTTACACACACACACACTTTATTGGTTCTGTTCCTCTAAAGCAGTGGTTCTCAACCTTCTGGCCCTTCAAATACAGTTCCTCATGTTGTGACCCCAACCATAAAATTATTTTCATTGCTACTTCATAACTGTAACGTTGCTACTGTTAGAAATCGTAATGTAAATATCTGATATGCAGGATGGTCTTAGGTGACCCCTGTGAAAGGGTCGTTCGATCGCCAAAGGGTCGCGACCCACAGGTTGAGAACCACTGCTCTAAAGAAACCTCACTATTACAGAGACCTATATTCAAATCCTGCCTCTACCACATACTAACTCTACAACTCTGGGCAATTTCTTTAACCTGTCTAACTATGACTTCCCTATGTTTGAAATGTAATACCTATATGACAATGTTATGGAGAGCATTAAATGAGCTAATACAGGCAAGGCACTTAGCACAGTACCTGACATGTGGCTAACTATAGTTGGAAGAAGGTATTAATGCATTGGTTACAAAAGAAGTTATGCAGAGCACTCTTTCAGGATTCAATGGCTGGGTTTAAAAAAATACAAAAACTCCCTAAAATTGTATGCAAATTTCTGAATGTACATCTGTTATCCCCCCCCGCCTCCCCCCCCACACACACACACACATGCACACACGCACACACGCACATACACACGTTTGGACATAAGAGAGTCTATAGTTCTCATCAAGTTCTCAAAGAAATGCGTAATCCAAAAGGAGAATAAAGGTCCCTGAATGAGAATGAAAAGATTCCATAATATATAATTAACGTTGGTTTTGCTAAAGAAAAGAAAATGTTAATCCAAAAAAGGATTTACCTTTCTAAATTATCATTAAGATTACTGACGCTCAAATTCTCCCTTTACATTCAGACTTTTCAAAAAGTCATCTATTCTGCTGATACCCAAGTTTTCAACAGTGATTCATTCTTAAACTAACTGCAGTTTCTCTCTGCAAAAGGCATTATCATCATTTCGGGCCCCTGGGGCGAAAATTGGAGGAACATTTGACTCACTCCCAAATCGCAAATTGGTTACCAAGTTCTTTCAAATCTCCTTTGGAAATAATTCCGGTGCCTCTCTCCTTCTTTTCCATGAATATTGCTTTGATCATGCCTTTATTATCTTTCATCTGGACAATAACAATAGCCTCCTCTAGGTTCACTTCCTCAGCCTATCCTTAATCCAAAACCATGTGGCCGCCAACCTTGTTGTTGATTCTGTTTAGTAAAATGACAAGTTATCTTTCTTCTCTCTCAGGTCTTCCAACAACTCCTCATACCTATTTCAATTTGTCTTTAGCCACACTGCTTCCCACATACGCCCACCTCTCCCTCCCTCGTTTTTTGCCTCGAAATGCCTCAATACCCCCCCACCCCCGAAAACCTCTCTACTATTTATTACTTTGCTCATTAGAACTAAGCCCAACTGACAAGTCTCTGGTCATTAGATCTATGAACCAGGAGGTCACAGTTTGATTCCCGGTCAGGGCATATGTCCAGGTTGTGGGCTCAATCCCCAGTGGGGGACATGAAGGAGGCAGCCCATTAATGATTCTTATCATTGATGTTTCTCTCTCTCCTTCTCCCTTCCTCTCTGAAAACAATAAAAATGTATTTTTAAAAAAAAAGAAAGGCAAGACCGCCCCAGGAGCAGGGTCTGCGTGTCAGCGGGGGTGGGGCTGGGGCACAGGCAGTGATGAGGGAGCCCGCCCTTGGGGG
>NW_006295054.1:3039395-3044121 GCF_000327345.1 Myotis davidii
TTGGAGGAGCCAGGAGCCAGACTTCCCAGGAGAGGAGAAAGAGGAAGTAAGCCTGTCAGAAAGCAGCAGAAAAACAACGGGCCCAGCCAGTGTGGCTCAGGGGTTGAGTGTCGACCAATGAACCAGGAGGTCACGGTTCTATTCCCGGTCAGGGCATATGTCCAGGTTGTGGGCTCAATCCCCAGTGGGGGACATGAAGGAGGCAGCCCATTAATGATTCTTATCATTGATGTTTCTCTCTCTCCTTCTCCCTTCCTCTCTGAAAACAATAAAAATGTATTTTTTAAGTGAAACATAACAAACTAGGTCGAGTGCCGGAGGCTAAGAAAAGATCCCTTACAACTACTATATGCTGGAGTCAGAATTTGAGCCCAGGGGTTTGGGGCTCTTGAGTTCATCTTTCCACCCCCCCATTAAACTATATCCACTTTCATTTCTACCCATTTTCATCTCTAACCAAAATGATATTGTTCATATTCTACCTCTTCTTTAGATCTTAATTTCTCTGAATTTCCCACCCTCCTATACTACCATATCTTCATAATTACAATATTTTATTACAGCTTATATGTAAGTCTGATCTATACCCTAAGTTTTTATAGGGAAGTATGCATTAAGTCAACTCTGAAGTGAAATAGTCTAGGTTCAAATTCATTTACATGATCCTGGGCAATTACTTGCTTTTCCCTGCCTTTGCTTCCTCATCTATAAAATAGAGATAATAATAAAGCCAGTCTCATGTCACTGTTGGATAGGTTCAATGAGTTAATGTGTGTCAAGCATTTAGACCAGTGCCTGGCACACGGATAGAATCCAGTAAGTTTCTCATATTAATATTATTATCATAAGGCCAGAAATGTTCCCTAGGCTTCTTGGCATTGCCACAGGCGTCCAGCATTGCACATTATAGTGTGTGCCCATTGGGTGCTTGCTGAAAAGGTGAATATTAAGAGAGTTGTAATTTCCTAAATAAATCTCCAGTGATCATGAAGACCTGGCCCATAAACATACTAGTGATGGGAATTTTGCCTATTTCAATAAGGCTTGACAATATTTCAAAAAGAAACCTTTTAAGTCAGAATGAAGAGCAATGATTTTTTTAAAAAAATTATTGTTATTGTGAACAAGAGCACAAATGACTAATGGAATGGATGACTAGACATAAATAAGTATCTCATCAGGAATATTAAATGGATGGTTTCTATGTTCATGACAAAAATTTCTAATAATGAATTCAGGTTTAGTCCCTTGAGTATCTAAAAAATTAGAGCAATGAAGTGATTAAGAAAACTGACCTGAGAGGGAAAATTAAGTTAGCTAGCTACATCTAGTATAGATTGGCTAAGTAATGACTAAGAGCTTTCTTAGTTGAAATTCATAGGATCAGTAAGAGAAGTAAATACCAAAAAGGGAAAGGAATTATTTATCATGCTGGCAGGTGATAAATGAAAATAAATGAAAGGAAAGGGTAGGTTGGTCAAGAGGCAAGATTTAAGTTGTACATACTATTGGTAATAGTGGAAAACACTTGTTAGGAAACAGTGTGCCCACATATTCTACTGGTTAGAGTACAGACTAGTACAGTCATTTTGGAAAGTAGTTTGGCAATATGTAGGAAATGCAAACTGCATATCATTTTACATAGTTATGCTATTTTTATAAGTGTCTCAAGGAAATTGTCAAAGATGTGAACAAAGATTTATGCTCAAAGATATTTATCCCATCTTTATTTATAATGGCAAAAGATTGGGTGTGGAGAGAGCAGAGCGCCTGAAGAATGGCTTCTCTGTGTACAACACATCCAACAGCAACAAATGTCTAACAATAGGGAATTGTTTATAAAAATTATATTGACTGTTGTAAAACCCTTAAGTGATAGTAAATTCTCATGATATAAAGTTCAGCAAAAATGAGGGTTACATATGTACTATATATCACAGGTTCTAAGATGCATAGTTTTTCATATTTTTACATATCTAAAATCATAATATTTCTTATAGCTTGCCTGTGCCTGTGCAGAAAAACACATATATCAAAAAAGTAAATCACAGAGTGAATCCTAAGAGTTGAAGTTCAAGATGAAAAAATTTTAGGAATACTTAACCAGTTAATTTCACTTAGTTTTTATTTATGGAAGCTCAAGATGTTTGATAAAACTATGTCTAAATGATTTCTTTCCACAAGTATAAAATAATAATTCTATGTAGTTAAGTGTTGTGTCATAGCATGGTCAGTTTTCCCCCTTGATTCTTAATAGTACATAAAATAATAGTAGATATTAATATAGATTACCTACTTAGCTAATGAAAAGCAACATGTATATATAGTAAGAATCCAATTGTTCTTTAGTGGGGAAGAGATACATCAAAACATGTTCTCTCTGGGTATTAGCATTATCTTGAATTTTTTCCTGTTTCATACACTTTTTTAAAAAGCAGTATTGCACTTTAAGAGGGAAATCTTAGTAAATATTGTTTTTAAAAACAAGTGATTGAAGACTTGAGAATTTTTTTCCAGTTACTCTGGAGTTCGAATATTTATGAGCTATTCTGAAGAAAATAGGCTAAGAAATTGAATTTGAGAAATTAGAGCTTTATTCTTGGGTTTGGCAGACTCGCCATTTACAAATAATATGACTTTGATAGAAATTTTTTTATTTCCATGTATAAGAAGTACTCAATAATGTTCACTTGCCTACTTCAAAGGAACAGCAAGTGAACATCTGGAATGAAACAAATAGATTGTATCATAATTGCAGGCAGTCCCAGCAAAGAGCATGAACAAAGCCTTTTGTGAAGACAAATCTATCTGCCTTTAACTTAACACTAAGCAGCATTTATTTCCACACAAGCTGTGGGGCCCAGACCAGCCAGTCCATTGAAATCCCCAGGAACACTAACTCAGAGTATCTGTATGATGTTCCAAAAGGATTTTTTTTAAAAAGGCCCTGGCCGGTCTGTGTAGCTCAGTTGGTTGAGCGTCTTCCTTGTGCACTGAAAGGTGGCTGTTCTACTGGATCCCTAGATCCCCAGGGGGGACGCATACCTGAGGCATTCTCTCTCACGTTGATGTTTCTCTCTCTCTCTCTCTCCTCTTCCCCCCCCCCTAAAATCAATAAAACCATATTTTATATTACAAAGGTCCCTTAGGGATTTGTAAGCTTATTTATTTTTACAAGCTGAAAACTTCAGTCTCAGTATTGAAGGCGAAGTGCCTGACACATATGCATTATGCATGTATGAGCATTTCTTTATATTCTCTTTGACTTTTAAAAATCTACTCAATGAGCCTTTTTATTCCACACTCATTATATACGATGTTTCATTAAGATCCATGGATAGAGTCGCTCCTAGTTTATATTTACATTATTTAAGCACTACCAGTGATATTTGCTACTGATTATGTAAATGGAAAATAACGCGAGATTTATGACGTGATTTTCTTTCTTGCGCGCCGTGACTGCGTTGCCTCCTGATTTTTTTTTTTATGCCCTGAATAATAATCAGCCTCTTCCATTTGCCCACCCATTTGCCTAAGCTTTAAGAAGCAATGTAGCTGGGTCATTAGCATTATCTGTAGGGGGAGAAATAACTGTACTTGGTTCGGAATGATAATAGTGAGCGCCTCCTAGAAACCATGAGGCAGGTCAGTTTCCAAGAAGAAATGCCAACCTGCTTTCTGTGAGCGGAGAAGCAGGAAGCCCCAGAGCTGGACTCAGAAGCTCCCCTAGCCTGCTCTTCACAGTCAGCCTCAGGGAGAGCAGGAAGGATTGACATTAGGGAAAAACCTGCAGAGGATTAACAGGTAGAGGAGCACATTCAAAATGTTAATAAACAGTAATAGACTAGATGGGCACCAAGAAATGTGACCACCTCTAGCCAACCTGAAATCTAAGGGGAAAAAGCTAGATTGCAAATTAGTTTGTTTGATGGTTGTATGTGTATGAGAGAAAAATGCCTCTCTTGTAAAGGATCTGTTGACAAATCCAGTCTTGTGAAAAGAGAAAGTTATAAACAAGTTAAAGGCGCTTCAAGACAACTTTCCTGGATTCACTAAATTATTAAGTGTTTTGCATTGTAACCCAAGTGAAAAAAGAAACAAACCAGAAAGACAAAAAAAAAAAACCAAAAAGGAATTTAAGAAAAACCTAACAGCCTCTAAGTGAAATGCCAGGATGGCACCATCTCAGGGTCACAGATTTTCTAATGCCCCAAACAAATGGACTTTTACCAAGCAAGCAACATCCCTGAACTTTTACTTCAGCAAAGTACACTCCGTATTCTGCTAATGAAAGGGACAAGGGCATCCTATCTGCGTGTAATTTAGTTCTATTTTTAACTCATTTCACTAGTCCAATTACTATTCTAGTGCTTTATTCATAGTCAGATTCAGAGCAGCCTGGGAGAAACTTTGCATTGAGGCTGCCCCTAACCTTTTCCAGTGCTGACCCTTCTCAGCACTCTCTTTTCCACCATTACTGTTTGCTCTCTTTCTCCCTGGAGCCTTCCCTGTTGTCACTGCAAGAGGCAGACCTTCTCACCTCTTCTCCACTATCCCCAAACTGCACCTGTCCCAGTTGTAATCTTTGCTCTCTAAGTGACAGTTTACTAATCTGATAAACTAACCTATGTTAATGAACTATTGCTCACCATTGTGCATAGGGGAGCAGGTTCGTTCTCTAGCCTCTTTTCCCTTCCAGGAAGTTGTACTGCTGGTCTTTGGGGGG
>NW_006295054.1:3044148-3051118 GCF_000327345.1 Myotis davidii
CTTATTTGTTAGAGATTCTATTAGCAGTGGGAATTTTAGGTAAGATGAGACCTATAGGTGAAGATAGGACATCCCTTTTTGTTATCCTTCACATCACAACACAGAGGAATGGTGTCACCTGGGTGGTAGCTGATGCATTTGACTATGGTATTATGGATGATTCTGCAACAGTTCTGTTCAGAGCTACTATGAACTCAGCATTCAGTTGAACCCTAGAAGAACATCATGTAAAGCAAGTTGTATTTTCATGTCTATAGCAAAGTTTAAAACGTGAACTCTCTTCTTAGTTGGTATATAGTTAAACTTTTCTTGCAAGGGTAAAAGAAAGGCTTTTGGCATTAAACTGCTGCTGTGTAGGTCCTAAATGTCTGAAAATTCATTAAAGTAGCACTTTAATTTTGACAGAGTTGAACTACTGGGAAAATTAATTGATTGTTTCTCACTTGAGCTTTGGAGAAGTCATTAAGGTTTTCATGGTTTATGGAAAATTGAGAATTGAAGTACACTAAAATCAATATGTTATCTGATGTACAGAGAAAATGGCACTTCAGATGAAAGGAAGCATAAACAATTCCTCGGAGCTTTTTCTTTCTTTCTCCCGATTCGACAAGCATGGTTATATAGAGCTTCTATATTTACTTGTATTCAAAGTCCTTAGTCAGTCATTTCATTGTGATGCGCATTGTGAGGATAGAATAATAAGGGCTGAGAGATGAACCACTGCATTTTAGAATCTATTTTTTCCTGTTAATTTCAAAAATATTAAGGACATAAAACAAAATACCAGCATGACAAGTCCAGCAGTTAGGTAAGTCTTGAATATCACTGTTGCTTCCAAGTATATCCTCAGCCTCAGCCTGACCCTTTACCCCCTTGGGTAGCTAAAATGACTTCTAATTCGCCATCCTCCTGCACAGTAATATCCACAGTGGCCCAAGGAGAGATTGAATATGGTAGGAAACCAGTAAGTGTGGTAGCAATACAATAGTTGCTAGCATAAGCCTTATCTCAGCAGCACTAAGTAAATAAAGTAACCCTCTAAATATCAAATTGGTTATTTTGGTTATCATTGGACACTTGAAAACCAGAATGGTTGTCCAGTAAGAATTTACCCTAAACGAGGTATTCTGAGGTAATCAAGCAAGTGCATCACAAAACAAGAGAGGGCTCATTAAATTAGCATTTGATGTGACATGTTCAGGATTCAGTGTCTTTCGTTTCAAACTTTATCCAACTGAGTTAAACATTATTTTCTCTATTGGGAAATTAATAATCTGTAAGGAATATACCATGACAGCAAACTCTTTCAGTCTTTTTTTAAAAAACTGTGTTCTAAACTTCTTTCTTTTGTATTTCTATTAACAAGTATGTGGTAAACTCAAGAAATAAATGCCCACCCAAATCAAGGTTGGGTGCCAGTTCGTCTCCTGGCTGTCAGTCTGGTGCACAGCCTTTCACCTGGTCTTTATGCTGCCAGCTTGTGAGTGACTAATCTCTGCCTTCTTCTCCCACAGTCAGTTTATCCTATTATATGTTCCCATGATAGGCATCTCTGAACGTGTTCTAACAGCTTGTTCAGAGGAAGGCCTTCAGTTGAAATGGAAGACTAGAAATTTTTGCTGCTTCAACAGTTGCTCATAAGAATATAATTTATTAAGCTATAGCTATAAAACCAAGATTAGAATTTCTTGCTCATGATTATACTACAGTTAAGGATTTATTGAGACACTAAAAGGAAAAAAATTGTTTTAAAAAGATTCACTATAGCATCTATTCTTTAAAGGAGGAAAACTGTTAACTAAAGCATAGATTGGGGTCAGGAGACTTAGGTGTTATTACTGTTTTTTCCACCTGATCTGTTTAATGATCCCAATCATTTGACATGAGCACCAAACTGTGCTCTTTTCTGAGCAATGATTCTTTTTCTACCTCTAAGTTTAATGCTCTAGGTTGTGAGATCGCTGTGGTATTATTCTTTCTTCTATTTCTGAGATTACATGTTCCACTCCTAGAAAGAGAATCTTTGGGTCAAGCCATGATCTCCTTGGAGTCCATATTAAAATATACCTGGGGTATGTAACACAGTAACTTACTCATGTCCATCATGACATAATCACAGGTGGATTTATTGCATGTTAACCAACTAGTGGCCAGCTTGGCAGGAAAAATTGACTGGATACTAGAAAGACAGCAGAAATCAGACAAGAAGTAGTTTTTCAGAAGGCAGACTTACAATGAGGGGATAGGAAAGGTCCCCAAGCCAGCAGCAGGAAGACACTGCCCAACTAGAGAATGGGGAGTCAGCTAATACTGAAGGGACCTTCCAGAGACTAACCCCAGCCCTCACAATTCTTTTGTAGCGACTGTTTTCCAACCAGTTCTTTAAATAAAATATCCAAAGTCTGCAGCAAAAAGAACAAAATATCAGTTACAGCATTACATTTCCACGGTTTTCTTTTTCAGCTCTATTTTCAATGTTGGAATTGCATTGAATTCTGATAGCAATATCAGTAGGCTGCCTGACTTCTAGTCTGAGAAGAATCATTTGTATTTACTGAGACCCATATTATTCTTTTTTAAAAATTGGAAAAACTTAAAGTTGAAAAATATAAATTTAAGTACAGAAGGCTCACATTACATATGTAAATATGGGAGAAAGGATAACATCGTTGTTAACAGCATAGAATCCAACAGAACTGCATTGGAGTCCCAGTTCCATCGCTTACTATCATTGTAAACATGAGCAACCTAGTAGTGCCTCAATTTTCATGTCTGTAAAATGGAGATAATAATGGTACTTATTTCATGGAAAATAAGTACCCCAGAAGTTAGCTGTTATTAATTTTTAAAAATTAAATATTATTCTACTAGAATTTACTTCTATGATTTAAAGATTTTATAATATTACAGAGGCAGCTATCATTGGATATTTTAGACAAATTGTAATCAAAGAAGCATATATCTGTAGGGTTTCACATGTCTTATGAATACAAAAGAAATGTAAGCCCACTCTTTTCCTTTAAGTTATATACCTCATAGTTAGAGAGACAAGACTAACTTATGCATATGTAATCATTAATAAAACATACAGTACTAGTAAATAAAACATTGTGGCATTTATTTAAAAGTTGTTTTCATACAGATGATTATAAAATTATAAGTGAAACAGTCATGCAACATAGTCCTTAGTCTTGCAAAATCTCAGAACAATTATATATAATGATAAAATAATGAAACAAAGTCACAAGTTGCAGTGAAGTACTAGCCCATTCAATGTTGCATTTCCTCATTGTGCCTTCTTCATTGCATGGGCTGATAGGGCACCATTTTAACCTCTGCAATGGGTCACATGCAGAGCTGTCCCTCTAGGGCAGTGAGTCCAGACTGAAAGGGTTGGACTCATTTCCATACTTTGTGTCTCAGCCAAGTTCTCATTGCAGGGCAGAGATCCAATAAGCATAGCCAGGTTGGGAGAAGGTGTTTCTGCTAGCCAATCAGAATCCAAATGTGCTGCTGGACCAAACCTCATGCTCCACCTCTGTAAGGTAGGCAGCAAAACCACATTTCCTTTGCCCATTTTTCTTACACATCCCTCAAACTAAACGTTGCCACGTGATGATACTCAATATCTATTTGGAAGTGATTATGACTACAATGCAACAACAGCAACAAACATTGGGAAGGAGGTCTTCCAGACTACACTGGCATTTCAGAACCACCCTGGATATCATGCTACTCCTAAGGCGAAGAGGGAACGGGGTTATAGAATGGAGATGCTGACACCGGCTTGCTGCTATGGAAATATTTTCTTTGTTTTCCAAAGTGAAGGCTAGAATTGCCTGACTCTAGGAGTTACTGCCTGGGAGTTATTTGTTTCATGGTTCAGAAGTTTGTTTACTGAGCTTTTGTTCTGATAATGATCTGAAAGTCAGTTTTAGTTTGGAATGAATGGCAAGTCTAACTTGAAATTTTTATTATTATTTGAGCTCCTTGAAGAGGTCAAAAATGACCATATCACTGATCCATGGAGAAACAGAGTTATTTCCTGTAAAATAACTAACTTTATCTCTGGTTTAAAGTAACTTTTCAGGAACATACACACACACACACACACACACACACACATCTTACTCTGTCTATAAATTTTGCCTCCACAGAAGAGGGGTCAGCAGTTTGAAACTATCAATAATTCTTATCTAAATCAGATCAGTCATTTTTTTCCACACCCTTTTTACTTTGACAAAGAATGTATTGATCATTCCCAAGAGTAAACAATTTCTAATGAAAGCTACCTCGTTTGGTGCTGGGAGGTGGGTAGTCATTACAGAGTAACTCAGGTCTTCAGAAGTGTGACGGCCAGTGTTGCTCAGTTGGTTGCGTGTCATCCCAGGCACTGAAAGGTCACCAGTTCAATTTATGGTCAGGGCACATGCCCAGGTTGCAGGTCCAGTCCCCCCAGGCTTACAGGAGTTGATGTTTCTCTTTCTCTCTCTTCCTCTCTCTCTCTCTCTCTCTCTCTCTCTCAAATCAATAAAAACACATGTGTGTGTGTGTGTGTGTGTGTGTGTGTGTGTGTGTTGTGTGTGTCTACAATAGTAAGATGTTTTCAAGCCTAGTTGATGGAATTCATGTAGCTATTTTGTTGTCATATATTTTATAGATATAACTTATTTAAGATATTGCATATCTAAATAAATTGTATTTTATTTAGATGGGAAAACTACTTCAAATTATTGGCTATTGAGGTTTAATATTCCCAAGAAAGTATTAAAGTATATTATGATTTCTGTTAAAATAAGAACAAAGAGGCATTCAGAATTTGTCTTATTACTGTTTGAACTAAACATTCAATATTTGTGGCTTACTTAGTCTTCTGATACACAATGCAAGGACAGCCTTTGGTTCATTTAAGTTCATGTGTCTGCACTGCAAAGTTAAAATTATATTTTAAAGCTTTTGTAAGGGAGGAGAGGGTGACTCCAAATTCTGTAGAGACTAGTTATAGAATTCTTCATTTGTATTCTCAAAAGAATACCCCATAATACTTCAGTGGTTTATCTGGACACACACACACACACACAGAGACACACACACAATTTGAAGAAGTACAATTGCCCTAGAAAATAGTCATTAAAATAGTTGTCCCAAGCATGGAGAGACCTGAAGATTATTCCGCTAAGCAAAATAAGCCAATCAGAGAAATACAAGTATTACATGATCTCACTCATATGTGGAAATAAATTAACTGATGAACAAAATAGATCCAGAGACATAGAAGCATGGAACAGACTGTCGAATCTCAGATAGAAGATTGGGGTGGGTGCGTGGAAGAGATAAACCAAAGAACTTGTATGCATGTATGTATAACCCATGGATACAGACAATAGGGTGGTGGAGGCCTGGGGAGGGAGGTGGGAGCTGGCTAGAGGGGGTCAATGGGGAGGGAAAAGGGAACATATATACTACTTTCAACAATAAAGATTTAAAAAAATAAAATAGTTGTTCCAAATTCATTCTTTTGAATAATATGTGTTATGTTTAAGTGCTTATTTTCAGACTTATGTATGTATTCATTGATGTTTATCTAGCCTTTTCTTAGAGAACAATGGTGTGAACTCCAACTTCATGTATGAACTTGCCCTAGAATACTCAATGTTAATGCGGATAAGAAGGAAGGAAGAAAGGAAGGAAGGAAGGAAGGAAGGAAGGAAGGCAGGCTTTACTGGGAAAAAAAATGCAGATTTACCTTGTTAAGAAAGTGAAACTTTCAAAAGTAGAGTTATGCTTTTCACCATTAAATATGACATTTTGGAAGCAATTTTGGGGAAAGTGCTTCCATTAGCAGCTAAAAAGTAGAAAAATCAGTGCTTAGAGCCGCGCCACTGTATCACTTCCCCCACCATGAGGTCCTCCTACTTCATTCACATGAGACTAACATGACTAAGGATTAATTTGGTTTCCAATACTTTGAGGCACAATTCTTCCTCTTCAGAAAATACTAGAAGAGGAGAAACATCGATGTGAGAGACACATCAATTGGTTGCCTCCTACACAATTACATTATGATTTACATTACGATTCATAACAGTAGCAAATAAGGATCAAGGATCAAGCCTGGAACCAAGATTAAAAATGGTGTCAGGGTAGGAGGATGCTGCACAGACATGATCCCAGAAACAAGCTGGAATTATAACTGAAATACAGAAAGTCTTCCTGAATAATCAATGGAAAACTTACAGGAGAGAACCCTGATACCCAAGGACCGAAGGTGGAGACCACATAGAGACTGGTAGGAGGGATGGAGGTGCGAAAGGGCACCCACAGATGGCAACTGAAGTCCTGGAGAGATATCTCAGCTGTGGGGGGGCGGGGCAAGGGGGGGCA
Organism: Myotis davidii; assembly: GCF_000327345.1. Taxonomy (NCBI): domain Eukaryota; kingdom Metazoa; phylum Chordata; class Mammalia; order Chiroptera; family Vespertilionidae; genus Myotis; species Myotis davidii. Next base: position 3,050,533 of record NW_006295054.1, read on the forward strand.
CTGAGATCTCTGGGATCTAATCCCCAAGCTGGGCTCCCCAGCAGAGAGCACCAAAACTGAGGAGGGTACCCAGATAACAAAAACAGTGGGGTGCTGTCTGCCAGGAAGTGGCAGCTGAAACTCTAGGAACCTTCTTAAAGGGCTAATGCACAAAAACTCCCTGTGGAGCCACCCACCTTGTGCTCTGGCAGAGGGAGGTGAAGTGGACTGGAGCTGTGGAGGGTGAAGTGACTGGGGACTCAGGGGAATAGAGCTCAGAAGGCAGACACGCCAAGTTTCCTGGACTGAGTCATTCCCTCACGCAGCAAAGGACATCTTTTTCACATAGATATCTGCCTTACCTCGGGGGAAGACAGTCCACAAACCCTATTGGAAAATACCTTGCCCTGAAGCCACTTAAAGTTACAATTAGCCTCGAGGCAGAAGCAACTGCACCACCCTGTTGAAAAACTCTCACCACACCTAAGAACAATTGCCTGGGAGTAATTCAAGTTGGAATCCTATTAGTCTGTAGACCAGTGGTTCTTAACCTTTCTAATGCTGCAACCCTTTAATACAGTTCCTCATGTTGTGGTGACCCCCAACC
>NW_006295054.1:3051214-3053623 GCF_000327345.1 Myotis davidii
CGAAAGAACTAGAGAATGTACCAGAAGAAGAGGTAAATGAAGCAGAGATAAAAAAAAATTTATCTAAAACAGAGTTCAGAGTAATGATGGTAAAAATGCTCAACAGTATGAAAAAAGATATAGAAACTATGAAAAAAGAACAGTCTCAGATAAAGAATGACATAACACAAATAAAGAACATATTGGGAGGAATACACAGAGCATTCGGGGAAGCTGAGGATCGAATCAGTGAATTAGAAGGCAGAGTTGAAAATATCACTCAGCCCTAACTGGTTTGGCTCAGTGGATAGTGTGTCAGCCTTTGTACTGAATGGTCCCAGGTTCGATTCCGATCAAGGGCATGTACCTTGGTTGCGGGCACATCCCCAGTAGGGGATGTGCAGGAGGCAGCTGATTGATGGTTTTCTCTCATCAATGTTTCTAACTCTCTATCCCTCTTCTCCCTTCCTCTCTGTAAAAAATCAATAAAATATATTTTTTTGAAAAAAGAAAAGAAAATATCACTCAATTAGAGAACTAAAAAGAAGAAACAATTAAAAAACAGGGGGACAGCTTAATGGTGCTGTGGGACAACGTGAAAAGTAACAATATTAGAATAGTAAGTGTGCCAGAAGAGGCAGAAAGGGAGAAAGGAATAGAAAAAGTGTTTGAAGAAATAATGGTAGACAACTTCCCTAACCTGGTAAAGAAAAAAGTTACACAAATTCAGGAGGCACAGAGAACTCCAAACAAGAAGAACCCAAACAGATCCATGCCCAGACACATCATAATTAAAATGCCAAAAATTAAGACAAAGAGAGAATTTTAAAGGCAGCAAGAGAAAAGAAAACTGTTACCTACAAAGGAGTTCCCATTAGGCTGCCACCTGATTTCTCATCAGAAACTCTACTGGCCTGAAGGGAATGGCATGAAGTACTCAAGATAATGGAAAGCAAGGATATGAGACCAAGATTACTATATCCAGCAAGACTATCATTCAAAATAGATTGAGGAAGAAACTGGTCTTGCAAGTCATGTCAGGCGGTGGGGAGGAAGGTCATTATCGCTGGCCCCAGGACAGATCATTCGATATGGCCTGGGGACCCCCAACACCTGGGGGCCTTCTGAAAGCCCATGAAAGGGGGCAGAACCATCTCTGCAAGACAAAGACCCCAGAAGCTTATAAAAGTGAAGCCCTCTGCATGTTACTTCACTCTGATTTGGAAATTATTCCTAGAGTCCACTAGTGTTAATAAACAAGGTCTCTCCCTTTCTCTAGGAAGTGTGCTTGGTATTTCTTTGGTCTTCTGCAACATTTGGTTCCCTGACTGCAAAGCTAACTGCGTTTGGCTCTTGCCTCCAGTGAGTGGACGGGTTTTGGGGTCCGGGGGTGCAGGATAGGCCTCTGGAAGGTGCACGCTGTTGATTTTAGCAGAATTGAACTAGGGGGAACTCCAGGCGCTCCCAGACCTCAGCCCAGGACCCGGCCAGCATCTGGAGAAAGTGGACGGACACCTCTGGACCTGTCAACAGAATTGATAAGGTAGGGGCCCCAGTCAGTCCGGCCCCCTCCAAGTGAGTGGAAGGGGGAGGTGATCAAGCTCCCCCTTGAAATAGGACTTTCTCAGGTAAATCGGGATTCAGGACTCTGGAGGTGAGTGAATTCAGATTCGATTAAGGAATTATGGGTTCTCTCTTCTGTTTGTATGTGGGACTAGCCAATTTGCTACTGAGAAGGGGGGCTGGACACAGTCTTAACTCCTCCGGTAGGTTCTCAGCAAGATGTAGGTTGAGAATTCTGTTCTGGGGCGTGGGTGCCGGGAGTGCCCCCATGCCCATCTGGGGAGTTGGGCATTATCTGCTCAGCTCCAGTCTGGAATAGTCTACTGAGAGAGTGTGAGTATGAATGTTTGTCTGTCTTGGCATATTTATCTGCTGATTAACTGGTCTGTGTGAAAGAGAAAGCTACTTTGATTTTCTGTTTGCTCATCTGGTTGAAATGTTTGATTTACTGAAGGCTGAACCCATGATGGTCTGCAAAAGTCTCAAGCAGCGCTGCTGAGTTAAGTTTTCTCAGAGATGTTTGCTCTCTATCACGGAGGGATAGTTGATAAAAATTTCTGTCTATGTTTGTGTACTAGGGGCTTTGGTTTGCTCTGTGATTTTGCTGTGTTAGGTTGAAATTTTGGAATTCTGGGGTAGATTTAAAAGTATTTGTGGCTTTTCTTGTCTCTTTTGGCTGGCTGGGACTTTCAGGGGCGGGGCTCACAGCTCCACAGGGTGGAGAGATTTTATCCGCCCTGCCCCTGCCTGTGCTGATTAAGGATCTTTTCTTTAAGGAGACCCTCCAGGCTTTTAGTAAATTTCCCTGCACCTTTGTCTATCTCTCGCCACTGATCATCATGGGGTTGGGACAAAATATTTTTGCTG
>NW_006295054.1:3053828-3060253 GCF_000327345.1 Myotis davidii
AGTTGGGGAAGAGGGGACCTTGCAGGAGGGAGGGCCAGTATATATTATCAGCCCTTTACCACCAGTGACACCTTGAATTGGAAACATCACACCCCAGCTTATTCTGAAAAACCTCAGGCCATGGTAGATCTCCTAGAAATGATCTTCCACTCAGGTGGGCTTCAGCTAGACCCAGAAGCCCACCTGAGTGGGCTGCAATCAGCTCCTTTTCACATTTTTTAACACTGAGGAGCGCATGAGAGTAGTAACAGAGGCACGGAAGTGGATCCAGACCCAGGCCCCGGAAGGATATTAGATACAGACAGATGGGCCAGGAAGACCTTCCCAGATGAGGAACCCGATTGGAACCTGAACTCAGAAGATGGAAGGACTGGGCTAGAAACATATTGGCTGGCCTTCCTCCAGGGGTCAGGGCTGGAGCCAAGAAGCCCACCAACAAGGCTAAAATCTCTGAGGTTTTCCAGAAGCCTGATGAAAATCCAGCAGCTTTCTATGAGAGACTATGTGAGGCATACCGGATCTACACCCACTTTAGACCTGAGGCCCCAGAAAATCAAACCATGGTAAATGCCATTTTTGTAGGCCAAGCCCAGCCTGACATCAGGAGAAAATTACAGAAACTGGAAGGCTTTGCAGGAAAGAATGCTACTGAACTACTAGAGATAGCTAACAAGGTTTTCATCAATCGAGACAGTGCAGCAAGGAAGGAGGAAGAAAAGAGAATACAAAGAAGGACCAATATAATAGCAGCGGCTTTTAGAGGCTCAGGCTCCCAGACAGATTAGCAAGGATACAGACCAGGGGAAAATGGAAGAGCGAGCCTGAGATGAGACCAGTGTGCCTATTGTAAGGAAACAGGACACTGGAAGAATGAATGTCCCGAAAGACAGAAAGACTGGGCTCCCTTTTCTGCCCAGTTGCTATCAACCAGAGCCACCTGAAGCAGATCTCATTGGGCTGGCAATGGCTGATTCCGACTAGGACAGACCGGGCTCACTTCAGCTAGGCCCCCACGAGCCCATGGTCAGAATGAAAATTGGGGGCCAGACTGTGGACTTTATGGTTGATATGGGAGCTGAGCACTCAGTAGTCACTCAGAAAGTAGCACCTCTCTCAAAAAGGGAGGTCACTATATTGGAGCTACTGGGGACCAGACCCATAGATCACTCTGCCGCCCTCACCAATGCCATCTTGCAGTCATCAATAATTCATGAATTCCCATACTTGCCAGATTGTTCAGTGCCTCTAATGGGTAGAGACCTTTTAGCCAAAATGGGGGCAGAAATCACTTTTGCGCCAGATGAGCAGACCTCCCCAATGATCCTGTCCTTAGTGCCGTAAGAGGAAGAATGGAGACTTTATACCCCCCAGACAAAGGCCTCACCATTAGAACCTAAATAAGAGAAGGAATTCCCGCTGGTCTGTGCAGAAGGGAATCCTCCAGGCCTGGCTAAGGACCACGCCCCAGTGCTAATGAGTTAAAGCCTGGGGCACAGCCTGTTAAAATCTGCCAATATCCAATTCTAAGGGAAGCACGCCTAGGAATCCAGGTCCACTTAGACCGGCTGCTTCAGTGGGGACTTGTTAAACGATGCAGATCTCCAGAGAACATGCCTCTCTTGCCTGTCAAAAAGCCTGGGACTAACAACTACCGCCTGGTGCATGGTGCAGGATCTACGGGCTGTTAATGAGGCTGTTATAACCCTGCATTCAGTACTGTAAACCCCTACACTCTTCTGGAACTCATCCCATCAGAGGCAGAATGGTTTACAGGCCTAGATCTGAAAGATGCTTTTTTCTGTTTTCGATCAGCACCTTCCAGTCAGCCTCTCTTCGCTTTCGAATGAGAAAACCCAACTACAGGGGCCAAGGAGCAGTTTACCTGGACCAAACTGCCACAGGAGTTCAAGAACTCCCCTACTCTTTTTAGTGGAGCGTTAGCATCTGATCTGTTTAAGTTCCCAGGACAGGACTTGGGGTGTGTTCTACTCCAGTATGTAGACAACTTCCTACTGGCCAACTCCACATGAGCTCAGTGCTGGGAGGGAACATGAGCCCTTCTGAGACTACTAACTGAAACAGGTTATCAGGTGTCTAAGAAAAAGGCACAGATTTGTCAGAAAGAAGTCAAGTATCTAGGCTTCCAGATCACCCAAGGGAAACGAAGACTAGGGACTGAAAGGAAGCAGGCAGTATGTACCATCCCAGTCCCTAGCACCAGGTGGCAGATTTGGGAATTCCTGGGAGTGGCAGGATTCTGTCGAATTTGGATCCCAGGGTTTTCAGACCTGGCCAAGCCTCTCTATGAAGCTTTAAGAGGAGAAGAGAAGGCACCCATTGACTGGGGTCCCAAACAGGAGGGAGCCTTCGTCACCATAAAGGCAAAGCTCACTGAGGTCCCGGCACTAGGGCTACCAGATGTGACTCGAGACTTTAATCTTTTTGTTGATGAGAACAGCGGGGTAGCCCTAGGAGTTCTAACCCAGGAGTTTGGACCCTGGCAAAGACCAGTAGCCTATCTCTCCAAGCAGATTGACCCAGTTACATCCGGGTGGCCCCTGTACCTCAGGGCCCTTGCAGTCACAGCATTATTAGTCAAGGAAGCGAATAAGTTTACAGTAGGACAAAACTTAAATGTAGAAGTACCTCATGCTGTTGTCACCCTGATGGAAGCAAGGGGCAGCACTGGCTGACTCATGCTCAAATGACTCAATACCAATGACTGTTATGTGAGAATCCGAGGGTATGATTAGAAGCAGTGAGAACACTTAATCCTGCCACTTTCTACCCATCACTGAGAGGGCCCCTAAGCATGATTGCCTGGAAGTCCTAGAGGAGGTTTATTCCAGCCTGCTAGATCAATGGGATAGGCCCCTTCAAAATGCAGACTTGGTATTGTTCACAGATGGCAGCAGCTTCTTAGATGAAGGGAAAAGACGAGCCGGATATGCAGTGATATCAAACTTTGAGACAATTGAAGCACAGACCCTACCTGAAGGATGATCGGCACAGAGGCAGAACTTTGGGCCCTAGTAAGAGCCCTAGAACTCAGTAAGAATAAGCGTGCCAACATCTATACTAACTTGTGCTATGCCTTTGCTACCCTACATGTCCATGGAACCATATATAAGGAAAGGGGGCTCTTGACAGAAGGAGGAAAAGGAATTAAAAATCAGAATGAGATTTTAAAGTTACTAGAAGCAGTCTGGGAGCCTAAGGAAATAGCTGTCATCCATTGCAAAGGTCACCAGAAAGGGAAAGACTCAGTATCGGAAGGAAACCAGCATGCTGACGCCATAGCCAGCTGGCTGCTAAAGAATAGGCAGCACCGGCACGGATCACGTTGTTCCCCGAACCTCCAAAATACACTCCTCAGGAAGAGAAATGGGACCAGAGAGAAGGGGGCAAGAGAACAAGGGAAGGCTGGTGGATACTCCCAGATCACAGGGTCTCTGTCACAGAACAGTTAGCCCATAAGGTAGTCCTCCAGCAGCATGAGCTCACTCCTTTAGGAAAGGCTGCCCTAGAAGCTTTGTTAGGCAGGTACTACCTAATTGCCCGTCTACCCTCCTTGTGTACCTCAGTCTCTCAGCGTTGCCTCCTCTGTGCTCAGAACAATGCTAAACAGGGTCCTGTGGGACCAATAGGAGTTCAGTGCTGTGGGCAAGCTCCTTTTGAGGACTTAGAAGTAGATTTTACAGAAATAGGGCCTAGCATAGGGAATACATACCTGCTAGTCTTTGTTTGCAGATTAAATGGAATCTACATACAGCTTACAAGCCTCAGAGTTCACGGAAAGTGGAGCGCATGAATCGGACTCTAAAGCAGGTATGGCTAAGCTATGCCAAGAGACAACCTTACCCTGGACAGATATCTTGCCTCTTCTACTCCTGCGGGTACGCTGTGCCCCAAGGGCCAAGGTAGATTTCTCTCCCTTTGAAATTCTATACAGTAGACCCCCTCCCTTAATTCAGCTAAAGGGAGATTTGGGGGAAATAGGGAACTTAGAAATCCAGAAACAACTACAAGGACTTGGAAAAACTGTCTTTGAGGTCCACAGGTGGGTTATTGACCAACTACCCATCTCCCTAGGAACAGCTGTACATCCTTATAAACCTGGAGACCAGTTTTGGGTAAAGGATTGTGAAAAGGAGCCCCTCAAGCCTACCTGGAAGGGACCCTATCCAGTCATATTAACCACCCCCTCAGCTCTTAAGGTTGCAGGACTAAACACCTGGATCCACCACTCCCGGGTGAAGGCAGCCCACCAGCCGAGTGACATTCAGTCTGAGTGGAAGGTGACCTCTGACCAGAAACACCCACTGGAGATCGCCCTCAAGAAGACAGCAGACCTGGCCGAAACCTGCTCCAAGTAATTCAGATAACACCCTGCTGAATTCTCCCTAACACTAATCTTTCTTTCTTATCTCCTCCTAATGTAACATGCTCTAGTATTTCTAGATAATCACTCGTTTTATCTAATAATTCTTATTTTGTCTTTTTATGAGTGCCAGCAGAATCCGAGACTAGTACCAGGAGGAGAACTCATCCGCTCTTGCTGGGACACAGAAGCACCATAAAAGTACTGCTCCCCACACAGCAAGGAACAAAGGCCTTATCATAAATTGTTGGATTACACCTTCTCATGCCATCCTTTGCTCCTTGCTTAAAAACTCGCTACCCAAATATGCTAGACCAGGTTGTCCACGAGAAAACCCCATCAAGCCAGATTTTTGTTAGCTATACTTATCAGCCTGCAGCATGTTACGACTCTACTACCAAATGCACATGGGGGTGGGTGGGGGTGTGGGGAGGGAATTGTATTGGACAGAAAAAATAATAATAGGACCTATCACAGCCGATGTGCAGCTAACTAATGTCGCTCCTATTTGCTTCAGCAGTACACAGGGCCATAAAAGCTGTGAACAATGCACTGCCCGGGGGAGGGGGGGGGGCAGGGGGGGGGCATTATCGCTGGTCCCAGGACAGATCATCGGATATGGCCTGGGGACCTCAACACCTGGGGGCCTTCCTGTAAGCCCATGAAAGGGGGCGGAACCATATCTTCAAGACAAAGACCCCAGAAGGTTATAAAAAGTGAAGCCCTCTGCATGTTACTTCATTCTGATTTGGAAATTATTCCCGGAGGCCACTAGTGTTAATAAATGGGGTCCCTCCCTTTCTCTAGGAAGCATGTTTGGTATTTCTTTCGTCTTCTGCAACAAGATGGTCAAATAAAGAGCTTCCCAGACAAAAAAAGGCTAAAGGAGTTCATCACCCCCAAGCCAGCATTATAAGAAATGCTAAAGGAATTGCTGAGAAGGAGAAACAGAGAGAGAAACATAGCCATACAGAATTAAAATGGCTATAAATAAGTACCTCTCAATAATAACCCTAAATGTAAATGAATTAAATGCTCCAATCAAAAAGTGTAGGGTAGCTGAATGAATACAAAACCATGACCCAATTATATGCTGTCTACAAGAGACCCACCTCAAAACAAAAGACACACACAGGATGAAAGTGAAGGGATGGAAAAAAATTTTCCGTACAAATGGAAAATAAAAGAAAGCTGGAGTCGCAGTACTCATATCCAACAAAATAGACTAAGTGCATTATGCTAAGCGAAATAAGCAAGTCAGAGAAAGAAAAATATAGTATGATCTCACTCATTTGTGGAATATAATGAACAACATAAACTGATGAATAAAAATAGAGCCAGAGGAGGAAAAATATTCCAGAATATAATAAAAGTAATCCTGTTATTTGCAGATTTTTAATATTTCCTACAACTTTTGTGGTATCATACCATGTTAGTATAGTTTTGATAATATTATTATACTTAAAGTCCTTTTATTCTTGAAATATTAATGTTTATTGCATGTAATATTATTATATGTAAGATCATTTTTCTTGAGTAATTGGTGTTTATTGCATGTAACATCATATATAAAATCATTTTTCCTGAGATATTAATGTTTGTTGCATGTAACATTAAATTTAAGATCGTTTTTCTTGAAATATTAAAGTTTATTGCATGTAACATTATTATATTTAAAATCATTTTTCTCAAAATAAAAAAAACTGGGGAAAAAGAAAAATCAGGCTGAAGTTAAGGGTATGTCATAATACAATATTTTAAGTTAAAACATGCTGTGTCTGGTCAACTTTCTATTTCTCAGTGTTGCTAATATTATATTTCAAGTAAAAGGAAGACTATACATAGACCAAAAATAAGCATATTTTAAAAACACAAAATTTCTTTCTTCTGGTTTAGGCCAGATTATTATTTTTTTTTCTTTTTTTTTATATATATATATTTTATTGATTTTTTACAGAGAGGAAAGGAGAGAGATAGAGAGTCAGAAACATCGATGAGAGAGAAACATCAATCAGCTGCCTCCTGCACACTCCCCACTGGGGAT
>NW_006295054.1:3062111-3062582 GCF_000327345.1 Myotis davidii
AGCTTCTGCGGGTCTCAGTGTGCCTTTCCTTCCTTCTAGTTGTAGAGTTTACAGTCAGCCAGGCTTCCTGTGGTTCTGGATGAAGTCCGTATTGTTTCTCTGAGGTATTAATCAATTGTTGTGTGCGGCATTAATTTCCCGGTGTTTATCTCTGCCGCCATCTTAGTTTCTCTCTCTAGGCCAAATTATTGAAACAATGTTTATTATAGAAAAAAAAAGATATCAAGGAAATATAAACTTATCCAATCCACATGTTTGATTTTATATTTCAGTTCAAAATAATTCTGCACTTATGCTAATTCCTGTTCTTGATGTTAATCTTTTGCAGGTTGGCTTGAAACTACTAATTCTAAAAGGGAAATCAAGAAGACAATCTATAATTTCACAAATATGACAAGACCTCCCACAAGAAAAATTTACAATAGTTGTGAGTTATATTTGTTTTTCTTGTTACTTTTTATTATAAACACT
>NW_006295054.1:3062599-3070531 GCF_000327345.1 Myotis davidii
GAAAAGAGCGGGGCCTTTTGTTGAATTAGTTCATCTAAATGTCAACTCTTTTTTTAATGGAATGAGAATTTTGTCTTAATATTTTCATTTAGGACTACAACTATATGACCTTTAAGATCCTTTCCTACACTACTATGATCTCTGATAATTTTATTATACTTCTCCTTAAAATTAATGGTAAAAATCTTTGTCATAATTGTTAAATAACATTCACTATTATATTTGCTTAAGACAGAATATTAAAATATTTAAGTGAACCATGGCTTTCTGTTGGGATTGTACAGATCCTGGGCAATCTCCAAGGAATTTTCCTAGTGCCTGAGAAAAAGGAAGCATTGAAAGAATTCTCCTCCAAGTTTATATTTTTGAATCCAAGACCTTTCCCTGTCCCCTCCTCCCTCCCCTTTGTGTTGCCCCTTTCTGTTAGTATCTCTAAATGTAATACGTGGCCACTAGGACTGCTCGGCAATAGAAGTTAGCACAGCTCAGCTCACATATTACATGCGGTTAGTCAATGTTCAGATGTAAACTAGGTTGTTGTAATTTAACTCCTTACTCTGATCCAAAAGCTGTCTCCCAAGGTTCCCTGGTAGGTTTGCTGGCTCACATTCCTCCCTTTGATCTCAGGTTTACTCAATCCTTCCTCATGGCTCCCAGCTCCACTTCTTTGGTTCCAGAATAAAAGTACCCTCACTGCACTGCCCCAGTGCTAACTCAAGGACTCTGCCTTCTCTTTAGTCTGCCCTCCGCTCTTCAGATTTCACTGCTTCCTGAATGGAGATCTTGCTTCCTGGGCTTGAGGCCTTGGACAGTTCTACACAAACCTTTCTGTTCTGCTGCCACTCATTTAGGGTTTTGTTGTTGTTAACCACTTTGCGTACCCTCATCAAGTTTCTTCTAACCGTCCTTTTTATACTTTCAGAATTTCCTGATTTAGATTAGCCTATAGCCCTTGCCTTTCCATTATCTATAATTGCATATTCATACTGATAGTCTAAAGAATGTTGTCTACATAGAAATATTAACATTCAGCATAATGAAATGCATTAAATATGTTCAAAAGCATATGAGCTTATAATGATACTAATGATACTTAAAAATACTACTCATTAATCATCTTTGGTAACTGGTAACAAAAGGAGGGGCAGAGACAGCATCAAGCATTTATCATGCTTTTCCCATAAGAACCGTATCTCATAGTTACCAAAGAGTTGATGAGGCCAATTTTTGTTTGTTTGTTTTAATGAATTGCGGCTAATAAATGTAGAAGGGATAATAAATTTTGAATGTCACCATTTTGCAATCCTAATGAAATAAAGAGTCTAAGCAATGACCATCAATTGCTTCTAATTTAATAAAGAATGGATGACACTGACAATACCAGAACCCACTGATCGAGTTTAACATCACAGAAAGGAAAACAACCACACACTCTGTGCTTCCTTATATGATACAAAAATATATATATACCACACCAATGATGAAATATCCTTGTAAATAAATGAATGGGATTCTTATCAAGGCCTCTAGAGCTAACTGCTAATTTCATAGGAAGTACAGAAGATAAAGCATATCACAGGAAAGCAATCAGCAAAATCCAAACTATGGGAAATTCTACAGGGCAAATTATCCACTTTCTTCAACAAATTGCAAGGGAAAAAGGGAAAAGATACATAACATTCTTTAGACTGTAGGTATGAATATGCAATAGAGACATATTAATATGTATCATATGAACTTTGTCTCCTGATTTGAACAAAGCAATTATAAACAAATGATCTCTTGGGAAACAATCAGAGAAATCTGAAGGCTGGGTATTTTATAATATTAGGGATTTTTAACTTTTAGGTGTAATAATGATATTGTGGTTATTATTTTTTGAAAGAATTCCTCTCTTTAAAAGACATATTATAAAATATCCATAGATAAAGTTATAGAAACTATCTTTTTTTGTATAAAATTAAATCCAGGCGACGGGAGATATGAATGGGATAGAGATGAAAGAAGACTGGCCCTGAATTGACGATTACGAAGCCAGTGATGGCCACATGGTAGTTCATTCTGCTATTTTGTACACTTTTGCATATGTTTAAAATTTGTCATAATAAAAATGCTTTCAAAGATTCAGTACCTAATACACTTCTCTGCAGTTGTTATAGGAACTCTAATGTCAAGAGAAAAGCTTATTCCAAAAATTACAGCCTATCACATAGACTCTGTTCTGTGGGAGTGTACTGATTTTTTTCACCCACTTTCTTCTCTCCTTTTCCTCCAAAAAGCTTCAGAAAATATGATACTGTCTGTTAAAATGTAGACATTGAATGCCTGGAAGGTGGAAAGAAAGGTGCTCACAAGGGAAGTGGCAGCTTTATCTGTGAGTTCTGGATAATCCCCACTTCGTCTTCATGCTAAAAAGGAATGTGGTGATTCAAGCTGGAGGTGTTATCCCAGGTGAGCATAAGTCTCCCTCAGCACCCAGCACAGCCCACCAAGTGTCCCAGGGCCTCCTCTGAAAGGATGGGGGAGCCACAGCCATGTAGCAGGCTGGCAGATCCTTTCTGGGGCTGGGAGGGGGCGTAAACTGCTGCTAAAGGAGTAGGATTAGAGGAAACTGAGAACAAAGGGGCTGGGAGATTCCCAGGGAGAAATCTACAGTCCAAACCAGGAAGTTCAGGCCATGACAAGTCCAATTCTTATCCCAACTAAAAACTAAAGGGTGAACATAAGAGGTTAAGATGCCACCACAATGACTTCTCAGGCCTGGCAGGATTAAGGAAGAGGGGTCAGAGCCCGTCTAGAATGCAGGAGAGGCACAGCCTGAAGAGTGAATTAAAGTAGAGACCAGGAGTCAGGAACACACACACATTGAGGGCTGGGGGGTGGGGAGATGCAGTGGATTTGGTGGAAAGGTACTATGATTACGTGATCTCCTATGAGTCTAATGTCACCTGTAACCACACAATGAATTCCGGGCAATGGATGCAATCCAGTCATGGTGGAGAGGGAAAGTGAACCCTGGTCTGAGTTCAAGACTTGTGGCTTTCCTATTGCTTGGGCTGCCTCCCAGCTCATTGATCTGACTGGCATGTAGAAGAGTCCTCTCTCAAGCAGCCCTATTTTGTGCACTTGGTGTTGTTCTGGTCTGGCATTCCTCCCACCCTCTTGTTAAATGCCAGTCTTTTGCTTAGGCAATGGTGGAAGAGAGCCAACATTGGCACAAAAGGAAGAAGAGAAAGACTCAGTGGGAAAGCGTGGGACTCTGCAGGCAAACTCACCTGGGTTGAATTCTGGTTTAGTTCTTCCCAGCTCACTAGCTTCTGGCAAATTTCCTGTCCTTTGGAGTGTTTGATCATCTGTAAAATGAGCAGAGCATTGTCTATGTTATATGATTGTTGTAAAAATGACTTTTAAAATGGACCATAAAAAAATGTGAAAGTAACCAGGAACTCCATCTCCCCTTTTAAAACTGTTTTGCCCATTTGGGGTCCTGAAATAAATGCAAACAAGGTAGACTGTGTGATAGCAGAATTTTAGTCTCATGTGGCATCCCCACACTAAGAAAGTCAAGTACCCAACCTGTCCAAACTTGACTAGGAAAGAGTTGTTTTTGTAAAAATTTTATGAGTCAAAATAGTATAATACCTTGCTTGGTCTTTTCCCAGTAGTAGCCCATCCCTGGATCACAGAAATTAGGGAGCTGGAAGGGAGTTTCCTGCTAATTCAGTCTTGTCCAAAGGACTCTTTTATTTTCTATTCTGTAATTCTCAACACCCCCAAAAGATCAGACTTGCAAGAAGCAAGTAGCCTGAGTAATAAATATGAAAAAGTTGATTCCTTTGGTCTGGGCAAAGATGTTATTCTAAAGCACTTAGCTAGAGCACTGTATCAGGTAAAGTCTAAGAGGCTTTTCCAAAGAGATCCAAATATAGGGAGGAGTAGAGAATAGTGTAATGTATGAGGAGTTTCTTTTTCTCACACATTATCATACTTAACTGAGCAGTCCATGTTGAGTGATGGCTCTGCTCTGCGTGGGCTGTAGAACATGGAGAGAGTGGGGGAAGACTAGATTGTAAAATTTTTTGCTTGTCTATCATCAGGGTCTTTATGCTTTTTAATATTGTTCCTCCATATATAGCTATTGCTCACTAAATGTTAGCAGCTTTCTTCTTTTCATATCATTCTATATCAAGTATATTGGAGATGGCCAACTTATTTGCTGATAAGTTTATGAAACATATAAAATGATTAATTTTGGCCCTAACTGGTTTGGCTCAGTGGATAGAGCATCAGCCTGCAGACTGAAAGGTCCCAGGTTCGATTCCAGTCAAGGGCATGTACCTTAGTTGCGGGCACATCCCCAGTAGGGAGTGTGCAGGAGGCAGCTGATCGATGTTTCTCTTTCATCGATGTTCCTAACTTTTTATCCCTCTTCTCCCTTCCTCTCTGTAAAAAATCAATAAAATATATATTTTTTAAAATAAATAAATAAATAAAATATAACACATCATTCTTTAAAAAATAAAATAAAAAATAAAATAAAATGATTAATTTTGAAAATAATGTTTCACTTCACCACTGTTTTTTTTTAAAAAAATAGCCTTACTTTTCACTAGAACGGTCTCTAAAATTGTTATTTGACTTTGAGCCATGGGGTTTTTATGCTTATCTTTTAAAAGGATCACCTGACTAATGTTCAATAGGATAGAACTTTATTATTGAATTGAATTTTAAATGTCTTACTAGGTTAGCTGCTGACACCTCTAAATTTTGGCTGATTTTTAAAAAAATCACCAATAGTAAAGATGCAGAATTTAAGGTACAGGGAAAATAAATGTTTAACCTAGTTTCCCCTTTTATCACCTTTCCAAGACGGTCTTTGATCAATAGCCATCGTATCAAGAACAAGTCTCCAGGGGAATGCTGTAATTTTGTTCATTTCAAGCTAAATTACTGAGGACATTTCTATGGTATTTGTTGTCTCTACTTTATAAAAACTTTTGTGTTACTAAAAGACCATTATAGAACCTTCCCTAACATTAATCTTTCAAAGCCATTCTCTGACACAAATAATTAAAACTTTTTTTTTTGAGACTCACTGACTTATTTTAGAGCTACTAAACTTTTATTATGATTATGTTGGGTGTGTTTTTGCTACTATTCTTT
The DNA here is from genome assembly GCF_000327345.1 of Myotis davidii. NCBI lineage: Eukaryota > Metazoa > Chordata > Mammalia > Chiroptera > Vespertilionidae > Myotis > Myotis davidii. The sequence continues at coordinate 3,067,763 of NW_006295054.1, forward strand.
AAAGATAAATTATTATGGAACATATTTTCCCACTGTTTAAATGACCCCAAAATATATCCACATGAATAAAGAAATTTTTCAATTATCTGGGCCTTTATGTTTTCCCATCACAAAGCACTAGGTAAAGACCATCATCAGGAACATTAACTTTTTCCCTCACCTCTTACATAGTAGTTTCTGCCTGTAGACAAGAGTTTTAATCTAAAGATGGAATGAAAAGCCAGACGGGATGGATCATGCTAGGTTTCTTGAATTCTGGGCAATGTCCCAAAATTGAAATTGAATTGTTTTCAGAGCTGCGGGGAGTGGATATCTGAAATCACTCCTTTACAAACTGCAGGAAGCTTGGGATTATGAAATGGTAAAATGTCAACTTGAAGGAAATTAACGGCTTCAAATCCATGAGCTTGACCTTAGCGAAAAGGTTGATTCCTGAGTAACCACAGTGGAGGAACCACAGCCACAGAGGATCTAGGTGGAGGTTATCTAAAGCCAAGCCTCAGACGTCCCCAAACCAGCAGAATGTTGAAATAAGAAAGAAGCAGGACAAACAGCTTTTAGTGCCAATGCTACTGGTTATTGGCCACTTATGTTCTCTGAAAGCCATTGAGCCAATATGGTGTGGTGGCTTAGCCTGTGAGCCTTAGAGCCAGACTGTGCTGATTCGGTCACTTACTACTGCGTGAACTCGTGAATCTTAAACTCCTTAAGGCTCATCTGTGAAATGGGGCTATTAATAGAACCTAACTCTCAGGATTTCCTGAAGAGTCAGTGAGTTAGTATATGTACACTTGGCACACAGTCACTGCTCACTTACGGAGCTCCTATTATCGTTACTCCCAGAGGCTGCTAGGAGGAACACAACTGAGATAAAAGATGTGAAATTTTGTGGAAACTACAAATGGTCATGCAAATTCAAGGTATTGTTAGTTTAGTTCTCAATTAGACCTACCTTAATAGCTCCTCAGAGATCTGGATGAAATCTCAAAGCATAATGGGAATGAACACTTTTTCCATATTCTGATACGTACCTATAACCTGTGTTTTCACGGATTTAGAAGAGAGTTAAGTTCTTCTTTGTATGTATCTGATCAAGTAGAGTCCTACCACTGCTGGCAGCCATGCACCTTACCTGAATGATTGCCCATTATTTTAATAAAGCACAGGTTCCTCCCTTGCCCTTAGAATTGAGAAATGCCGAGAAACAAACAGGAATAAGGAAGTCATACTTCTTAATTCTTCCTTATCCCACCTTAGACTCCACCCTTCTTAGGTTTTCTGGCCTGTAGATTAACTGTACTCATAGGTTCACCATCTCCCTTCTTATATAAAGCTGCCCTCCCCCCCAAAAATAAAAAAATAAAAATGCCCTAGTTAGGAATTACAAAGACCAGCTTTCTGCCTCTACAGAGATTGAATTTAGTGTATGGAGAACTGGACCTTTAACTGAGTTTGATTAATTTAAAATGATATGGTTTTGGCTACTTGAGAAATATTTTTGAGATTAAAAAAAATAACTAGATGTTGTTAATAATTAAATGTCCTGTGTGCTGTGGGAGTATAAAACAGAATGAGAGAAGGGGCTTATAACTTGGGAGATGCTTTGAGTTCCTTAATCAGGATTCTGTTATCAAAATCCAAGAACTTTTGCTACTCCATAGCAGTCCTAACAGAAACTGACTTTTCCCAAAGCCTGGTGGACTCATAAAAAAATAGCATCAGAAACAAGTTTTGTGGGTGAAATAACACATGGAGTTACATAGAGTTAGCAAAATATACAATATTTTGAAAAACATCCCTGAAACTAAGCCCCAGCTTCTGAGGAAAGGAAATCAATAAGCAATAAGATTCTGTGACAGGAATTCTGAAAATGTGTGAGGAAATGTCCTTTTTCTCTTTAAATGGATGACCTTACATGTTTATACTGTGATTGACATCGTTAACATTTATTGACTATTCACTCAACAAAATAAAATGTACTCTCTATATCCTTGCAAAACATCCACCCTCTTAATAATCTCAGCAAAGGGGTATTTTTATCAGCCTAATGCCCAGAGAAAACCTGAAGCTGCCCTCATGGCCTTTCTTGCATCATGTAAAACACTGTGGGCAGCATGCACCCCTCTTAGCCTTGACGGAATCACAGCAAATGGCCTGTACAATCCTCTTCCTCTAATTTTCTATCCTCCTGAGTAAGGGGCCCTGCGTTCTGCTGCTTCTTCATCTCCACTCCCCCGGCACCATGTCATGGGTCAAGTTGGGTAGGTAGATAAGACCCATTGATTAAAATTTTTGTACCTGTTTGCAAAGCAATAAGAAAGTACATTTGATTATGAATTGCAGTAATTAGTGATGAGCAGCATGCTCACTTGTTGTTAATGTTACTGCTATTCCAGGCAGAGGTCAACACTGCCTCATGAATGAATGACTCAGCATTGCAAAATTCTGAGGTGTTTCCATTGCAATCCAATTTGGCCCTCTCTGAGGTAATCAAAACGGAGTGCTCATCAGGAAAGCTGGGCTGGGGAATCATTTGGCAGTGTAGCGTAGTGATTATTATTATTTTATAACTAGAGGCCCGTTGCACAAAAATTTGTGCACTCGGGGGGGGAGGGGAGTGGTCCCTCAGCCCAGCCTGGGCCCTCTCGCAGTCTGGGACCCCTCAGGGGACGACCACCTGCTGGCTTAGGCCCGCTCCCCGGGGGATTGGGCCTAAGATGGCAATCAGACATCCCTCTGGCAGCTCGGCAGCCCTCGGGGGATGTCTAC
>NW_006295054.1:3070625-3080812 GCF_000327345.1 Myotis davidii
TAAATTCTTAAAATGGAATGTGAACAGAAGTTATGAGTATGACTTCCTGTGTCATTTGCTTAAGATGAAATTGATACTCTGGACTTGGTCTCTTTCACACTTGCTCATGTGGCCAGGACCTGTCTTTGACCAGGCACATAAGAGGGGGCTCCTTGTAGGGGGTTGCCAAAGTAACAAATTGGGAAACACACAAGCACCCCCAGATGCCCAAGTAGAGCAAAGACACCCTGGCCTGCACTGCTCTCTTCAGGACCATGGTGTATGAGGAAACAAGCTCCTATATTCTCTCATCCTCTGTATTTTTGGATCTTTTTGAAAAAGCATGTTAGGCTCTATCCTGATGCATAAATTATGCAATATATCCTTCCATGAAATATAATACAATAATACATGTATACAGTTGAGCCTTGAACAACATGGGGGTTAGGGATGCCCAGCCCCCCATACAGTTGAAAATCCATGTGTAACTTTTGACCCCCCAAAACTTAACTACTGCTGTTGATCAGAAGCCTAAATAATAGCATTAATTAGCATTAATAATAGCATTAATAGATTAACACTTATTTAGTATATATATGTATTATATACTGAGTTCTTATAATAAAATAAGAGAAAAGAAAATGTTATTAAGAAAAACCATAAGGAAGAGAAAGTACATTTATAATACTGTACATATTGAAAAAAATCTGCATACAAGTGAACCTTCTCATTCGAACCATGTTGTTCAAGAGTCGACTATAATTATATTCATTTTCTATGTCACCATAACAAATCGCCATAAACTCAGTGCCTTAACACAGAGAACCACTAATCTCACGATCCGTAGGTTACACTGGGTGGGTTCTCTGCTCAGGGTCTCTCCAGGCTGACGTCAAGGTGCTGGCTGGGGCTGCCTCTTCTTCTCAGGTCCAGGGTCCTCTTCCACGTTCGCGTGCTGTTGGACAGAATGATTTCCTGGCTGTTGTAGACTGGGGTCCCTGTTTGCTTGCTGGCTGTAGATCAGTGACCACTCCCAGTTCCTGGAGGCCGGCTGCAGTTCCTTGCCACGTGGCCCGCATAGGCAATTCACAACATGATTGTTGCTTCTTATTTCAGGCCATCAGCAGCATCTCTCTGACTTCTTTCTCAGATATTTACAATCGGGAGAAAACTCTGCTTTTAAAGCGCTTGCCTGACAAGGTCAGACCTACCCCTTCCTTTTTTCATATTAGATAATATAATCACAAGAACAATACACATTAATAAGTTCTGTCCACACGGGGAAGGGCATTATATAGGGCTTGTACATCACAGAGTGGAAATCTTGGATGGAATTTTAAAATTCTGCCTACCACAATCACATGTAATATACATACGCAATATCAACATACATGTGATATATAGTAACTCAATATAATTATCACTTATAATAATTGTTATGCTTACTATGTGCCAGGAACTTACAAACCATCTTTGGTGTACTTTATCATTTAATCCTCACAACAAGCCTATGAGAGATAATATTATTCCCCATTTCACAGATTACAGAAGTAACTGAGGCTTATAAAGGCTCAGCAATTGGCCCAGAGTTATACAGCAAGTAAGTCGCAGAATCTGGATTACACCCAGCTGTATTCCCAGGCAGCACCAACGTTGGAATTGGACAGACTAGCTCTGTATACATGCTGCGGGTACCCTATAATTTTCCTTCCTTTGAGACCTTATTTTGTGGGTTTAAGATGGCTTTGCAGCTCCAGCCATCACATCAAAATCAAGGCTGGAAGAAAGGAAGTAATTAAGGTAGCTGTTATCTGTCTCATTTCAGTGGGAAAGCAGACTTTCCCTTCATGAATGTGGGTATAACTGGGTTGCTTACAACTCCAAGTGGAAACGGGCAGGGAGAGGGAGATTTTGCACAATCTAAATTGGGGAATAAAGGTATAGTGAATATTTGGTAAGCAAAATTAGTGTCTGCCATAGGCAGGCATTATTTCTGTCTGATTCATCATTTCATTTCTCAGTTCAATGATTTGCACATAGTAAGCTCTTAATCATTGTTGAGTGAATGTTTGCTAAATAATGCATGCAAAATGCTTAGCCCAGTGCTTGGCATACACTGTGTGGTTGATAAACTAAAATCACTATTGCTAACTACATTGTTTAGAGGCCTCAACGTGTGTGTGTGTGTGTGTGTGTGTGTGTGTGTGTGTGTGTGTGTGTGTGATCGATGCTTTCCAACACCACAGGCATACCTTGAAGATATTGTGGGTTGGGTTCCAGACCATCATAATAAAGCAAGTATCGTAACAAAGTGAATAGCAATCGTTTTGCCAGTCAAGGGTCTTACCTTCTTTGGTTAAAAAAAAATAAGCCACATCTGTGAGGTGCAATGAAATGCTGCACAGGTCTGCTGGGTGGATTATCCACCCGAGGATGGGGTCTGCTCTGAGGTGGGAAAGTGGGAAGTGATGAACCTCCTTCTAGACCCCTGGTCTTTGCAGGCTAAGGCTGGCCCCAAAGGGACAGTCAATTGCTCCGCTGCTGCTGAGTGTGAAACTCAGTTTACACAGTTAGCGGAAGGATGAATGCTTAAAACATTCTGTCTTTTGGTTCTCTGCCTGAAGCTGAGGCGGGAAAGAACTGTAAGACCTCTGTGCCACCACCCTCTTCGTGGAAACATTTCAACCAGCTTGCTGGTCTTCAACTTGTCTCCACCATGGTTGAGCAGCACGGTGTGTTTAGATCGCCAGGTGAAATAGACACAGGTTTGAGCCACTCAGGTCCATTTATACCTGGATTTTTTGAATTATTAACACTGTAAATGTATTCTCTCTTTCTTATGGCTTCCTTGGTAATGTTTTCTTTAGCTTACTTTATTATAAGAATACAGCATATAACACATATCAAATTTTAGTATACAAAATTTGTGTTAATTGACTCTATGTTATCAGTAAAGCTTATAACCTTCTGGTCAACGATAGGCTACTTATAGAAGGGTTTTGGGGGCATCAAAGTTTTAAGAAGATTTTTGACTGTGTGGAAGGGTCAGTCATTGTTCAAGGATCAACTGTACACTTTAGACTACTGATTCAGCAACAATGCTGGGATCCCTCAACAATACATGCTGTTTCCCGCTTCCCCAAGTCTCCACTGTGTGACTTGAGTGATTAGATTGGTTTCCTAGAGCGGCCGTAACAAAGGACTGCACGCACACTGGTGGCTTAAACAACAGAATTGTAATATTTCAGGATCCTGGGAGCAAAAGGCCAAGAACAAGGTGTCAGCAGGGTTGGTTCCTTCTGAGGGCCCTGAGGAAGGGATCTGCTCCGGGCCTCTCCCCCAGCTGCAGGCATTTTGCTGGCAATACTTGGTGTTCCTCCACATGGTGTTCTCCCTGTGTGCCCCTATCTCTCTGTTCAAATTTCCCCATTTTATAAGGACACAGTATATCAGATTAGGCCTATTCCAATGACCTCATCTTAACTTGACAATCTGCAGTCTCTATTTCCTAATAAGGTCACATTCATAGGCGCAGGGGTTTAGGACTCCGAAGTTCTTTTTGTGGGGGACACAATTCAATCCATAACTGTGAGGAACTGGTACATATATATGTCCCTTTGCATAAACAAAGACCAATGCTGATCCTTGGGACTCCCCAAACGTTAAATTACTTCTAGGATCTTGGGCAAGAATCAGGAACTATAACGATAATGATTCTATTACCTGGATTTCTAGAATAACACAGACTCCATGCAACTTTTTTTAATAAAAGCAATTGATTCATCATAATTAGAAGGGATTTATATTTAATGCCTTTATGAATTTTCTCAGATAAATAAATGGTCAACTCAGAAAAAGTAATGGTTATAATTAGTTACCATTTATGACATATAACCTCTACATTGGCAGACACTGTATTGGGAGTTTAACCATGATAATACTACAAAGTGAGTGTTAATACGCTCATATTATGAGGATAAAGAAGTTAAGTCTTACTGGTAGGTTAGTTAGAGGACACACCAAAGGGCAGGCCCAGCCTGGGAGGGGTGAATCCAGAATACTAATCAATATAGATATGTCCGAGTCCCAAAACTGTTTCAAGTATGCTGCCTATTTTTGTTTCAGAAAATATGGTCTCCATACATTCATGGCTCAAATCAGCTATACAAATTACAATGGCTGAACATGAAAAAATAAGTCTCTGAGCAAATTAGACTTTTAATAAAAAGAGAAAAATGTGACCCACAGTGCTGATATGGCCCTTCATTGATTTTCTAATATCAGTTCCATCAGATGTATCATGATTATACCAAAAAGAGCAGGCAATGGTATGTTCCAAATGCTGTTTAAAAAATTGTGTATTGGTTGTTTTAAATAACTCTTCAAACCTTTAACATATTATTTTTACTTTTGGGGAGCACCTGTAGGTGAAAATTAAGGGGACAAAAATTCAAGGCATTGCCTACATCACTACTAAAAGCACTTCAGGAAGACACAGGCATTATTGAGAGAGTGAGAATAGAGGTTTTTTTAAAGTGTCATTTGTTTTAAATTACTCTTGTGGTCTAGAAAATGTAGATTTCTCATCAAACTATTTAATTGAAGTCTTCTTAATACCCAGGTTAAGCTACATTAAAGAGGAGATGAAGAATCTCTTTAAATCACTTTGCTGTGATAGGATTTTGTGGATAAGAACCTAATTTAAAATAAATGGGCCACCGGCTAGATTTAGACATTTCTGTCATACAAATTTTAGTTCCATATCTATTTGCAGTAATGGGTTTTGCTCTATTGTGAAATGGTCAATTGTTTTGAGCATTGTACCTCTCTTCATGTGCAGGTGGTAACCGATGAGCCATTTTTAGAAATATTGCTAATTATCAATGCCCTATGTTTATGATGATAAAGTCAAAGAATTTAGCACAAATGTAAGAACTGCTTTAAGCCTGTAACCACCCCCTCCAAATATTTCTGCTCAGGGAATTCAGATGTGGAAGCTACACATATTCATTCCGCATAGCCATTAAACACCCACTCTGGACCAGGCACTATCCTAGGTGAATGAGATGCATCAGCGAACAGACCTAAAGATCCCTACCTCATGGAGTTTACTTCCATTAGGGGGAGACAGGCAACAAACAACAAAACAAGAAGTCAAAGGGTCAGAATGAAAGAGTAAGAAGGTGATTGTGCCTTCTTACTTGTGCAAGGCAAGAGGCATTGGGAATGTTGACAAGTGAGCTCATCCTTTTAAAAAGCTCGGTCAGGGGAAGACTTACAGCGAAGGTGACACCAAAGTCTCAAACTAGAGAAGTTGGGAATCAGGGCTTCCACTAGATGAAGTTGAGCAGGACCCCAAAGTAGATAGTGCATGTGTCTTGTAAACGATGGCCCAGGTTTGGATAGCGTTGCTCTCTTCATTCATTTTTTTCTTGCAAGGGAAACTTTTTATTAGCATGAGGGTTTGGAATTGCACATGCTGCAAGGGTTACCCCACCAAAGACAAGGCACACAGACAATCTTGTTTGTGGAGTGTGTGACCAGGACTGGGATGTTTTTGATGTTGGCATAGTAATGACTCTTGCTACCTTTGGGTAAATTTCTGTTGGTGGTTTTCTGTCATGGGCTTCCAAGGATCCAGCAGCCCTGAGTAATTGTTTTGTTTTGTTTTTCCTCTCTTTCTTTTTGAGTTTGTTTTGGCGATGTTTGCCTCTGGGCTTGTCCACAGTGAAGAGAGGGACATGAAGTGTTTGGAGACAGAAGAAAAGAGAGGGAAACCTTGAGACAGGCTTCCTTCACAAAAAGTCATCGAACCAAATACTAACCAGGCCCCACCCTGCATAGTTTGGGAGACCAGGCACTGCCAGTGTAATAAATTCTAACATGGTGGGGACTGAGTTCTCACAGGAACTCAAAAAGCAATGACTTGAGCTCAAGTCCTGCACCAAGGATCTGACTGATACTTAAATAAATGCTTGAGAGAAACAGAAAGAGGTTGAGAAATTTGCAGAGACAGACAAATGGATAGGGTTGCTTTGAAACAAGTGTGTGTGAAACAGAAATCACTGGTTTTCTCTTAAAGGCGATGGGAGCAGGGATGGAGGTAAATGGTAGTGAGATGATTATGCGTAGCATATTACTCAGAGGAGGCATTCTAAAACCAGCTCAAGACTAAATGAAAATGACCCTTGAAAATCCCTCTGGAAAGTGCCCATTGGAGACCAGCAGACCATCTCACATGAACTCATCATAGCCAAGTTTGCCTTGGCATTGCAATAGATTTCTGTTTCTTTGGTTGAGCAGCCAATGAAATAATTGATTTGCATTGTAGGGCCACATTGAATGTTTGAATGTGTGGTGAGAGGTTCACAAGGGGCCTGGGATAGACAGGTCATAGCAGCAGATGCGTGTCTCTTGTCTCACTCTGGGGAACATGATCACTGAGGGAGATGGCAGGCAAGTGCTATTTTAATATCTCTCTCCCAAGCAAGCATAGTTACATTTGCATAAATTATTTAAAATAATAATTTAATGGCTCTACCGATCAAGCCTCCAACTTGTGTTGATCAGCTGCTCACAGTGTGCTTCCATCTCTCTTTCTGCCTCTCTGAGACACGATGTGACCTTCACTTGCCTGTTTGCTACTGCTGTACAAGGCCACCAAAGACAGGGCCCTGGGCATTTGCCCTTTGTTATTGTTCAAGAGGGTTTTATCTTCCTAATGCTATTGAAATACCTGTACATTTTTCTCTTAATCTGTTTCATGTAGTTTAATAAAAGATGAGTGAAATGAGTTAAAGGAAAATATGCAAAATATCACAATTCACTTCTACACCGGTACTTCATATAGGCAAGATCCAAATTAAGAGAACTGCTGAAGACAGTGAGAGAATTTAGGACAAGTTCAGAATATCATAAAGCTCAAAGACCCTTATTTTAATTATTAGTCAGGATTATTCTGATTACATATGCATAAACGTCTCCCTGTGGATAAGAAGTAAGAAGATTAAGTTGTCTTTTTCTAAGCAACCCATTACAAGCTTAACTCAGATTAGCCACACTATAACAATTACGATTATACATTCAAGATTCCAGTTACTGAATTTAAATATTTTAAAAACTGAAGCAAACTTCTCAAAATTCCCAAACTAAAAAAAAAAAAAGTGTGTGTGTTGTATTATGTTTGTGTTTAATCAATTAAGCACAACACTAAATAGCTCTCTCTCTCTCTCTCTCTCATAAAAGTTATATAAAAGCAATTAAAATTTTAGGTTTTTTCCAGGTAGAGTTCCTAAAGTGAAAAAATTTTCAAGATTCTCAAAGTCTTCCCAATTTTTATTTTGGTTTCAAAGAGAAAATTCCCTTACATAGATTCCTTGAGAAATCAGCAGAGTTTAGGAATGTGTAACATAGATTCTATTCTAAAAGAAAAAAATAAAAGGCTTAAAATGTACTGCTCCATCCTGGCTGACTGCCAAGTTTCCAGCTTTCACCAACTCTTTTATAGATGGAATAACCCTTACTAATATCTAATTTTGCATGTATTTAGGATAAAAGAGTTAAGGCAGTCCAATGGATTTAATATCAAGGATTAGCTGCTTAAATAACTTAAGGACTACTTTTTAAAATGAAAATCTAGGAATGAAATAGATTTCTAAACAGGAGCCTTATGATATAACCTGAAAAAAATTCCAAACACTTGTAATATGAGTGAAAGGAGTGGGTGTGATCTTTGAGAGGGCTGCCCTCCTGGGCACAGAGAAATTCTTTATACTTTTTTTTTAAAATTGATTTTAGAGAAAGAGAAAGGGAGAGAGACAGAAACATGGATGAGAGAGACACATCGGTTGGTTGCCTCTCATACTCACCCCTATTGGGGATCCAACCAAAACCTAGGTATGTGCCCTGATTGGAAATTGAACCTGCAACCTTTTTGGTGTATAGGAAGATGCTCCAACCAACTGAGCCACCCAGCCAGGGCCACACAGAAATTCTTTAGAATTCACTGTTCAAAATGACCAAAGAGAGCTGATGTCTAGGAGAGTTCTAGAGTGGGACCCAGGGTCCAGGAAGCCATTGCAAATCCCCATACTCCACAAATACATCTGGAGGACCAGCAGGGCAGTTCTGCCCGGGGATGGGGGGGGGGGGGTATTCGCAGGAGGAACCACAGAGCCTGGTGGGAAGGAATTCACCCAAAGAAGGTTGAGGTGTGCCAGCTTGGCCCAAGGACAATGACCCATTGTCCAAGGGGAGGGACAGTCTGAGGTTAGCAAAGTGTATGTTGCTCGGATTTCCCTTGGCTCTTGTTGTATGCAGAGACCAGTGCCCGAGTCTGGGAGAGAGAGTGTCCGATAAGAAGCTGATCAGCCGCATCGTTTCAAAATACATACAGGTCGGGGCAGTGTAACTCTGTGGCCTGTAACAGAATACAACCCAAGAGAGGGGTGGGGTACATTCCTTGGTTCAGCCCAAAGGCGGTTGGCACGTGTTGCAGCAGCTACAAGCTGGAAATGCCATGCAGATCAGCCACCTGGGACCCCGTGGCTGCGGGATCTCCCCGCGATAACCTGACACCTGAGTATGTGCTGCAGGAGCAAAGGCGGGTGGAGACTCTCGTATTGGCCGGGAGGGTGAAATCTGGGAGTCCATGTGGCAGCAGGCCGCTGAGGAGTTCCTTGGCTACTCCCGGAGGCCTGGACCAGGCCGGAGCTTCCCATGATTCACCTGGAGGGACCAGGCCACACAAACCCGCTTTGTTAAAAAATCCCTGGATCCTCCCTAAAGCTGGTGTGACCTGCGCAAACACAGGTTAGGTATGTAAGGGCCTTTATTCCAAACCCCGCTCCTCTCTCTGGCTGCTTGCTCCTTCCCACCTCCCACCCCACCCCCAATGCCTGCACAGTGCCTACATATGTAGAATACTGAGCATCTACAGCATTCAGAGAGGGTACCGACATAACCAAAATAATGGCTTTTACTTTAGACCAGCGGTTCTCAACCTATGGGTCGCGACCCCTTTGGTGGTCGAATGACCCTTTCACAGGGGTCGCCTAAGACCATCGGAAAACACATAAATAATTGCATATTGTTTTTGTGATTAATCACTATGCTTTAATTATGTTCAATTTGTAACAATGAAAATACATACTGCATATCAGATATTTACATTATGATTCATAACAGTAGCAACATTACAGTTATGAAGTAGCAATGAAAATAATTTTATGGTTGGGGGTCACCACAACATGAGGAACTGTATTAAAAGGTTGCCACATTAGGAAGGTTGAGAACCACTGCTTTAGACTGTTTAATCTAGTTTGGGAGTCATTGTAAGTTTTAAAAAATGAAGCAGAATGAAACAAGCATAACAAATGAAGATAAACGTTCAGTATAGCCATTATGTTGGGATGAACAACCAAGAAGATTCATTCAGGAAAGGTTTATGGGAAGAAATGAGGAGGTAAAAACATTGGAGAGGGATAGTGCTGTTTCGATTTGTGATGATAAAATCCCAGTCCCCTCTGTGCAATGTTAGTTCAAACAGCAGCAGCAGCAGCAGCAGCAGCAGCAGCACACACACACACACACACACACACACACACACGCACACACTCAGCAGGAGTTATCCGAAGTAAAGCAAGGTCATTGAACAGTACTTCCAACAATTCCCCACCGTACAATCTACAGTTCTATTGCCCTCCTCAGGAGATGACAAAGTAAGTAATAGCCATGAAAATTTTAAGTGCCCATATTTGAATCTCTTGGGCACTGTGAAGAGAGAAACAGGCCCAAGATTCATTCAGAATTCATGCCATAAAAGCCAAGCACCTACAAAGTGGGAGCTGGAAGCAGCCTGGCTGTGTGAGTGAGACACCCAGGTAAAGGCCCAGCTCTCCCCTGAATGATCATGGAAAGGGTACTTGTCTCCTTTCTGAACTTGGGTTCCTCATCTGTAAAAGGAGGATAACACATATCTTGAAGAGTTGTGAAGATGGAACATCTATATTACAAAAGGCCTGTGGCCGTAATGCCATAATGCCCAAATGACCGGTCACCAGGAGGTGAATGGAGCACCTCTCGGTCCCTCCCCACCTCTTGCCCCGCCTCCCCCAGCTGATCGACATGAAGGGGAGTGGCGGTGGGGTGGGACTGGGAACTGTTGAGTGGCAGTGGTGGGGGGAGGGGGGAGTTTTGCAGAGCAGTCC
>NW_006295054.1:3080858-3086551 GCF_000327345.1 Myotis davidii
TTGTGGAGCGGGGGCGGGAGGGGGGAGCCTTGCAGAGCAATGTCAGGATGGGGGGGAGCCTTGCAGAGCATCTTGGGGCAGGGAACTTCACGTAGCATCGCAGGGCGGCAGAGGCCATGCAACAGAAGCCAGGCCAGGCCTAGGGACCCTACTCATGTACGATTTTGTGCACTGGGCCTCTAGTATGTATATAAAGTCTATCTAGACTGGATACATTAGAATTGTGGTTCTGCACATGGTAGCTGATGTCTCCTCAACCACAAAACTGATGAAAGACAGTGGTGTGTGGTTACAGGAAATGTAAGAATCCAGTGAAACCAATAGTTCCTGACTGTGTCCAGAAGCATCATTCTGTACTCCAGCTACCCTTCTATGCCACAACCCTAAATCCTCTGTGTGTGTCCTTCTGAATCAAGGGGCTGGTCAAGGGCACACTCGCTGTACGAAGTGCCTTGAGGTTGGGATCTGAAGACTGCCACTCTGTCCTCAGATTCTCCACTTCTTGCGCGCTGTCCACTGCTGCGGCTCTGGGCTGGGGTAGCTGTCGCTGCTTCTTTCTCTTTGATGCTTCTCTCAACTAGGGTCACTGTCAAGTGCTAGTCACTACTGCTAGCTCTCCGCCTGGGGCCTGGTGCTGGGAAGGGTTTGGAAGGAACAGGGAGGTGTTTCCCACCAGTATTGGACTGGCCTCTCGGTGCTCAGCTGGTCTGGCACTGGGGCCATGTCTCTTGTCTTTGGTGCTGCTCAGTAGCCCCAGCCCTTTTGTTTCCTTGAAGGGGAAAAGGTGCATTTCCAATTAAAAGAGAAAACCCTGGGATGCTGGCATGCTGTAACTCTACCTTCCCTAATCTACCATATAATGATGCTGTGAAGATTCTGTCATTTAATCCAAACAACCACACTAGAGCATGGGTAGTCTTTACCCAGTTTTACATATGACAGGTAAACCCTTTCATAGCTAGGGAGGCCGAACCAGGAAACAAGCCCAGCTTTTCTGGCTCCAAAGCCCCTCCGCTTTCCATAAGTCTTTATTTACACGCAGAACTCTTACTGGGCAAAGACCCAGTCCTCTGAATTATGCCCCCAATATCTCAATAGTCCCCAATCCCTATGAGGTTCTCAATTATAGTCTCCATAAATGTATATTGAGTGCCAGCACAAGGCAATAATCAAACTACTTATTCAGTGATAATAGGGCTGTCCCATTTCAAAGAACAATATTCAGATATATACCAAGGGGAGCATGTTGTTTATACATGATGGAGGATTCGGTTAATTTTTCAATTCACAGTGGAAGATGATGGACAGGTGAGTCCTTGGTGTGATGGCACATCCATTGTAAGACATACATACACGAAAGGCCTGATTAGAGACAGGTTTGGCTCCGTGCGAGCCTGCTTGGACATGAAGCAGTGATGAGAACAAACAAGAATAACAGTAGCAGGCAGGCCTGACAAGTGACTTTTGCAGCTAAGCACATTGATATTAAGCACTGCAAGGGAGTTAACGTGTAGAAAAAGGAAACATTAGGGAGGAAATGAAATACATCGTGGAGGAAGGGAAAAGGGCAGAGAAAAAAAGCTCACTGTCTATAGGGCAAAGGCAGTTAACAGATTGTTGTACAGATCAGGAAATGAAAAGAAATTCTTTATAGTGGCTTCCCTTCCTCTGTCCACACTACAAAGAAATGATAAGTCCCTTGAGCATTGTGGACACAGCATTCTCTCCTTCTTTTTCCCCTCTTAATAAATTACTTGTTTGTAAAAGATACCGTAACAACAGCTTTAGAAAAATAAAAGAGTTTTTTCACCAAGAGAAGACCTGCCATCAGAGTTGGATTACACGCACAAAGGAGCTCAGGAAAAGACCCAGAAATCTAAGTAACAAGATAAAAAAGAAAGCCCCATACTATCTCTGGTTATTGGCAACTGTATGTCTTAAAATTTCACCCTATTGTGTGACACTGCAACTCATTCATAAATTCATCAGTCACCCAGTATTTACTAAATCTTACTGAGTAGCAGGCCGAAGGGTATATAGCTGGAGACAATGAGGCACTGTCCTGTTTTCAAAGAGGTCACACAATCAGGGTATATAACTATATATCTTATTTGTACTAAGATATATAACTGATTCTCTGAAAACACTTTGCCTGGGAGACAGGTAAAAGAGGAGGCTGAAAGGCTTCACAGAGAGGGTACCTGTGAGTTACATCTTGAATAATAAGTAACAAAAGAGGGTAGTGGCAGGTTCAGGCAGGGGAACAACATGAGCAAGGATTGGAATGCTTGCCTGAGTACTGTAATTCTCTATAAGGGGCAAATCCAGACTATGTAGGGCCTGGAGATTATAGTTTTCTATAATCTCTTCAATAAAAATAATAAAAATTATGAACATAAACTAAAATATTGAAGTGAAGATTTATTTAGAATGAAAAAGTCGATGACAACTTATAAGTATACATGCTGAAAATATCACTAATCTCACAAATCCAGAAAAATAAAATAATATTGAACAAATTAGCTGCCTAACATATAACTGTATAATACTTTTCCCCAACATCTTTTGTGGAGCTTATACCCTTTGATAGCCTCTGCATATGACAACAACTTTACAATATAGTACGTAGGGAATAAGTTGAGTTTTATTATTACTAGTTTAGAAAAAATATATTTCAATTTTACAATTCTTTGCTGTTGATGCCATGTTAAATTGTTACAAGCATTATCAAATTTTAGGAAACATGGTCAAGTTTCTTTTATACACCAGCTCTCAGATTTCATGATGCTTTCAATTTCTTTTTGGTAGTGACTCATCCTCAATTCTCTTTTAATTAATGATAATACCATCCTGTTGTCACCAATGTCTTTTTCATTCTGGTGGTATATCATAATTTTATTTTATCTTTCTTGATGTCAGTTATTTTGTGTCAAAAAAGAAAAAATTGTTAACATCTCCCCACCATGCTTACATGCTTCACTTCATCAATTGAATTATCGAGCAATATGCATGAGCATTTTTATTACTTTTATTGCAAATTTATCTCTTCCTATGAATGACTTTATAGCAGCAGAAAAATATCTATAGATTTTATCACATATCATATTTAATTAATTTCATCCAAATTGTTTTACCTTTCTTTAATAAACTTTAGTATAATAAAAGGAGATACCCTTCATATACTTCCAAATCGGGAATCCGTAATTTTCCTTGTCCTATTGAAATGTTTATGACTGCCAAATGACAGTTATATGCTGGTTTTTGAGTTTTACAAACTTTTAAATAACCTTTTTGGATCAGACTTGTGTCCATGTTGCAAGTCTTAAGCAGCTTTATGATAGGCAGATCATAGTGTTACATCTAGACTGAAAATCATAATCGAAATTGGTTGTGGATTTAAATACCCTATCTACGAGATGAACCAGAAAACACAGTTTTTACAAAATAGCAAAGTAATCAATACTCTCAGGAACTATGGGGCCAGGTTTTTCCACAGCAAGATTATGGCATGAACTGCACGTGGCACACATTCTGCAAACTTAATAATGATCAATAGTAAGATCTTTGTTCTTACTTTTTATAACAGCTGTGTTGTCACAATGTTTGATTGTAAATGTTGCTCAGTTAGCAGGTTATGATTGAACAGATTTGTTTCATCCTGTTAAATAAAGTCACACATAAATGCTTTTGAAGTCAACTATAAATATATGATATTTACCCCACATAAATATATTCCACTGTAGTCAAACTAAATATAATTCCAAGCCCACCTCTCCTTAGCTGGATTCCCAAAATGCCTTTGCCCACCCAGTGCCACTCAACACTAGGGGGCATGTTACAGAGGGAAGGCTACAGTGGGAAGAGTGTTCTTAACTGAGTGTGCTTTAAAATATCATAATTTTCCTGATTTATGAAAGCATAATTATTCTTTTTTTTTATCCTATATAATACCGTTCAACCAATCAAGGCGTAGTATGCTAACGATATGTTAAGGCCGCTCAACTGCTCGCTATGACATGCACTGACCACCAGGGGCCAGACGCTCTGACCAGTAGGTTAGCTTGCTGCTGGGGTCTGGCCCATCGGGACTGAGTGAGATGGGCCGGACATGCCCTGGAACCCTCCCACGGTCCCCCCTCCACCCCCGGCTGGCCAACATCCCCCGTCCCTCCCCGGCCCCAATTGTACACCGGGGGAGTCCTTTGGCCTGGCCTGTGCCCTCTCACAATCTGGGGCACATCGGGGGATGTCAGCCTGTTTTGACTTGACTGCAGAACAACCAGTCACTATGATGCACACTGACCACCAGGGGGCAGATGCTCAATGCAGAGCTGCCCCCTGGTGGTCAGTGTGCTCCCACAGGAGGAGCGCCACTCAGACAGAAGCCAGGCTCACAGCTGGCGAGTGTAGTAGTGGTGGCAGAGCCTCTCCTGCCTCCACAGCAATCAGACATCCCCTGAGGGCTCCCAGGCTGCAAAAGGGTGCAGGCCGAACTGAGGGACCACCCCCCTGAGTGCACTAATTTCATGTACCAGGCATCTAGTAAAAACATAAAGAACCTTTTCCCTTCCCACTCTTCTTTTCTAAACAACTTAGTTCAGGAGTGATAATGGTGCTGGTGGTGGTAGGGGGAGGTATCAAAGGCCAAATAGGATGAAGGGAGAGGGCGTTTGGGTGAGGGAGGACAGGGAAATAGGCAGATGTGGGCTGTCAGAGCCCAAGAAGAATGAGGAGGTTGTCCATGAGGCCCAATGCAGGACATGGTAAATAGAAAAATCTGAGCTCAGGGTGGGGTGAGATGGGGTGGTGGTAGTAGCAGCCCAGAGAAGGGTGTCAGAACCTGAACTGGGTGAGGAGAAAGCCAAGGCATGGTTGGTGTTGTCTGGCACAGGGTAATGGGGGGGAGGGGGGAGCCATGTGGCAGGGTTAGGGGAGAAGATTGGTTACATAAAGGGGGAATTGACCCATTTGGTAAATAAATTGAGGGTTTGGTAGCCAGGTTTCTAACTGTCAGAGAACAGAGTTATAGATATGCTCAGGAGACAACTAAAATGAGCCTTTGGTGTTGGATTGCAAAAGGAGGTATCAGTGAGAACTCATATACAGAAAGATATAAAAATACATATAGATGTAAACATGGGTATATGTGTAGGTCCTTTCGCTTACTCACTTAGAAGGCTTGGAAATAGCAAAAATAAAAACACCCCAAAGCAATGAGCACCCCTAGTGCACGCATCTGGTTTGCCAATACCATTATAGGCTTTGAATAGGGAAATTACAAGATAAACTTGGAAATATTGTTATTTTAGAAAGCAAGAAGTGCTCAAAGAGTAATGGGGACATCTCAAAATGTATAGCAGGAGCTTGAAGGGGATCTCTCTGGCCAAATCTGGGCCAATTTGAGACCAAAATAAAGTATGATAATAACAGATTGGTGCTTGATGAATAAAATAATAATTATAAATTCACACCAATATAAATTAATTAATGAATAATAAATGGGGAAAAGAAAAAGCTTTTCTGACAGTAGAATACCAATGAATAAATGAAGGTAGGTGGGAATTAGAAAATCATCTTGTGGCAACCATTACAGTAATAATTCAAGTCATTAATGAATTGTTAAGACAAGTGGGTGAGAGAAGAGGAAGTTCACATTGTTTCAAAATATCCCCCACAATACATTAATTCCAAAG
>NW_006295054.1:3086850-3088171 GCF_000327345.1 Myotis davidii
CAAATGATTAAAAAGTCCTTGCAGCTATATGGACATAGAGTTATGGACCTGTCATATACCTCAGACAGGACCTGTACTGGTGGAGGTCCTTATGCTTACGTTTCATTAGCTTCATGATGAATATGCTTTTGCCTGTAAGTACATGAAGATGGGATGCATTCCTAGAAATAAAAGCACTAACTAAATCGATAAATATGGGTTGTTACAACATACATTTAGGAAAATATTTTCCCAGCATCATCCCCTGGCTATTTCTCTTTATTTGTCTTCAAATACCTGAAGTGATGACATCTCCAACCTAAGCATCTTCCATCTCAAATAATGATGGCTAATCCTTCTGGTCTTCAGTAATACATTTTTCTTTTGTAGTAATGTTTATAGTGCTTCTCTAATGTCAAAGACTTTTCACCAACCCCTAGTTATCTGATGATTGCTACTCTTTTCTCCCCCCATTATCTCTTGAAGGTGTCTTGAGCCTTTTTGGAACCTGAATTTTATGCTGAATAACTTCAGTTATATGTGGAATCTAAAACAACTGAGCTCATAGAAACAGAGAGTAGAGTGGTGGTTGCCAAGGGCTGGAGAGTGAGGGAAATGAGATGTTGGTCAAAGGGTACAAACTCCCATTATAAGAGATGTAAGATCTGAGGACCTAATGTACAGCATAGTGACAATAGCTAACAATACTGAATTGTATATTTGAAAGTTGCTAAGAGAGTAGATCTGAAATGTTCTCACATTAACAACAACAAACACAGTTAATCCCTGAATAGCATGGATTTGAACTGCATCAGTGGGCTGATATGTGGAATTTTTTCAATAAATACTATAGATGTATTTTCTCTTCTTTATGATTTTCTTAATAACATCTTTTCTCTAGCTTACTTTATTATAACAATGCAGTATATAATACAAATAAGACACAAATATAGTTAATTGACTATGTTACAGGTAAAGCTTCCAGTTAATAATAGGCTGTTAGTAGATAAATTTGGGGGGACATCGAAAGGTTTACATGAATTTTCGACTATGTGGGGGGGTTCAGTGCTCTTAACTCCCGCATTATTCAAGGGTCAACTATAGTAGTTATGTGAGCTAAAGAAGGTGTTAACTAACCTTATTGTGGTATTGATTTTATAATATATCATACTAGGGACCCGGTGCACGAAATTCGTGCACTGGATGTGTGTGGGGGGGGGTGTCCCTCAGCCCAACCTGCCCCCTCTCACATACTGGGAGCCCTCAGGCGTTGACCCCCATCACCCTCCAATTGCAGGATCGGCCCCCTGCCCAGGCCTGACGCCTCTGCCAGAGGTCTCAG
>NW_006295054.1:3088684-3095796 GCF_000327345.1 Myotis davidii
GCCTACATATGCAAATTAACCGCCATCTTGTTGGCAGTTAACTGCCAATCTTAGTTGGCAGCTAACTGCCAATCTTAGTTGGTGGTTAATTTGCATATAGCCCTGATTAGCCAATGAAAAAGGTAGCGTCCTACACCAATTACCATTTTTCTCTTTTATTAGTGTAGATTGTACACCTTAAAAATACTGCACTGTATACTTGAAAGTTTCTACGACTTTAAGTGTTCTCACCACACAAAAAAATTGGAACCATGTAATGTGACAGATATATTAACCAGCTTGAGTGTGATAATCATTTCACAGTGTATACATGTATTAAGACATCTTGTTGTACACCTTAAATATATATACTTTTCATTAGTTAAGTATACCTCAATAAAGATGGAAAATAGCAACAACAAAAATAATTTACATTTAAGTCCAGGTTGTGGTTTTTCCTTTAGTCCATCATGATTAGTTCAAGAATATAATCTGCATACCTTAATTAGTCATCATCCATCCAAACTGTTTGCCAGATCACAAAACTAAATGACAGAGAGACCATTGTAGAATAAATCTCTATACACACAGTGCAGAATAGATATAACTGGGAAAGCCCATTGGGATCTTATTGGCCAAAAGTATTTGGTAACCTATGAAGTATGAGGCAAAATATGTATTAACTGCCAGCTGGCGTGGCTCAGTGATTGAGTGTCCACCTATGAGCCAGGAGGTCATGGTTCGATTCCCAGTCAGGGTACATGCCTCCGTTGTGGGCTAGATCCCCAGTTGGGGGCCTGCAGGAGGCAGCTGATCAATGATTCTCTCTCAACATTAATGTTTCTATCTTTCTCTCCCTCTCCCTTCCTCTCTGGAATCAATAAAAATATTTTTAAAAATATGTATTAACAGCATATGTAATATGTTAGCAAAACAAAAATAACTAAATGAATCAGTGTTACTTGGGTGGCTATAAAAGGATTTGTCTGGTGTGACTAAAGTGGGAGGTAGGTTGGGGCCACAGTATGAGAGTTTTTATAATTTAAAAATAGTTTACATTTAATATTATTTTGTATTAGTTTCAGGTGTACAACACGGTGGTCAGACAATCGTACACCCACAAAGTGTCCCCTCTTGATATTTCCAGTATCCTGGCACCATGCATAGTTATTACAATATTATTACCTTCCCTTTGGCAACTATCACTTGTTCCATGGTATTAAGAGTTTTGATTGGCATACTAAGCTGTTTAATTGTATTCGATAAGCAATAGGGTGATATTGTAGTTATTTTAGTAAATCAGAATTGTGTCTAGGAAAGAATCTGAAGGTAATATGGAGAATAGACTGACATGAGAAGTCTGGATACAGAAAAGACTGGAAGGAAGCTATTATAAAAGTCCAGACATCATAAAATTCTGATCTAAGGCAGGGGCAGTGGGAATTGAGATAAAAAGGTTTGTTAAATCTGTTGCAGACAGGATTATCAGGCTCAGTGTCCTATTACATATGTCAAGTGATAAAAAACAATTTTAAAAAATGCTGGGTTTCTAGCCTGAATGGCTTGGGGGAATGACTAGTGAGCATAGCAGACACCACACTGCCTGTACGACGATCCACCACATAGCAGATTGCCTCCCAGTAGACCTTCTTCCTTGGTAACAAAGCCCTGGACAATGTATCAAGCTGAAAATGACATTTCCCGGCCTCCTTTCCAAAATAGGAAGAAATCTTGCCTGGGTTATCTTGGAAGTCTCTCTAAAAGAGAGAGATTGAGCCTTGCTCTCTCATTTCCAGAACCCTACTGCCTAGAATGGAAATACTGGATGGACTGTGGCATGGAAGCCTCATACAGAAGGGCAAAGAGTTTAGAGGGAGCCTGCATCCATCATTGCTTCATGGAGGTAATCCAACTATCCCAGATTTTCTGTTTCTGGATTCCTTTATATACTTAAGCCACCATTGATTTGGGTCTTTGTTAATATCAGTCAAACCTAATCATAACTGATTCAACTACCTGCTCTCTTTTCTAATAGAGCCCTGACTCTATTCAGACACCCACCACCCCAAAGCAAAACAAATCATACAAGAGAAGTGGTCTTACCGCAATGACCTGCCTTTCTATTTCATAGTAGATGATTTTAAAAAGAACATATGACACAGATTTGGCCAATGGCATGAGAGGAGGAGCCTTCCTGAAGGCTCCTGGGAAAGGTGTTCTTTGCTGTTATGAAGACACACAGGAAAGAGATAGTCCCTATTTTCTTCCAATGGACTGCTCTGCCTTGATGTGATGCCAGGAACAACAGCAGCCATCTCATGAGAGGCCAGCCTGAGGAAGAGCCAATGGGCTGACAAGGACAGGAAGTGAAAATAGAAGGTCTTTAAAAAAAAACACAAAAAAACTTTATTGTTGAAAGTTGACAGGAAGTGAAAATAGGTCTTTAAAAAAACAAAAAACAAAACTTTATTGTTGAAAGTATTACATATGTCCTCTGTTGTCCCCCATTGATCCCTTCTAGCCCACCCCCCACCCCAGGCCTTCACCACACTATTGTCTATGTCTATGGGTTATGCATAATGCATACAAGTTCTTTGGTTGATCTCTTGCCAGCCCCTGAGTTAACCAATCAAAGGACTGACCTATCTTCAGAAGTCACATTATGTGAAATAATATCATCATCATGCGGAATAAGTTTCCTTATTGTTCAAACCAATTGAGTCTAGGTGTTCCATTAAAGTTGAAAGCATCCTCACTGATATCTTATTAACTCAAATATGGAGAAACAGATTGGAGGGAACACTAGAGAGAATTCTATTTTCTAAATGTTGATTTTAGTGATTTGTTATGACCATTGAAGCTTGAAATAGCAGTGGAACAGAACATGGGTACTGGGGATCGTAGGTATATAGATAGTAGCTGGAGCCATGGTTTCGAACTCCTCAGAGAGCACATGTAGATTGAGAAAAGGGTCATGGATGAATGCCTGGGAAGAAATTTCATTTAAAGCATGAGCAAATGAAGAGTTATAGAAAGAGGAGACAAAAGTAAGGAGGAAAGTTCTGGCCGGTGTGGCTCATTTGGTTGAGCATTGTCCCGTACGCTGAAGGGTCACCAGTTGGGGACCCAGTCAGAGCACATGTTTGGGTTGCAGGTTCAGTTCTCTGTCGGGGTGCTTACAAGAGGCGACCAATCTGTGTTCCTTTCTCACATAGATGCTTCTCACTCTCTCTCTCTGAAATCAATAAGAACAGATTTTGTAATGTAAGAAGGAAAATCACCGAAAGGTGGTGATTTCAGAAAGCAAGAGGATAGAACCTTAAGAAGGGGTAGTTGCTGCAGAAGAGAGACTGTGGGATTTAGTGGTGTGGAATTCACTGATGTCCTTTGAGAGTGTAGCTTTAGTCAAGAAGTGGGGTCGGAACTGGTTGACAATGGATGTAAGAGACTGGAGAATTGGCTACGTTAGTGGTTCTCACATCTTGGAGCAGTTCTGTTTTAAAAGAAGAAAAATGACTGATTGCCACACAGCTCTTGATTCATTACGTCTGAAGTTGGAGCCCAGGAGGCCACATTTTAAACAAGGGCTTGGGTGACTCTGATGTGAGTTCTTCATGAGCCACACCTTCAGAAGCACTGGGCTACTCTCTCCATAAGTTATTTTTTGAAAGGAAGGAGGAAGGTGGCAATTTGAGGCCAGGCAGTGTTGATGGAAGGCATTCATATTAGGGAAGACTCAGCATTATTGAAAGGATACAGGAGGGACAGAGAGATGAAAGATAGCACAAGATCCTGGAGAAGGATGTGGTTGGTAAAGGATGAAGGATTCTCCAAAACCGAAAAGAAACAGATAAGGAGGAGTAAAGCCATCGACCCCAAACCACTTGCAGCTAGTTTTTCTGTGTGTGTCCTCATTCTGCTCCTTCTGCTTTCTCTGTCCACCTGGAGGTGTTCACCCCACCCTCTCGTTTTCTGAAAATCCTTAGAGTTACTCTTAAAGATTCTGCCCAATTGTCCCTTCCTCGATAAACAAACGCATGAGTAAAATGCTACAGTTAGAAACTCACTGTTAGGGGTTTGATTCATAAAAATTATTTTAATCAATTAGATCTTTTAAAATGAAATGAGCTACCTCCAGAAGAAGTGAATTTCTCATTTTAGACGATCACAAGCCGAGGCTGGAAACTGGCTGGGAAAAATGTCGCAGGCAGAATTGATGCACAGGATTGATGCCCCAGACAAGCGTGTGTCCTTTTCCAACTCTGAGATTCTGAGATTCCAGGTAATATTGGAATAGAAGAACCTTCATAAAGGATGAGAAAAGAGCAAATAGAGCTGGGAAGAAATTGGACACTATGGGCATCCTGCGAATGCTGGAATGGAATAAAAATAGAAGGTAGGAGGGCAGAATTCAAAGTAGGTTTACCTACCTTATGATTTTTGCCTTCGGTGGCCTTAATATTTCCCGAACCCCCGGCTAAGTGGTGGTGCCAACGTTTGATGTAAATTTCAAGTCAAAACCTGAAACTGCCTTAGGCTATGTCTAAGCCTCAGTCTGACATTGAAGAGAATTTTTAGTTCATCAGTGAGGCCAATCCTGATGTTTTCGAGGTGAGTGAATTTTTGCATAAGGCATGAAAAAGATAATAAAATGCTGCTGGCTTTCAGACTCTCAGTTTTTTATGGCAAGAATGATTATCAACAGACACTGTATTAAAACATGACAGAGGGAAGTGATTGTTTGGGGTGTGGGGAGTATTTTTTTCTCAAAAATAAAGTTATTTAATGACCGGTGGTAATTAATGTGTCGATTTTCCCATGAATGATGTATAGTTGGTTATTGCTATTGCCAAGTAAAAAAGCTAAATGCAAGTAAGAAAAAAAATGAAAGACAGAAGAGGTGTTGTGCTCACTGGGAAAGGCAAAGTTGAGTACTACTACTAATATTAATTAATTGGCATGAATAATGTATCAAGAAAAGAGGCTGATTAACATTGGTAGGGATGAATTTAAATTATGTAACAGTCTCTTCAAAGCATCCCATGGATTTTGCAGACCCTCTTATAGATACATAACCTCCCTCAAGCCATCAATTCCTAGTTTATAATGGAAAAGCAGGTGTGAGTGGGCAGATGTCCTGTGACAGTCATGCAGAAAATCGCTAGCAGAATCCAAGCTCAGAACAGAGTTCAACCACTGTCCTGTCCAATCCTTCAAATGTCAATTTGTATTTTAAATGCTTTCAGAAAGGCTTGTACTAGTGGAAGAATATCAAACATTTGGCTGCAATAGGAGTGATGGAAATGCTGGAAATGACTTCACAGTCCCTGGCTGACTGGAGGAAATGATTTCCTGGTGGAACGGTTGGTGGGAATAGACCTGAAAACGGTTGGTTTAATTTCTTGCCCATCATTAATGGTGTGAAGCCCAAGTACATAATGGGTACAGTTGGACTCAATCTGTTTTATGCACCCATGCCTGACATTACAACAAGGGATTTAGATGCTATTACCAGAACATGTTTCAAAGTCTCCAACATACTTCTCTACCTCACTGGATTTCAAACGTCCCCAGAATCCTTGTGAGGCCATTGATGAACTTGCTTATGAGCAAATGATTGTACCCTAGAACAACAAGTCCAATAAGTGACTTTGTAGATTGTAGACTGCTGTGCAGTGGCAGCTGAACAGCAGGGTTTGGAATGAATTTAAAGGAGACAAACCAGTTATAAAATCAGCCCAGAAAAATATAGCCCTAAAACTTTGTTGTTAGAGTAGAATGAAAAGCTTCCAGTGTCTAAAATATTGCTTAGGAATATCTATAGCTCGGCAATAGGAAGGAGAGAGGAATTCTAATCTAGGAGAAGACAGTGGTTTTATGACAGTGTAGAGTGTATTCAGCACAGAATGGATAATCCATTCTGTTTGGAGAGTAGGGTTTGCAAGGGGAAGTAATAAACATACAGTAAAACGCATGCAGCTTGGAAGGAAAGTTTAGACTTTATTTCCTCCGGTAATTTTTCTCTGATCTCTCCAGCCTAAATGCTCCTGTTAAATGCTCACATAATATCAGACACATTTCATATTTCACTGCTGTTGCTTTTTAAATTCTGTGATTTCCTGGTAAAACTCGAATGCTCTGAGGACACCTTCCTCTCCCTATATAGCCAGCAGACTCTGGCACTGTAAGTGCTGGATACATGCGCATTTGTTGTGCAAACAAGCGAATGGACAATGAGTAGCCATTGATGGCCTCAGTTGGGAGGCATGTGATTTAGAAGAGTCAGAGGGTGGTGAAATGTAACACAGCTGGACAATAAGGCTGGGAAGTCTCCTACCCCCTTACCACGTGCTGGGCTCACCTGGACCCAAACCACGGATAATTGTGTTGTCCTCTAGGAGAGTGTGGGATCTGAGGGAGCAGGGGAGAGCTGCGAGGCACGCTACTGCATCCCTTCCACTGCTGAGGAACTTCACTGTGCTCCTACCATTACTTGGTTTTAACATCACAGAGGAGAAAACTGAGTCTTAGAGGAGTTTGGGGTTTTTCCTTTTTTAAAAAAAAAAATTATTTATTTAAAAAAATATATTTTTATTGATATCAGAGAGGAAGAGAAAGGGAGAGAGGTAGAAATACCAATGATGAGAATCAATCATTGATCAGCTGCCTCCTGCAATTCCCACACTGGGGATCAAGCCTGTAACCTGGGCATGTGCCTGAAGCAATGATGAGAGAATCATTGATTGGCTGCCTCCTGCATGCCCAATTCTGGGGATCGAGCCAGCAACCTGGACATGTGCCCTTGACCAGTATCGAACTCTTCAGTCCACAGGCTGACGCTCTATCCACTAAGCCAAACCAGCTAGGGCTGAATTTTTTTTTAACTTTGTGTAGAACATCAGGCAAGCAAAAATAATAATAATAAAAATAATAAAATTCAAAAAAGGAGACAAGAAATAGATTAATACTTTTTTAAAGCTTTTTTAGATGATGATGATCACTTTTATTTTTTTATTTTTTAAGGTATTACAAATAGTAGTACATATGTCTCCTTTTTTTTCCCATTGACTTCTCCGTCAGCCTCCCCTACCCCCGGCACTTGCCCTCACCCCAGTGTCTTGCGTCTGTTGGTC
>NW_006295054.1:3096128-3110032 GCF_000327345.1 Myotis davidii
ATATTGTTAAGTTGTATGAGTTCCCTGTAAATGTTGCAGATTAAACCCTTATTGGTGATATCATTTGCAAATATGGTCTCCCATGCAGTGGCCTTTCTTGTTGTTTTGCTGATGATTTCCTTTGGTATGCAAAAGCTTTTTATTTTGATGTAGTCCCATTTGTTTATTTTCTCTTTAGTTTCCATTGCCTTAGGAGCTGTATCGTTAAATATATTGCTACAACAAATGTCTGCTATTTTGCTGCCTATGGAGTCTTATAGGATTTTTATGGTTTCCCAGCTTACATTTAAGTCCTCCTTTATCCATTTTTAGTTTATTTTTGTGTATGGTGTAAGTTGGTGGTCTTGTTTCATTCTTTTTGCATGTATCTGTCCAATTTTTGAGTTTGGGGTTTTTCTGTGAGTTCACATACAGGAACAAAGCTGAGACGAGTTCCCAAGTTCCTAAAATCAAATCCAAAAGCTCTCCTTTTTATGCCTTTCTGCAACTCTTTAGAAAAATTTGTCTCTCAGCATTATTTAGGAGGGATCTAAGGAGATAGTGTAAACAAGGAAGGGATTATCAGATCTTCAGATATGATATGTTGAGGGTCCTTGTCAAGGTCATTGTAGTGTGACTGAAAAGAAAGACATGGCTCTGAGAGATTTTACAAAGAAAGAGCTTGTTGTTTTGACATTAGGTTAGATCTAGAAGGAAGGTTTTGGGCATAAAATGAATAAAAATGTAAATTCCTGAGCATCCTGATAAATATGAGTCAAGAAGAGAGTGTTTTACCCAATATTCTTGCATAAAAATAATATAGAGGACTCTGTTTAACAAAGGGTTTGGGGTGGAGACTGCAACAGAAGAAGGGAAAGAACAGGAGAAAAAAGGGAAGAGCAAAGGGTCAGTGAGAATACTATTTGTTGCTACGTAATTAATTCTCCCTTCTTTTATTTAGCAACGGAATTCTGAGTTTTAGCTGAGCTTATTACTACACAACTAAAAATGACATTTCCAGACCCTTATAGAATATGTGGCCATGTTTTGTATACTAGAAGGAGATTTTGTGATAGGAAGCTTTTAAAATGGTCCTCAATGATTCTCCCTATTTTATGTTTATTTTTAATTTTTTTATTTATTGATTTTACAGAGAGAGGAAAGGAGAGAGATTTATTTTCTGTTCCACTTAATTATGCATCCATTGCATTCATTGGTTGATTCTTGTATGTGCCCTGGCCAGGGATCGAACCAGCAACCTTGGCATATCAGAATAACACTCTAACCAACGGAGCTACCTAGCCAAGGCTGCTTCTCCTTCTTGACTCACCTCCTCTTGAGTATGAGCTGGACCTTCCAATGAATGGAACATAACAAGACTGAAGGGAAGTCACTCTCCGGATTAGGTTGCAAAGAGACAGTGGCTTCCGTGTTGGGCTACCCTCTCTCACTCTTTCACTCTGAGGGAAGCCAGTTGCCATGTTGTGATCCGCTCTATGGAGAGACCTGCATGGCACGAAACTGATGTTCCAGCGAGGACCTGAGGCCGGCCAACAGCTTTGTGAGTGATCTCAGAAACACGTCCTCCCCACTGCGCCTTCAGGTGACTCAGACCCAGCCCTCACTTTGGCTGCAGCCTTGTGAGAGATCCTGAGCCAGGAGCACCTGACTCAATTGCACAGGGATTCCTGACCCACAGAACTGTGAGATAATACATGTTGGCTGTTTTAAGCTGCTAAGCTTGCCATAATTTGTTATACAGCAATAAACAACTGATGCAGATATTAAGCAAGTGCCATGAGGAACCTCTGGAAAGTCTCCTAAAAGGAAGACAGCCTACCCATCAGGTGCCAAGCAGCCTGGAACAGGACTGTGCGGATTAGAGCTCTGCCAGCCATCCCAGGTCCTGGAGTCAAGGACACTCTTCGGAGATGGCACAACGATGAGTTGGAAGGACCTTGTGGAAGTTTTTGAAGACCCTGTGGGATTCCACTTGTCCTGGCTTACTGGCCAGTCTCAGCATGTAACTAAAACTATGGGAAAAGTTATTCCACCAATAAAGGGCTTGGGTGGCCCAACTAATACCTGACAAATGCAGAATAAGGTTCAGAAAGTGTCACAACATAAGAAGGACATTATATCATGATAACAGTGTGATTTCAACAGAAAGCTTTAATAATTCTAAGTATGAATGCTCAACCTCAGGGCTCCCAGTATAGGAAGAACACATGGAAGTTCTAAAACAAAAATATACATCCATGTAATAGTAAGAAAGCTTAATGCCCACATTTCAACAACAACAACAACAAAACAAACAAACAAAAAAGAACTCATGGAACTCTTACTGGTCATGAACTGCCTGCCTCTAGACTCTGTCAGTTACACTTCCCTAAAATCACCAAGGTTATTTTGTGTTGTGTTTTCTGTTATATTGAATCAGACCTAATCCTGACTAATGTAGGTAGACAGTGAAAGGAACGGGGATTCTACCAGTGATATAGAGTATGAATCAAGCTCTAAGAGGATGAACAGTGGAGACAGGGACTTCAGTGGGATGAGCTGCAAATGCAGGGATATTTATTATTAAGGAAGAAAAAAGTGTGACTAACTGCTATTGTCAAGGATGCCCTGAATAATAGGAGCCCAGTGACAAAGTTAAAACATAGGTCTCCAAGTTTCCTAGGCAAAACTTTATAGAAGTCTTCTGTCCAAAAATAGTGAAACAGACAATGTCTCTGAAGTTTAAGAACAATTTAAGTTCAATGTGAATATTTTGTACACAATGCCTGGTACCTATTTAAGTTCTATTTCATATAAATTTTTATCATCTCTTAGGTGCTTGGCACTTAAAATATTATCATTTTATTATTGTTAACATTATTTTATATTTGTTGTTTAGGCAACTTAGAATAGTTAATACAAAAAATGTGCAATTAGGTGCTGTGTTGACTTTATTTCTAACAAAGGGGAAAAAATTTCTTCTGAATATTGGCAAATCAACAAAGGGTCATTTTGATTGTACCCTCTCAGGGTCCAAGGGGGAAAAAATTACACCACCACTCTAAATGGGACAGTGGCATTAAATCTGCTATTGCCAGGAAAATACATTCTTGACATGCCTTCCTGGTAATTCTATCTGCCAAAAGGCAAGGAAAGCAGTAAAGGGAAAGTGTTATTTTGGTTCTAATCATAGCCTACATGAAAAAAATGTGCTGATAAAGTATAACTACTAGAACTTTGGAAGAATAAAATGATGTATAATATTTTGTAATAATCAAGGAGAGGAAGGCTGGTCATATTCAGCCATGTATCAGATTACATTTTTATTTATGATAATTATTTTTACTACAAAAGAGGTGTTCACTACAGAGGAATGTAGAATATGTAGAAATTTACAAAGGAAAAAAGAGTCCAGTAATCTAGAAATAACACTGTTAACATTGTGATGTACATTCCTGGCTTTCTAAAACCTTTATTATGTTTCTCTTGTTATACAATTTATATTATATTATACATAAAATTTTATACCCTGCTTTTTCCCATTAACAATATATCATAAACATTTTCCCATTTTACTACATGGTCTACAGAGTCATTATTTTAATGTCTACATGACATTCTATAAAAGAAAATACTGATGGCTAATTTTCATTGGTATTATGTTCTAGACACTACATAATTAGTGCACTGTTGGACTATCTCATTTAATGCTCATATCAATCATCATGTTAAACACTTTTAAAATCTCCATTTATACTGCAGCTTAAGGAAAATAAATAAATTGCCCCAAGGCTCTAAAGGTAAGAATTATAAGATTCATATTTGAATCCAGCTCATTTGAAACTAGAGTGTTTATCTTGAGTGCTACATTTTGCTATTTCTCTTATAGGAATTTATCAAAATTGATTTAATTCAGTCCTGTATTGTGGGTTTACATTTTTAGACTATTACAAATAATGCTGTCATTAACAACTTTGGCCATGTACTTTTGTGACTATCCATTGTTACTGCCTTAAGATAAAGTTATAAAAGAAAAATTGCTGGATGAAAGAGTATGCATAATTCTAAGACATTTGATATAGTTCAAAATATATTTGCCATGTTGACAAAAAAACACATTATTTTTATTTAAATTTTAGTTTATTAGATGACTAATGAGGTAATATATTTATTGGATACTTAGTTTATTTTTAAAATACTTGATAATTTTTAGCATAATTTCTGGCTTAAAAATTTTTCTTACTGACTTGAAGGAATTCATTACATATTAATTATAGTCAAAATTTATCATAAAGTTTTCAAATATTATTCTAACATTTGGCCTTAAAATTCTATTTTTGATTTTTCTCATGGATAAGATTTAAAATATTAGGTAATATATTCATATTTTCCCTAAATGTTTTTCATTGTTGTTACATTCAAAAAAGTGTCTGCTCTCTAAGTTCAGACCAATGTTTCATTCTATTTTTGAACAAATTTGAAACACTTCCCTTTAAGAATTGGATTCGTATTTTAGCTATGTGAACCTCACATATATTAAAGTACATGGCCTGCAAGTTAAATCATGCACAGAAGCCTCAGTGAGAAGACTATTGAGTTATATGTTATGCCTTCATTGTACTTTTCATTAGTAGTGTTGGTAAAACATAATCAGGATTATGTTGTTGTTTATAGACTAGTCATGTTCACATCTTACATTCATTTCTGAGAAACAATATGGCATATTCCTGGGAGGATTGCCTATAAAGCAACTCTAACTTATGCTGTTTAGAGTGAATGACAATGAATGACAGACCATTTTCTTTAGCAAAACCTCTTGCTTTATTTTGGGGCTGCCATGGGAGGAAGTAAATAATTCCTGTTCCTTACAAGAATTATTATATTTCTATTGTCTGGATCTTTTCACTCTTTCAGCTACCACCCTACATTTTCATATATGATATATTTAACATTATGATACACTGCACAGTACCTACTTCTCAGGGGGAGCGAGGGGGTGCTGGTCAGCATTGCTGTTATCCTTCTGCATTTCCTACCTGTACCTTTATTGTTTTCCCTTCATCTGAATCTCTCTTCCAGAAGAGCTCTTGATTTCCAGATTAAGCTCCTTCAAATGAATTGAAAACAATTTTCTCTATCAGAGTCCCACTTGTTATCATAGATGTGAGCAAATGAGGTGGTTCTAGGAGCTGTGCTGCATTGGTAGGACTAGGGAAAATTGATACAATAATAATTGAACAATCAAGCTTTCTGAAATTTAATATTTTTATACATCTGAAATTTATTTTGGTGTATAGTGCAAAATGGAAATCTAATCTTATGCTAATTTTCTTTTTTTAAAATATTTTATTGATTTTTTACAGAGAGGAAGAGAGAGAGATAGAGTGTTAGAAACATCGATGAGAGAGAAACATCGATCAGCTGCCTCCTGCACATCTCCTACTGGGATGTGCCCGCAACCCAGGTACATGCCCTTGACCGGAATTGAACCTGGGACCTTTCAGTCCGCAGGCCGACGCTCTATCCACTGAGCCAAACTGGTTTCGGCTTTATGCTAATTTTCTTAACAAGTAATGAATTATTTCCTCAATTATTTGAAATACTACTTCTTTCATATATAAATTTATATATTTACTAGTGGCCCAGTGCATGAAATTCATGCACAGAGGGGGTGGTGTCCTTCAGCCCGGCCTGCACCCTCTCCAATCTGGGACCCCTCAGGGGATGTCTGACTGCCGGTTTAGTCCCAATCCTTGTGGGCCTAAACTAGCAGTTGGACATCCCTCTCACAATCTGGGACCACTGGCTCCTAACCGCTCACCTTCCTGCCTGCCTGATTGCCCCTAACACTCTACCTGACAGCCTGCTCGCCCCCAACTTCCCCCCTTGCCGGCCTGATTGCTCCCAACTGCCCCTTCCTGCCGGCCTGCTTGCTCCCAATTGCCCGCCCCCCAACCTGATCACCCCTAACTGCCTCTGCCTCAGCCCCGCCTCCACGGCTTTGTCCAGAAGGACGTCTGGAAGGTCTCCTGATCTAATTAGCATATTACCCTTTTATTAGTATAGATGTGTACACATATGTATACACACATATAGGTCTATTCTGAACTTTTAATTCCCTTATTTTTCCTTGTTGGTCAGTTTCTTCAGTCTTGTGCTCTTCTCATACTGTTTTCATCATTACAGTTTTAAAGCATATTTTAATAATATACAGTGGTAATCCAAATCACCTTCTCTGCCAGTAATAAATTTATTGCTTCTCAGCTCCAAAATCACCCTTCATTGAATGCTCTGGGAAAATGGAGTTGAGTTCCTTATTTTCCTTTGCCAGCAGGCATGATGTTAATCTTTGTCAGCAGAGGGCGCTAAAGAGACATTGCAAGCGGAAGCAGCTTACCTTCTCAGTTTGGAAGAGCTTGCTTGGCAGTCTCTGCAGCAGGCAAGGCCTTTCTAGTGCCTAGTCCTGCAGTGCACGTTAGTCTGGAGTACCCAACAGGCAACACGTTTCCCCAGCACTCCCTTTGGACAGTTTTGTAAAACGATTTTAGTGAGACACCTGCCAGTGAATAGCTTTCCCCAGCACTCTAGAATGCAAACCACAGTTTTCTTTCTTCGCCATTCAGTAAGCCACAGCTGTGCCTTCAACAAGGTCTAGATCTCAGTCATTGAGAGCGACTTTTACTAGGCCCTAGAATTCATGGCTGCTTAGTACATAAGTTATTCTTATACTAGAGGCCTGCACCCTCTCGCAATCCGGGACCGCTGGGGGGATATAGTAGCGTGCCAAGCGGCTTGTGGCCGGGGAGGAGCCTGGCCTGGGCACCCCGGAGCTCCCCTCAGCTCATCCCAGCCCATCTGTGCCTGCTGCTGCTCTGTAGCGCTGCTGCTGAGGCGGGAAAGGCTCGCACTGCTGCAGCTGCACTCCTCAGCCGTGAGCCCAGCATCTGGGGCCCATCCGTCAGCTGAGCCATGCTCCCACTGTGGGAGCACACTAACCACCAGGGAGCAGCTCCTGCATTGAGCGTCTGCCCCTGGTGGTCAATGCGCATCATAGCAACTGGTCAAACGATCGACTGGTCACTTAGAGTTTTATATATAGAGATTCTTTAGCTCTCTTCTTACTAGCCAACCCCTCATTATCACCATTAATATTGAGCTTTCTCTGTTCAAATTATTTTTTTTTCTGTCTCCTAATTTTTATAGATGAGCTTTAGAATATGTAAAATTCAAGGAAAATCCTTTAAAATTTTCCATTAAGTGCATGTAATTATATAGAATTACATTAATCTTGTACATTAATTTGTATTACTATATTTTCAATATTGAATGTTTCCTTCTAGAAGAATCAGTTCTCCTTTATGTTCTTCAGAAAAAATAATCATTTTTTAATTTGGGCCCTACAAATTTCTTCTTAATTTGTAGATTTTTTATTGGCTGACATTATGAATGTGATCTTTTCCCATTATATTTTCAATCCGGCTCAGAGGTAATGGTTAACTGATCTCCTGCAATTTAGCTCCCAGAAAACAGGCCTTCTGCAGAACTCCATGGAATTTGGATAAAGCCAGATGTTAAAACAATCAATTATGGCATAATAGTGGGATGGTTATATAAACTACAAATGCAAGACTTGAATTCTTGTCTCTGCTTTAGTTACTATGATTACATAAAAATTATCCCAAGATTTAGTGGTGTAAAACAATCATTGATTACACTCAT
This sequence comes from Myotis davidii, assembly GCF_000327345.1. Classification (NCBI taxonomy): domain Eukaryota; kingdom Metazoa; phylum Chordata; class Mammalia; order Chiroptera; family Vespertilionidae; genus Myotis; species Myotis davidii. Next base: position 3,103,827 of record NW_006295054.1, read on the forward strand.
GGATCAGGGATTTGGACAGGACACAGTGAGTATAGTTTCTCTCTGTTCCCTGATGTCTGGGGCTCTGCTGGAGGATGGGGAGGTTGGATACTGAAATCATTGGAAGGGTTGCTAACTCACCTGTCTGGTAGTTGATATTTGCTGTTGGTTATGGGGTCTCAGTTCTTCTCCACATGGACCTGTCCATGTGGTCCCTCTATGTAGGCTAGTATGTTTTCCTCATTGCATAGTGGCTGGTTTCCCCAATCTGAGTCTCCCCCCAAAGAAAGCGCCCTTTAGAAACTGTGTCCTATTATTGAGCTAGCTTTGAAAGTCACATAAAATCATTTCCTCTGTATTTTATTGGTCATAGAAGTGACTGGTGCACTTGAGCTCAAGAAGAGGCTAACTAGATGAATATGGTGAGCTTCTACAAGAACATGTGGCATTAAAAATATTGCTGTGGCCATTTTTAAAAAATAATACCTCTGCCATGATCCCCAGACAATATCAAAGGAAGGGCTAATGCTTCCCAAACCATGAATGTTGAGGTGGCGGTGCAGTGATGAGGGATAAGTTCCCCTCAGAATCTTGGTCATGGTTGGTGAGGGGCTGCTCTCTCCCAGTTAAGCAGTTTGTAAGTCCCATATCCCTAGGGCAGGATTCCTTTCCTGGATTCTCACACCTGAGCCTGCTATGTCTGTGTGAGCTTTGTCAGAATGTGAAGGGCAATATTAAACTCAAACACCATGTGCTGCTTCAGTCTCTCTGAGTTTCCTTGATAAATGTTGCAGAGGCTTGTTGTGAGAGCTCTGGCATTAGCCTCTGTTTGCTCAAAGTTGGAATTTGCAGGCATATAAAAATCTAATTTTTAATATATATAGTCACATTGCTGAACTTTTTTTATGGCTTTTAAAATATTTTGAGTTGATTCTCTTGGGTATTCCAGATAACAGATTTTCCAAGTAATGATAGTTTTGTTTTCTTGCATTTTATTATCTTATACTGGTTAAAATATGCAGAAAAATGGTAAATAAGAGTACTGTTTGAAAAGTTTTGACTATTACTTCAGAATAAGAAAATGTTTAATCATTAAGTGTGATCTTGGTAGTGGGTTTGAGATGCATTTTTTTATTATAATTTTAAAGAACTATCTTCCCAGTCCTCATTTGCTAAGAGTTTTTGTGTTGTTTTTTTAAAATCAGAGTGAAGGTTTTCTGTTTAGCATTTGTGGAGATTATTTTTTTCCCCTTTAACTTTTTGGGTGGCTGCTTTATATTAGTGCATTTCCTTACTTTAAATCATGCTTAGAATAAGCTCTGTTTGGTCATGGTGCATTTTCTAGTATTAAACTCAATCAACCACTAATATTTGTTTGCATATGGGTTTTGCAGCATTCTGTAGATGGATAGATAGATCAAGCATGTGAAACTCAAAGACTAACACAGCCAAATAAACAAGGTTTAAGTTTATGTGGGCCGCAAAAAAACAAAAGCTTCAATTTTCATAGAAACACAGGTTTATTTCGATAGAGACATGCTGAATACAAAGGGCTGAAATAAGTGAGTAATCATTAACATAGAATAATAGAACATTTAAATAAAAATTAATATTTTTTCTTGATCATTAACTTGCCAGACACTGAATAACTGCACAAGTTAATAAGCATAATGCAAATAAACCTACTTTTCTTGTTCTCCGAAAGTGAAATATTTCCTGTTGTGCACACCAAACAAGTCAGTCCAAGATTAATGACGTGGCCATCGGCTGCTAAAATATTCGCTGCTAGTATAAGTGGTGAGAAATGGTGCGCCTGCGCCGTACGGCACGTAAGGGAAATGAATGCAACACGATTATAGTAATCAGTTATCAGCAAACATTGCAGTTCGTTATTAATAATTATGTATAACAGGATATTGTAAAAATTAAGTTACGAAATTTTTATTAAAGTGTTTCTTACATACCGTTATATTGGCTGGGCCACAAAAATATTCGTGGCCCACGGGCTGCGAGTTTGACATGCCTGAGATAGATGATAGATAGATAGATAGCTGCCTTGGCCTTTTGAAAGAAAGTCACAGAAGCAATGAGCCAGCTGGGCTACGTGAACTCAGGAAACAAGTTACAGAGACAAGTTCAGAGGGTTAGCCCAGGACGAGTTGCTGCTGCTCACTGCTCCTCTGGTTGCAAGTCCAGTGGGACCTTAGTGCTTAGAAGAAAGCAAAGATACACAACTGAAGAAAGAAGGTGTGGGCATGCTCTAGAGAGAGAGTATGCCTCATTCTATATATTTTTATGAAGTGTTCTGATTGTCATTATCTCCTAAATAATTTGTAATAATATTTTTTTCCAAAATTATTTGGGAAAGTTTTTTAAAAAATTATTGTTGCTATTTCCAAGTATTCAAGATTTGTTTGAAATTCTGTTATGATGACTTAGATAGTAAGAAAATATATTTGTTTATAGAAAAGTGTGTATTATTTTAATGTTCTAGTCAGAGTAGTTCATGTTTACAGACATAACATATTAATTCCGAGATCTTAGTGTTTTATGCAACAAATGTTTATTCTTGGTCACACTACATGTTTTTTTGTTTACTTGTTTTTGTTTGTTTTTAATCTTCACCGAAGGATATTTTTCCATTGATTTTCAGAGAGAGTGGAAAGAGAGGGTAAGACAGAGAGAAATATCTATGTGAGAGAAACACATCGATTGGTTGCCTCCTGCACACACCCTGACCAGGGCCCAGGATGGGGAGGAGCCTGCAACCAGGATATGTGCCCTTGACTCGAATCGAACCAAGGACCCTTCGGTCCCCAGGCTGATGCTCTATCCACTGAGCCAAACCAGCTCAGGCGGTCACGCTACATATTGAATGGCAGGTTGTAGGGAGCTCCACTCCAAGAACTGAGGCTGATGGAATGTCCACCATTTCTTGATGCTGCTATCTCAACTGTGATTTCAGCCTTCCTAACAAGAAAGAGAATGAATGGAGAACTTGCTCTTTCTTTAAAAATCTTTGACCTAAAAGCAGCACACATCACTTTCAAAATTGTTCTGTCACCTGAAAAAAAAACACATGAAGAAGCTGTTTTCAAGAAATTGGACATCAGGGAACTAAGAATAGTGATTCCTGAGAGATAAGGAAAATATTAGCTAAGTCCTATTATTGACCTGGATTGCTGCCTTGAAAGCATTTCCAGGTTGGAGAGCCTGCAGTTCAGGTTGGAGAACCTCAGTCAGATCTGAGTTGAGGGTCAGAGGTGAAGATTTGGGAGATTTCAGGTGACTAGAGTTCATAAGACATAGTAACAGAGAGAAGAAACCTGCACAGAATTGAACTCTAGAAGTCTTCAGAGGGTTCTCCCCTAGTATTTAGCAGAGCACTGATCAGCACACACATCTGGGGAAACTACCTCAGGCTGAGGAAAGAATCACTTAAAAGGATTTAAGATAACAATGCCCCACACCAGCCCAAGGCTTGGAATCACGCCTGTTCCCATCAGTCAGACTGGGAAACATCATTCACAAGGCGTTGTTAGGACACTCAGAATAGTTTGCTTCCAGAGTGAGAAATAATGAGGCCTAGACTAAATTATGCTCTGGTGTTGTCTATAATGTCTTAAAAATAAGACCCAAAGCATTAAATCCCTTTCAAGTACCTTAACTGCATCCTAGAACAAGGCTCAAGAATATTTATAATGATACAAAAATATCCAGCTTCTAGGAAGGTAAAATTCACAGTGTCTGGCATCCAGTAAATAATTAACAGCCATGAAAAAGCAGAAAATGTGACCCATGATGAAGAGAAAAATCAATTAATTGAAACTTTCCCAGAACAGAGGCAGATGTCAGAATTAGCAGACAAGGACATTAAAAGTTATTTTAACTGTATTCCATGAGTTAAAAAGTTAAGTAGGGATATTGCTAAAAATAAATTTTTTAGAGATAAAAACTACAAAGTCTGAGATGAAAAATATAATGGATGGTATTAATGGTAGATAAGACATGATAGAAGAAAAGTTTAGTGACTTTTAAAACATAAAGCAATAGAAACTCTCTAAAATGAAGCAGAGAGAGGTTGTGAGACGTCAAGGAGCCATATATACTTGTAATTAGTGTCTCCAAAGGAGAGGAGAGAGATGGGGGATAGAAAAACATTTGAAAAAATAATGGTCAATAATTTTCCAAACTGACAAAGACTAGAAACCCAGAAACCCACGAAGCTAAATTAAATTAACCCCAACCACAAGAAATGGGAAGATAACCACACCCTGGCACATTATAAGTAATTTGCTCAAAACCAGTGATAAAGAGGAAATCTTAAAATCAACCTGAGGAAAAAGACACAATGTTCAGAGGCACAAAGATAGGATAACAGCAGATTTCTTGGTGGAGAAAACGTGAGACATCAGTAAAGAAAAATCTTTAAAGTAGAAAAATTTTCAACTTAGAATTCTATACCCAGCAAAAATGTTTTTCAATAATAAAGATGAGATAGTGACTTTTTCAAAAGCTGGAAGCAGACCAGCTTTTTATCTTCAAAATATCTGCACTGCAAGAAATATTAAAGAAAGTAGTCCAGGTAGAAAGATAATTCTGGACAGAAACAAGGATTTACACAAAGAATGTAGAGTTCTGGGCATTGTTAATTATTCTCATGGACACAAATGACTGGGACAGTTCCTTGCATCATATCCAGAAAAGATCAAATTCAGCCAAAGGAAAGAGGTTCATCTTTGTTAGCATGATTTTTAAGAACAGGAATTCTTTCCCAGAAACAATCCCATATATATATATCCATAGACTTGCCCTTAAGTCACACTGACCAGATTGGCAAAAAGAGGACCACCACGATTAGCTTAAATTTAGGATTTACTGTAGAATCAAGTTGGGGAGGAATGCAACAATGGATATCTGAACTAAACTGGAAGTCTGCCATAAGAAAAAGTGGAAAATGATTGTTAGGTAGGCAACCAACATTTTCTGCTAGCTCAGGGTAATTAAATCATTACATTATTAATACGCATATAAAAACATTTGTGATAATTGGATCATAATATAAAACGGGTTTGAACTTTGTGTTTTAATATATTGTGACCATTTCCTCCACCATTATTTGCCTACACCAACATTTTACATTGAAGAGGTTTATTATAAAATTCCACAGAGTGGAAGTACCATAACTCATTTAACCTAACTCATAATCCCTTCTGCTGAATATTTGGATTGCTTTGAATTATTAACAACCCTATGATAAATGTTCTTCTAGACATACATCTGTGCCCATAACTGATTATTTCCGTAAGATCAATTATTTGAAAGGGAAGGGTCAAATCAAAGGTGCACAGTAAATGCTGTCATTAGCAAGGTTATACAAGTTTTATTTTCCTGCCGTCAGAATAGGATAGCTTCCATATCCCTTCACACTTACTTACTAGCTATGGAACTTCTCCACTTGATAGGAAAGGCATGTTTTTCATTGTTTCAATTCAAATTCACTTTGACTACTGGTGAGGTAAACCATGTATTTCCATATTTTGTCCCCATTTATATTTCTCCTTTTGTGAAACACCCATTTAATATCCTTTGCCTCCTAAACAAAATGACAATTTACTGCAAACAAACACAATATGAAAGGGAGAACACATAATTTAAGACATTAAAGAATGGTGTGGACCAAATTATGATATTATCAGAAAGATAAATGGCCAGAAAGAATTGAAGCTTATAAAAAATAATAAAAAGGATTCTTATTGTATTTAGCTTGAAGAGAAGAATAAGAATATATTGATTTTATTTTATATGCTCTGTGATGGAGATTGATGGCCAGACCATAAATGTAGATTAGGCATTGATAGGAAAGAATTGATATCCTACCTAGATTAAGAGTTATCAGAGAGAGCTTGCTTTCCAATGAGTTTAACCCTCTGGGACTCATTGAATTAAATGTCAAAGTACGAGTACTACGAATTAGATTGCTGATCTTTAAGGAATTTTACAGAACAGGAGAGTTCCTGGATATCTGAAAACGCAAATTCTGCCTTGAATGTTACAGAAGGGAAAAAAGGTAGAATTTGCATGATATCCTAGTGATAATGGTGGTATGCAGAGTCCCATTTGATTATACTCTCTGGTGGAGTGCTACAGGACTCAGTTCCCAAATATATCCTCTTCAAAATATGGATTACAAGCTAACATAATAAAATTGAATGAGGGCCGAAACC
>NW_006295055.1:0-4089 GCF_000327345.1 Myotis davidii
GCACTTGTAAGAAGAGCTGCACACTAACATTGAGAGTGAAGGGCACGTAACTGTACCAGTGGGTCACACATAGGCTATGGGCTCAGTCAGTGCCGGTGAGGACTGCTTGTGATGTTCTCAAATCCCCTATAGAGGATCTGAAGGGAAACATCCACATCTCAGCAGAGCGGAGCGGGGAGCCCTCCCCTGCCACTTCCACTTCCTGCCTCACTACCTTTTCTCTCCCCAGCACTTGTAAGAAGAGCTGCACAGCTAACATTGAGAGTGAAGGGCACGTAACTGTATCAGTGGGTCACACATAGGCTATGGGCTCAGTCAGTGCCAGTGAGGACTGCTTGTGATGTTCTCAAATCCCCTTTGAAGAAACTTGGCTGCAGGTTTGATTTCAGGTAGCAAACAGGATCTGCAGCAGCAAGTCCTCCGTTTGCCAGTTCTTTCACTGTCCTGTAATCAGCTAACTTTGTATGTGGGTTTCAATGTCAAGTATGCATGTTCCTTTCATGTGTATTTAATCATGAAATTTAATTTTGCACACTGATTTTTAATGTTTCTTTTAAATAAAAGTGACTAATTTTGTTGTAAAAATAATGAGTTGTTTAAGGGAAAAATTATTACTAGGTAAGATCATGGCTGAGGGTGAGGGTACAAGGAAGACTTTTGGGATTCTAGTAAATAGTGTTTGTGTAGACAGAGGTGGCAGTTACAGGAGTGTGTTTAACTCTGTGATAATTCATTGAGCTGCATTCTTACAATTTTGGAGGACATAGCTCAATGTGCTGTCTCTTTATGCATATTTTACTTCAATTAAAACAATAAAAAGGAGAAACTTTACCTCCAAAATTCTCCTTCTCTTACTTAAATGTACTTACACAAGTACAGATATATTTGTTTTCTCTTATACAGGAAGAAAGTAACTTTCATTGGGTGTATATTGGAGACATGAGCTGGGTCTTATTTTCCTCTGCCTAAAGGTGTTTGGATTCCAAACACAAAATTTGAAAGAGAAGAAAATCCTTACTTGTCAATCATCTCCTCCCCATAGTTCAACTGTAAACAATAATTTAGAGTCCTTGCTAGTGTGGCTCAGTTGGTCGAGCTTTGTCCCACGCACCAATAGGACGCTGGTTCGATTCCCAGTCAGGGCCCATGCCTCGGTTTCCAGCTTCATCCACAGTAGGGGGCATGCAGGAAGCAGCAGATCGATGTTTCTTTCTCTTTCCTTTTCCTCTAAAATCATTAAAAGCATATTAAAAACAGTAATTTGGAAGGGAAAAAATCAGTGAATTAAATAGTATACTTTTTTCCCATGGACAAATAGCAAATACAGAATGGAGAAATCACAACTTCAAAAACTTTGATAAGAGTAGAAAATGTAGACTTCGTTAGTCTGTAGAAAAATCAAGATTAAATAGTTAATTCAGATTTCAATAATTTATAATAACAGTGACAAGAATGGCTAATATTTTTGAACATTTACCATATGTCATGTACTGTGTAAATTATGGGTAGCTGCATAACAATATTAACGCAGACTTAGCAAGTTCAAAAAGCATACATGTATAGTCTCAGTTCCTGGGGATCAGAGTCTGGGCATGGTTTAATAAGGTTTTTGGCTTTAGGGTCTCCAAGAACTACAACCAAGGTATCAACCATGGCTGTGGTATCGTCTGAGGATTAACTGGGGAAGGCTCTGAGTTCAAGCTCACTTGGTTCTGAGCATTATTTAGTTCCCTGTATGCTGACAAATTGAGGGCCTCAGTTTCCTGCTGGCCATTAGCCAGAGTTCTTTGCTCTGTGGGCCTTCCCAATATGGCCCCTTCCTTCCTCAAAGCCAGCAAGGAAGAGTTTCCTCTCAAGATGGACATTACAGTCTCATATAATATAATCATATACATATAATCACATACTCTCATCACCCTTGCTGTCCCCAATTGGCCAGAACCAAGTCAGAGGTCCTACCCACACTACAGAGGAGGGTATTGTATGAGGCTGTGAATGCATGGTGGGCATTTACTCTTCACAATAGCCCTGTAATGTAAGTTCCATAAATGCCTCTATTATACAGATGAGGAAATTCTGGTCCTAAGAAGGTTAAATACCTTGTCCCTCTATATGTGTTGGAGTTGTGATTCAAATAGAGGCACCTAGAAATTAAAGTTACTTGCCTTTATTGGGTTAAGGTTTAATATTCCATAATTAATAAAAAAATATTATAATAAAGTGTATTACAAAAGTGGAAAATCTTTTTAACTACTTTAGAAAAGATATATTTTAATAGATTATTAATAGATTATTCTTATCTATTCACAAAAGTGGTATATGTTCTCTCGCAATTAAAAAAATAAAATTCAGCCTGAAATGATATTTTGTTAGATTATTTGTACTATATCAATGAAAAACACAGATTTCTAGTATTTTATTAACAAATTCATATTGATTACAAGTATTTTAATGATACAGTTTCACATATAAAAGATATATTTAAGCCAAGAGATTGAACTTAATATCATATTTTTAAAAGGAAAATGAGACAGAGAGATGACCTGATTTAAGAGTTTCCGTATTAATTAGCTGTAGGCTATGTTTAAAGGGGTGTGTAATAATACACATTGGAATCATAAGTGAATTTTCACCATGTTAGCCATTTGAGTTCTATGAAATAGAAATTAAATGACAGAAAGAGAGGCCTTAGTAGAATAAATTACACTTGTTGCAAAACACAGTTCACCAAGGTACAACACTCATCAGTGGACAATTAGCAGTATTTTGCTCAAATAACCATTAACAGAAAGTGCTGATCCCTGTGTTAATACTACCTTTCACTGATAGAAAGTATCCATGGGGAACATATTGACAGGACACGTGTAGGATTATCTATTTAAATTAGAAAGAAATATTTTATAAATAAATGGCATTACAAAAACAAAACAAAACCCAGCATTATGTTAAGCAGTGAGTAATAACTTGTCACTGAAAGTAAGTCTCAGATTGGTTAAATGATTTGCTCAAGTGTACAGAGCAAGTAAAAAACACAGCCGGGCTTTAAACCCTGGCGATTGGACCCAGGAAAGCCCTCATCAGTGCTTCTCAACCCTGGCGGTACTCATCAGAGCCACTGCACGGCCTCGGCAAAATGTGACTACTTTGGCCACATGTGAGGCTAATTATATTGAAATCCCAGGGTCTGGAACTTAGGCTTTTATACAGATTTTAAAGCACTCCAGGGGATTCTAATGTGTAATGAGGGTCAAAGAGCCTGGTTGTATGCTACATATTTTCTTACTCATGCCACGAAATTTTAGTACACTATCCGATTCTCTTAGCTACGTCTCCTTTTCTCCTGTCTTCTTATTTGTTTATTTTTGGGTTTTGAATTTCATAGCTAAAAGGACATAAATATTATGAATTTGCAGAACCATATTCATTCAGCTTAAGCCACAGACACAAATTGTCATGGCAACCAATCCAACGTAAACAAGAAGCAGAATGTGCTTTTTCCCTTTTTAAGCACTACTGTTTAGTTTTGATTAATTTGATTTTACACCCTTTGTGTTCTTTAAAGGACAGATTTCATTTCTCCCGGAGCCCAAATTCATGCCAGTCACATGGATATTTTTTTAATGACGACAGTGCTCATATCCTATATAATAAAAGAGTAATATGAAAATTGTCCCCTCAACTTGGAGTCTTCCAGGAGTTTGACCAGTGGGCAGGGCAGGCTGGGGGAAGGTAGGGAGGCCCTGGCCAGTGGCAAGTGCCCAGGGGAAGGGAGTGAGTACAAGTTTTGTGCACTGGGCCTCTAGTGTTTTAATAAATGTTTTAATGCTTCACAAAACAAAAACTTATTTAAACTGCCCAAATCTTTATTGGATTAAGTACAGTTTAATCATTTGTTGAAATGTCAGCACAAGTTCCAATTTTAGGGCATCTTGAGGTTGTTTAGTTCATTTCTGAGAATTAGATAAAATGATTTTCCTGGCTTTTTGAGAAGAATTTCATGGTCTTATTCAAGAAAACTCTAGGTTTAAATCATGAAAATAGTAATAACTAACTGTCATTAGTGTTGAAGCAACTAAGAACAAAGTTTGC
>NW_006295055.1:4101-18312 GCF_000327345.1 Myotis davidii
ATATATATATATATTCTATCTAATAAAGAGGGAAAATGTTAATTGACCCTCATGCTGTCACAAAGATGGTGGCACCCACAGCCTATAAGGAAGGAATAAGCTCATTGACTGCCCCGCTCTCAAAGATAGTGGCGCTCACAGCCACAAGATGGCCAGTAGGGGAGGGCAGTTGTGAGTGATCAGGCCACCAGGGGAGGCCAGTTAGGGGTGACCAGGCCAGCAGGGGAGGGCAGTTAGGGACGACCAGGCCTGCAGGGGAGGATAGTTAGGGGCAACCAGGCCAGCAGGGGAGGATAGTTAGGGGTGACCAGGCTGGCAGGGGAGGGCAGTTGGGGGCAACCAGGCTGGCAGGAGAGTAGTTAGGTGTTTATTGGGCTGGCAGGGGATTGATTAGGGAGTGATCAAGCTGGCAGGCAGAAACAGGGCAATCAGGCAGGCAGGCAAGCGGTTGGGAGCCAGCAGTCCCGGATTGTGAGAAGGATGTCCGACCGAGCCTGGCAGTTGGACATCCCCCGAGGGGCCCCAGATTGGAGAGGATGCAGGCCGGGCTGAGGGAAGCCCCCCACCTGTGCATAAATTTAATAACTAACTGTCATTAGTGTTGAAGCAACTAAGAACAAAGTTTGCTTTAATTAGTTAACTTCAGATAAAAATTAACTAACATATATTACCAGGTACTGTGCTAGGTTCTTTTACTTATTATATCATTTATTTCTAGCAAATTTTATTCCTATTTTCAAAGGTTATTGTTTCTATTTTGTGGAATCATATGCTCTCCTAGCTGGTGTGTGACAGATATATCTAGACAGGGATATTTGGAATAGCATAAGCTATACTTAAATATATATATAATCAAATGAAGAATGATTCTGAGAACAAGAGCAAGAATTCTTCAAAAGTCTGTTTGAGGAAGTACAATTTAGAAAGTTCAAGAGAAGTAAGGCTAGGAATGCTAACTTTCTGATATTTGGAGATTGTTATGATTTAAATAATTATCTATAACAACATGAAAATCATCCCCAATACCAAATTTGGCCTTGACTTATTTTTGATCATTATGATTCTTTTGTTCGAAGGATGTCAAGTTGCACAGACTCAAGCTGAGTTATTCTAAAACTATACCCTAAAAGATACAAAATATTTAGATATTTAAAAATAAATTTGAATCTTAATTTTCTACATGAAAGGAAAGAGATACCTCATTCTATCTCAGTTTTCCACAGTTAACTTGAGAGTCTTGTACAGAATATGACTGAAATGTGCAGTGGTAATTTTAGAGCATCATTAAGGCAAATTTGGGTAACCGAGTACCATTTTCAGATAAACTAAGTGCAGTTTTCACATTGTAATTCCCAGGAGTATGAAGAAAGAAAAAGTGATGTCAAATTCTGTAAAATCTGCTGAAGTATTTGTTAATGCAGAGGGGAAACGCAATCAGTGAAAAGTGCATTATTTAAAAAGTTTTTAAGCTGAAGAGAAAATAAGATTGACCTAGGTCAGTGATGGCGAACCTATGACACGCATGTCAGAGGTGACACACAAACTCATTTTTTTGGTTGATTATTCTTTGTTAAATGGCATTTAAATATATAAAATAAATATCAAAAATATAAGTCTTTGTTTTGCTATGGTTGCAAATATCAAAAAATTTCTATATGTGACACGGCACCAGAGTTAAGTTAGGGTTTTTCAAATGCTGACACGCCGAGCTCAAAAGGTTTGCCATCACTGACCTAGGTGAACCCTAATTAAACCCCAATAAAGAAAATAGTTCCATCTGTATTAAAAACAACCTCAGCTCTGCCATCTAATCATGGCTTTTAATATCTAAACCTACAACCTTGTCGTCAGTCTGTTTTTCTCAGTATTGCTGAGAGACTGGAGAGATAATTTTGCTTCATATATAATTAGTAGATTTTAATGTTGGTGAAGATAGTTACAACTGACCCTTGAACAACTAGGATTTGAACTGTGCAGGTCCACTTAAATGGATTTCTTTTTCCAATAAATATCTGTACTATTACTATGTGCTTGATCTACACCATCTTATTTCATTGACTTTGGTATCAACCAGGTCCTGGAACCAATCCCCTGCAGATACTGAGGGACAAATTAAGTTTTGGAGGACTCAAAAGTTACGCACAAATTTCTGACTGCGTGGAGATCGGCTCCCCTAACCATTGTGTTTTTCAGTGTAATATCTAGATGATAGCAACTTGTCCATTTTTATGGGTAATTTTTGTTAAAGGCTGGTCTAAAGTGTAATTACTAACAAGCATCACAAGAGAGTGAACTACTAATTGCTCTTGGGTTACATGTCCAAGAAAGTGATGTGTATTAGTTTCTTATTTGCTGCAAGTGACATAAGTTGAACTCACAGCAGTTTTAAACTTAGTGAGACTTTTTTCTTGACCAGTATATGGGCTATTTTCCATGGTACTTCACACAAATATGTATTTGGGCAATAAATGTCAATAAAGACAAGTTGGTTGCTTTGTTTTTTAAATCTTCTGGAAGTTATGGTTTCTCTCTGCTTGTTTTGTAAGTACTCTGAGGAATGTTGAAATAGGCAACTGTAATTGTATATTTTTCTTTTTCATTTTAGTTCTTTCAGTTTTTGCTTCATATATTTTAAAGTCTTTTTGAAGCATATTGGGTGCATATGCATTTAGAATTAGCCTGACTTCTTGATAAATAGAACTCTATCTTTTTGTTAGATGTTTCTCTTTGTCTACGTTAATATTCTTTGTTCTGATCTCTACTTCGTCTGATATTAGTTTGTATTAAATTTTGAAAACTTTCGGACATTATTTCTTCAAATATTGTTGCTGCCTCTCCTTCTCCTTCTGCACAAATGTTACACAACTTGATATTGCTCCATAGGTCACTGAGTCACTATGCAACTTTTGCCTTATTTATTTTTTAAAATATATTTTTATTGATTTCACAGAGGAAGGGAGATAGAAACATTAATGATGAGAGAGAATCATTGATCGGCTGCCTCCTGCATGCCCCCTCACTGGGGATCGAGCCTGCAACCTGGGCATGTGCCCTAGACTGGAATTGACCCTGAGACCCTTCAGTCTGAAGGCCAATGCTCCAGCCACTGAGCAAACCAGCTAGGGCTAGTTTTATTTTTGTTATTTCTCTTTTTGGCTAGTTTTGGTTGCTTTACCTTCAAATTCACTTTTTTTGTTTTGTTTTGTTTTCCTGCAGAATATAATTTGCTGGTTATTTCATCTAGTGAAATTTTTATTTCAGATACTGTATTTTTCATATCTAGAAGTTGCCTTTTTTATATATTCCATTTCCCTCTTAATTATGACAATAAGATATTCCCATTTACATCCCTGAGAATATTCAACATACTTAAAAGATACTTAATGCCCTTGTCTGCTAATTCTATCACATTTGCCATGTCTGTGTCTGCTTCTATTCATTGATTTTTCTCCTGGTTATGGGCCACATCTTCCGCTCTCTATGTCTCCTTTGGACCCAATGCCAGATACTGTTGAGTGCCTGATTTTGTTGTATGCCTTTGAATAGTGTTATATGAGTGCCTGATTTTGTTGTATACCTTTGAATAGTGTTACAATTTGTTCTGGTAGGCAGCTGAGTAACTTGTGGGATAGCTTGATGCATTTAAGGCCTGCTTTTAAAATTTTAAAAGCTTTCCTAACTTGTTTACTAGTAGAGTATCCTCTACCCTAGGCAATTATTATTACCACTTCTAAGATATGACCATTTTGGAATCTCTATTGCAGTGGTTCTCAACCTTCCTAATGTCGCGACCCTTTAATACAGTTCCTCATGTTGTGGTGACCGGTGACCCCCAATTTGTTACAAATTGAACATAATTAAAGCATAGTGATTAATCACAAAAAACAATACGTTATTATATATGTGTTTTCCGATGGTCTTAGGTGACCCCTGTGAAAGTGTCGTTCCACTCCCAAAGGGGTCGCGACCTAAAGGTTGAGAACCGCTGCTCTATTGATTGTTCTGGTGAGTCCTCTAAACTCTGGCTAGATGGAACTCAGTCATTCTCAGCCCCTGCAACATGGGCTCTGGAGAATTTTCAGCTGACATTTCTCTGGTCATTGTTCTCTACGAGGAAGTGGTTCTTTTTCTGTTCTCATGAGGTCTCGCTATGCACGCACAGATTGGTGTTTGATCAAAGACTCGAGATCCCTTTGCAGATTTTGTAACTCTTTCACTGCGAAACTCCCTTTTTACCGATATTCTGTCCCATAAATTCTTGACCTCCCCAAACTCCGATCACGGTTTCCTCATCTCACTGAGGCCAGGGGACCACGTTTAGAATTTCCTGCCATCTGCTGCACTCTGGAAGCTTTCTCTGAGAAGAAAGCTGGAGGAATCCTAGTGCTCACTCATTCTGTTACTTACCATCAAGGACCCCAGTCTTGCACTGTCTGTTTTCTAATCTATAAGTATAGTTGTTTCCTACATTTTGTTCAATTTTCTAATTGTTCACAGCGGGAAGGTAATTCCAAACTCTGTTGCTTCCACATAGAAATGGAAATGCTGCTCTCAGTAAATAACATTTTCTCAATGTTTTTCTCTAATTCTTTCTAAGCCCTGCATTTGCAAATTAGGGACTATTTTTTGCCCTTCTAACACAAAGGGTGCTCACGTCCACTTGTCATAAAAAATGGAATTAATTTATTTGGATTTTTTCATCCTCATACTTCCTAAATGGCTGGCACGTTTCATTTTTCACTAATTTGTGTGGAATTCTTTCTGTTGTTTTGTAAGAAACAATGAAATCTTTATCCTTCTGACTCAATTATTTTTAATATCCCAGGGGGAAAATGGGATATCCTAAGTCTTCTTTTAGGTATGGGAACTTCAATCCACATGTTTGATTTTTCATGAGTATTTTTTCTTTTCAAAACGTTAAGCTTCATTTCATAGTTACTGTGAGAATATTAGAAATTGTCCATTCTTATGCAAAATTAGAAAACTTGATTATACATATTTGATTGAATATTAACATTTTGTCCTTATATTTGACATTTTGAATTATGTGATACGATAGATAGATAGATAGATAGATAGATAGATAGATAGATGAAGATGGGTGTCTGGACAGATGGATAGATAGATTCTCTGTGATAATGACATCTATAAATTTGAACTAATACTTTATGGTAATTTAAATAAATAAGCAACCTAATAGTGCTGAGATTTACCAAAATTGTGAGCAATTTTTAATAAAGTTAAGAAGATAAATTTGCCGAAACCGGTTTGGCTCAGTGGATAGAGCGTTGGCCTATGGACTGAAAGGTCCCAGGTTCGATTCCGGTCAAGGGCATGTACTTGGGAGATGTGCAGGAGGCAGCTGATCAATGTTTCTCTCTCATCGATGTTTCTAACTCTCTATCTCTCTCCCTTTCTCTCTGTAAAAAGTCGATAAAATATATTTAAAAAAACATAAATTACACTGTTCTCTCAGTTTATATGTCTCACACTCTTCATGCGCTGTGCCTATTTGTTAATCTGATACCTCTCAGTACATATTTACGGCCTCAGAGGGGCAGTTCTCTATGACAAAGTGATGAAAAATATGAGCTTACTGCCCAAGTTATTCTACATAATCATTTGGCTCCATCCCAAAGTGAAATGTTCTAGCATTCACCAGCCGAGGGTGGCCCTGAGAGACAGCCTAGAAAGAATTACCTCTGTGTTAGAGACACCGTGTAAAATCCTGATGATACAATTTCAAACAGAACACCTGGTTTTCACGGGTTTTCCTGTAAGAAGGGATGTCCAAAGGCATGAATCTATGTACATTTATGAGCAATTTCTAATGATTTTTGAAGGATTAGAAAAATAGTGATAACGAGATTTGCAGGAGGAAGGTATCAATGGATATCTCAGGAAGGGACTAAGTGGTGAAGAAATCTGTGAACCATGTGAAAACTTGCTCAAAGACTGGAAGCAACCAATAATCAGGTGGATAAGATGACCTGCTCATGCTCGATTAATGGGTTATGAACAAAATGCCTTTGGGGATACGAATTAAGGTTACACATGGACTCACCAACATGAACTGCCTTTGCAAAACACTACATACCTCAAAGCCTTAAATTATTTTGCAAGAATTTCTTTAATATTTGCTCCTGAGCCTAAGGACACATGGTCAGCAAGGGTATTAAACACCTCCAAGTTCTTCCAATCCATCTGTAATCTCTAAAAGGTTGTATTAGTACCATTTTACCTGTGTAAACTTATCCTTTGATTTAACAATTCTGCCCACAGAAATCTTACGAGTACTGTTGGAGCTAATTAGTAGTAAGAAATACAGGGCATAACAAAGAACCCCAACTGTTTCTAGTTCCCTCCTTTTATAATGTGAATGAATAAATCTTTTTTATTTTCTGTTGTGTTTTAAATAATCAAGGGCATGCTACAGTAAACTTGGAGCACAGAAAATTATTCCGCATTATCTACAATCTGGGTAGATTTCATAGAAGGTAAAACAAGCAAGCAAAGAAATATTTTACTATACCTTGGTAAAGACAGACAGAATGCTCAAACAAAGTTAGAAAACCATGTTCTAGATGCATTAATGTAATTGGTCCCCAATTTTCCCTGTGGGCAATGCCTCACTCTTGAGACACCATGTGAATTGCTTCTACCCAGTAGAAGAAAGCAAAGGTAATGAGTGATCCCTTCCATGATTATTATTACATAAGATCAAAACTTCTCTTTTGCTAGCAGACTCATTCCCTCGCTGGCTTTGATGAAGTAAGTAAGCCTCAAGGTAGAAAGGCCCATGTGACAAGGGAGAGTCACGTAAATCTGTGGACTTCGGAGGTTACATATATCACATTGCAACTTAATTACTTTTCGCACCTCAGCTCTTTAATCAGATTTTAGGTCCTTTAGGGCAAGAATTGTAATTTATTTATCCCTTTATCTAGTGACTGATGAAATATGTCTTTGAGTCAGAAAAACATTGACTTTTCTTAGCAGTTCAGGAATACCTACTTTCTCTGCAGTTTAGGGATATCTCCTTTTCTGAGCAGTGGAGAAGGGTGACTTGTGCTTAAAGAGGACATAAAGGAGGCAGGAGAGACATGTTCAGTCTAAGAGAAGTAAGAACTAACTGCATGAGGCAACGATGAATGAAAAATAAGAAAATGGACAGAGATAATAGGAAAGGAGAAGAGAGTTTCAATAATTTGTGTAACAATAAGTTCACAGGTTAAAAGAAGGAATATTTTGGTAGACTACCTTTTCATGTTCACAATACATACAAATGTGCAAGATACATTGATTTACATCTGTGTTAGAGGCACTGTGTTAAATCCTGATGATACAATATGATAAAAACACACACAGAGCCTGGCCTCAAAGTCTCAAGGTATAGTTGGGAAGATATTTCATCAAGTAGTAAAATAATCACATAAAAATGTAAAATTGGAAGTGCTACAAGTGTTGAAAAAACACAAGCGACTAAGTTTTCAGATAGCCAGGCCAGTGTGGCTCAGTGGTTGAACATAAACCTATGAACCAGGAGGTTATGGTTTCAGTTCCTGGCTAAGGCACATGCTGGGTTTCAGGTTCGATCCCCAGTGATTGGCATGCAGGAGGCAGCCAATCAATGATTCTCTCTCATCATTGATGTTTCTATCTCTTCCTCTCCCTTTCTCTCTGAAATCGATAAAAATACACATTTAAAAATACTTTTAAAAAAGTGAATCTCTGACTTCTAACTAGAAAGTTAATTAAGCAAAGAGATGTATCCCCAGGAATTTACAACAGATATTTCTATCTTCAACTAATTTTGTCTGTGAAAACAAAATGTAGTATTACATTAAATTAATATGAGCAATGGGAAGGGAAGAATTGCCCAACAATTTCTGAAAACATCAAAATTCTGAATAATTCAGGTAATATTCTCTCTCTCTGTCATTCTCATTTATTTAGCCTTTAAAATTTTTTATTATATTTTTATTAAATTTATTGGGACAAAAATTGGTTAATGAAATTATATAGGTTTCAGGAGTACAATTCTATAATAAATCATCAGAATATTGTATTGTGTGTTCACAATACCAGATTAATTCTTCTTCTGTCATCATTTGTCCCCTCTTTATCCTCTCTACCTCTCCACACTCCTCCTTCCCTCTGGTAATCACCATATTCTTGTCTGTGTTTATGAGGTTGTTGTTTTTTCTTAATCCCGGCACCTTTTCACCAACTTCCTCCAACCCTCCTTCCCTCTAACAGCTGTCAGTCTGTTTTCTGTGTCTGAGTCTGTTTCTATTTATTGGTTTACGAGCAGGATGTCCCCTTAGCTTAGTGCTTGTCAAAGGTAGACATACATTTGAATTATCCAGGAAACTTGGTAATCGCAGAGTTACCCCACCAGCTGTGGGCAAACTACGGCTTGCGGGCCGGATCCGGCCCGTTTGAAATGAATAAAACTATTGAAATAAAAGACCATCCCCTTTTATGTAATGATGTTTACTTTGAATTTATATTAGTTCACACAAACACTCCATCCATGCTTTTGTTCCGGCCCTCCGGTCCAGTTTAAGAACCCATTGTGGCCCTCGAGTCAAAAAGTTTGCCCACCCCTGCCTTTTGGCTGCAGTGTCTGGAACAGAGTCCTGGAATCTGCATTGTTAGGAGGGATCCTGGATGATTTTAATGAAGGGACCCTTAGGATCACAGTTTGACAAACATAGTCCTACTTTAGACAATTGTATTCCACATTTGTATTTTCTCCACTATGCTTATCTCAATATAATCTTAGTATTATTCCCATGTTACAATATATAATCTGTAACAGGAGGTAATATTTGCATTTTTCT
The DNA here is from genome assembly GCF_000327345.1 of Myotis davidii. NCBI lineage: Eukaryota > Metazoa > Chordata > Mammalia > Chiroptera > Vespertilionidae > Myotis > Myotis davidii. The sequence goes on from NW_006295055.1 coordinate 12,948, forward strand.
GTATGCTTTCCCTGTGACAGATAAACTTAATTAAATAATTGGCATCTCCAAACAAAGCAGTTACATTATCAGATTTCTATGTACTAGGAAACAAAGAGCAAGATGAATGAATCAGTCAAAAGCCTTATTAATTAGCTTATTTTTTATACTGCCACAAAATAGAAGAAATAAAGATGCCAGAGGACAGAATTGCCTGAAGACTACACAATTCTATATTATCTGCTCTTAGTTATTAGTCTTGAAAGAATAACTCAGTAATAATAAAGAAAAGTAGAATAAATACCAAGACATGAAATTTTTATGTAAGTGTGGTCTAGATGTTAAATGACTAAATTGAACATTTTAGCATTTATTTCCAAAAATTCAACAAAAAACCCTGAATTTATCACCCATGATAATATAATTTTTAGAAGTTTAAAATCCTAAAATGGAAACAAAAGCAAAGTACACACCCCTTTTACATACTGTCTGGGGCATAACATTCCATAGTTAGAACACCATTCTCTCAGCTACACTTTTTCTGCTAAAATTTTTCCCATTCTGGCTACTGATACCAACAGCAATTTAGTATGAGAGAGTGCTTTGATTTTGCTTGTTCTTTTTGAGAAAAATTAAAAATTATATTCAGCTTGAGTGTATGATTCAAAAGCTATACATCAAATTATGTCTCTATATGTTACAAGGATAAACACTCACATAAAAATTTAAATTTTCAAAAGGGTGCATACTTCATACTTCATCTTTAGCCCTGGGCCTTCTGTGCACGTTTCAGATAATCAAATGAAAATTGGCATTGATTAAATTCTGAATTCCATTGCAAATGTCCCTTCCTTTGTTCTACCTTAAAATTTGAACTGTGAATCATTTGCATTTAAATATCCTTTTAGATTTAGATCCTTACCAGTTTCAATATCCATTTGTCTGATCACTGAGAAATAAAAATCTCAGTAAAACGTTGCATATGTTGCTTACAATCCTGCTTAATTACTTTGAATATTTAAAATTTCAAAACAAAAATAAAATCTCTAAATCCATAGAAATGAAAATCATTGCAAATGATATCTATGCCCAATTTCAGATTTAGCATTCATTTCACTTTGAATGATTAGTTGCTGTTCTTTAATGAGACACCTGTCTTCTTCACATACTGCACACAAACATTTGCAGAAACTCTAGCCTCTCAGTTTGTTTAATTCAGTATTTGGTGGCCATTTCTTGTTCATTCACACATTTGCTGGTCCACTTGTTACAAAAAAGCAAGTCTGTAATGAAACAGAAGGAAATAGAAGTATTACCATCAAAACAAGCATGATTAGACTAGCTAGGTTTTTAAAAATTAAGATTTTTTTTTAGAGAGACATTTTAAAAGTTATAACACTTCCAGATCCATTCATATAAACTGGTCTCTCTTTTCTTGTCTACTTGTTGCAACCTCGTCATATCTGTTCAGATATTATGTCTCATTGTGCCTCCTCCTACCAGAAATGAAAGGTGGGCACAGATCCAATCAGAAATATATCAATTGAGAATCAATATGATAGCCAAATGGCCTATTGACCAGGATATCTACGTTCCATAATTTTTACTATAAAGGAGTGTTACTGAAACTTTAAAAAGAATTTCTGTAAGATGGACTTAAGCCTAAGGATAAATAATAACTAAGTTTATTGAACATTTAAATAAAGCAAGACAGAATCTGTGTCAAATATACTAAACACTATAACTACCCGTTAAGTTAGTTTAATTATTACTATTTCCTAACCGAGGACTTGTTAGCAGGCTTTGTTTGTTTAGTCTAGGTTATTTTATAGCTTCCCTGAGCTTCTCTGGCATTACTGGGGTTTAGAGAATTCCTCTGCGTGGGCTTGCTGCCCTCTCTCTTTTGGTCCTATGCTCTTCACCCCTTCCTCAGATTTCTTCTTCACACTGGTATCTTGACTTATGGAGCTTCCTTCTTTCTTCTTCTAGAATCAGTTTCCACATTCCAGCTGCACTACGCTATTCCTTTCTGTCTGTGATTGAAGTCAGGTTGCTCTGGATCGAAGTTTATTTAATAATCTCTCAGGAAACTGTGACATAAACCTGAGAAGAAAACTAGCTTCTGGCAGAAGGAAACCAGGAGGACATTCCCCCAAGAATCAAAACATACTTATTCTTTTCAGTGGGTTTTTAAAATAATTAAAAGTTAGCAGCCAGCAATTGCACCAGCCACATTTCAAGTGCTCAAAGGCCACGTGTGGCTGGTGGCTACCTTATTGGATGGTGCGGCCAAAAAACATTTTCATCACAGTAGAAAGTCCCACTGGGCAGCATTGTTTCAGATGATGTATATTTCTTTGCTCCTTTTTCTTTATTTGTATTGTTGTCACTATTACAGATGCCCCCATTCCCCCCATCACTTGCTCTCCTCCCCTCAGCTCTTTGCTTTTTTGTTTTGTTTTTAACTTATACAATGGCTATAAATTACTTTTATTATCAAAATAGCAATGAGATTATTTACACCTTGAGGGAAGCTTCCTTGCTTTTAAAATAAATTTAGGTGAAAGGAAATCCATATCATGATTTACTTTATCTAAAAATATATCACAGCCCTAGTTGGTTTGGCTCAGTGGATAAAGTGTCAGCCCGTGGACTGAAGGGTCCCAGGTTCAATTCCAGTCATGGCCATGTACCTCAGTTCCAGGCTCAATGCCCAGCCCTGGTTGGGATCCCTGTGGGAGGCAACCAATAGATATCTCTCTTTCACATTGATGTTACTCTTTCTCTCTGTGTCTCTCTCTCCCTTTTACTCTTTTTAAAAATCAATGGAAAAATATCCTCGGGTGAGGATTAACAAATTTTTTTTTTAAATATGTTACAAATGGTGTTCTATATGATGTTATCCAACTTTTTCTTGTTAAACAGTGTGCTTCTCAGAATTTTCTTCATTTTAACTATCCAAAATACCAAATTGTTCAGCTCCTCACTAGGTCCTTTACTTCAGAGTCTCACTGAGAACATCTACTCAACCAGAAGTGGAAAAGAAAATTACTTGTTTGGCAATTAATTTTTAGTTGTATTCCTTTTATATTTATATGTGCACAGAAGAATGGTGTACGCACAGGGTGGAAGAAATGGTAGTAGAGGCATCTTTGAGATATTTTAGGAAGTTTGTCAAATATCACATACTAATATCAGAAGCTTCAATGTTGGAGACCCAGGGGTCATGTTGCACATATTCATCCATCCATCTATCTATCCATCCATCCATCCATCCACCCATCCATTCCTTATTTAATTTGGTCTGCACAGATATGGCCCACGGAGGGGGAGGAGAGGGTAACTTATTAAAAATTAATTTCCTTCATTTAAAATTTGGAAAAAAATTAAGAACATGGATTCTGCTTAAAATGTCAAATCTGACAATACTGGATCTAGGGTTGTGCAGGGCAGCTCAGTGGAATATGAGAAGCAGCCTCCTCCTTCAACAAAGTATGCTTTTGTGCTGTCCAAGGTGTCAATACCCCACCACTCCGACTGTCTCCCACAGCCTCATCTGCTGGTGTATTTATGTCATTGGCACCAGCTACATAGGCATCTGAGTTTGAGTCTGTTCCTTATTAGAAGAGCAGTCAGCACTCAGTCTGGTTAGATGTGGGAGTGCCTCAGGCACTAACTGATTTGATGCAAGAGAAATCAGGCAGCGATAATCCTGTCCTATCCCAATTCAGATTAATCAATATTTCACCACCACTTCCACAAACTTCTATCAGTGTCATATTTGGCTTTAAGGGTGTTCATCAAAGTGACTCACTGTTACCATAGCACACAGTATATGCACATTAAAATATATGCACCAAAAATATCATGCGTTTATAGTTAACACTATCCACGATAATATGACACACAATAAAGCAACTTTAATTTCAACAGATTTCGTTACTCATTCAATTCTGCTCTTTGGAAGACATTAGTCAAAGAGATCACTTACTCTTCTTAGGGCTGCTGACTAGATGTCTGCGGAACTATGTGAATCATCTAAGACACACATATGTCACTAAGGAAGTGAGCAGACAGCTGTGTATGACTGATTGCCAAGATGCCTTTAAAGGAGGCAAAAATGTTTTGTGCAATCAGTGCCAGTGAACAATCAGGCGAGTCCTGCCAAGCGTTACTCTGAAGGCCAGCACCCACATGGTCTTCTGTGTGCTGTGTTTGTTTTTGTGGCTGCTGTTTCAAGCCACTCATCCTTTGCACTCCTTAGTACACAGTTCTTTCTCCACTGGTGCAAGGATATTAAGAAGCCCGGAACCTGTTGCATAAGACACCTGTCTGAGCAGGGAATACTACCCAAGGTAAAAAAAAAAAAATCTACAAAAACATTCTAAGTGGAGCCGTGTAGAGCATCTTGGATATATCCTGTTCTGTTTACTTGTGTCTCTGGGTAATTGAAAAGCCCAGGCTGCTGCATTTCGGAAGTGATTTCTATGCTGCTCTGGGCGCATTTCCACATTACGATCCTTTTCAGAATAGGCTGTGTAGAGATGCCTCACCAATGCGGCATTATTAGGGTGGGTAAATGGGCATGGGATTGGAAATTCAATCCCCTTGAGGTTAGGCCTTAATACTTTGGAGAGAGTATTTTTTTTAGTAGTTTAATCCCTCCCCCCTTTTTAAATACTTCAGAGAAATTCCAAGTGAACCAGTGTGATCATTCTCATTTCAGAAACGAAAAGACTGATACACAGAAGGAAAGGAACGGTGGGTAAAACCCCAACAGGGGAGAGTGAAAAGAAAGAGGTTGGTTTCCAGTCGCAGGCTTTGGTTTTCCTCACTTGACAGGGTCTGCTGTCCCCTCCGAAAATGAACATGGGAAAGAGAGACCGGCTGTAAACTTCCAGAAGGAGTGGCTCCGAATAACGAGTTTGGGGGAGGAACACCAAAGACACAGACCCCATGGCTCTGTGGACTGGCTCCAGGGTCCTGCTTTCCTCCGGTCCACTACCAGGCTGCAGGCGTTAGCACGGGGCTTCGCCAGGAGGAGACAGGCGCTCGTGGGGGGAGGGAGGGGGCAGTCAAGGTTTGGGAAATGACCGAAGAGCGAAGGATCTGGAAGTCAGCTAACTGGCTAAAGCGCCCTTTGGTTTTATTGGGGACCCACTGTTTTCCTCGTCCTACGCCAGCCCCTGCCCGGAGCCAGAGCGCACACCACGCCCACTGCTGCTGGAGCACCGGCAGCCGCGCTACCCGCTTGACTTGTGGGCAGACACCTGTTCGGGCATCGCCGATCTTGGGCTACAAGGACCTGAGCTCGCTTCACCTCAGCGACCCCCGTTGAGAGTGGCATCAGCGCCCCGCGTTCCAGCCCTGGAGCTGGGCGCCCGGG
>NW_006295055.1:18323-18781 GCF_000327345.1 Myotis davidii
TCCCCAGAGGCTCTGGTGAATCCCGACCCGCGTCTGGGGGTCCATCCTTCCCGGGTCCTCTCTCGCGGAGCAAGGCGAGGGAGGGGATCGTGGCAGGGAAAGGGGTAGCGATGCTACAAAGGTTTCCCAAGAAGAGCATCAAACTTGAGAGTCTCCCGGGGGAGTGAGAGCAGCAGCTGGGGGCGGCGGTGGGGACCCGCGCCGGGCAGGGCCCTGCCGGGAGCGCTGCCGAGCCCGGGAGGCGGCGGAGAGACGGCGGTGGCGGTCCCCGGCTCCCTCGCCTCGGACACTTCCCATCCACGCCTCTCCCCTGCCGGCCCTGCGCCCCCACCTCCCGCACCCGTGTGTTCTCTTCGCGGGAGGCGTTCACAGGCTCTCACGCTCCCACCACTTCCTCCGCCGCCGCCTCGCCTCCCCGCGCCCCCCACCGCGGGCCGGGCGCACCGGGCTGGGGGCCT
>NW_006295055.1:18935-33116 GCF_000327345.1 Myotis davidii
GGAGGACCCAGCCTCCCGGCCACCCGGACGGAGGGGCGCCTGCCCTGCGAGGTCAGGACGGACGGAGCTGGACTTGCCTTCGGGGACCTGGCAGTGCCTTCGGTCAGGCGTCTTGCTTGTGCTTCTAAGCAGAAAGAAACTCGACGGCCGGGCCAGTGAGTGTAAGTCCTAACTCTGATTCGCCTTCCGGGGACAATATCCCACGAAGAGGCGCTCGGTGCTATGAAGGGGCATGCGGGGAGGGCCTCAAGAGTGTAGGAGCTTTCCCCTCGGTTAGGCCAAAGGTGATGCCATCCCCAACTGCTATCTTCGCAAGATGCTCGACCATTTCCTTTTCCTTGACTCTTCCTTCCAGAATAGCAAGCTGTTATTGTTCTTGCCTCTTTTTTGCTTTAAATATACTTTTATTGATTTCAGAGAGGAAAGGAGAGGGAGAGAGAGATGGAAACATCAATGATGAGAGAGAATCATTGATTGGCTGCCTCCTGCCCGCCCCCTACTGGGGATCGAGCCCGAAACCCAGGCATGTGCCCTTGACTGGAATCGAACCCGGGACCCTTCAGTCCGCAGGCCAACGCTCCATCCACTCGCTTTAAATATACTTCTATTGATTTCAGAGAGGAAGGGAGAGGGAGAGAGAGATGGAAACATCAATGATGAGAGAGAATCATTGATGGGCTGCCTCCTGCCCGCCCCCTACTGGGGATCGAGCCCGAAACCCAGGCATGTGCCCTTGACTGGAATCGAACCCGGGACCCTTCAGTCCGCAGGCCAACGCTCCATCCACTGAGCTAAACCAGCTAGGGCGTTTGTTCTTGCCTCTTCTCTTTAAAATGAAACCCCTGTCTAAAGGGGAAGGTCGTATTGGATACTCCCAAGCTGTTCAAGAACAAACACATTTATTTAAGCACTCACTGGTTTTCCACGCCGGCTTCACTCACTGGGAGGAGCATATGGTGGATGGAGGAGAAGGAGGCAAAAGTAAGAGCCTTAAGACTTTTTTTTTTTGCCAGAGGAACACATTATTTAAACTTAGTAACATGAAACAGACAATGCTGTTTTCAAAGAAAAACCACAAACTCAATTGGAAGAGAGATATTCAAGCCCTTTGGCAAATGTTTTCAACTTTTTGCTGATCAGGCGAACAGCCATGTCTTGTGTGTAGCATTCTTGAATGTGCACTCCTCTCTCTCCTGGGACCGGCAAGTATAAGGCGCTTGCCATGGTTTGGGGGCTTTTCTTTTGGGAAAAATTCCTGGAAGGTTTTGTGATTGATAAGGTGGTGAGTTTTATCAAGGCCAACCTGTGACAATAAGCATACCATTGTTAAAAGTTCCACACATTTAAATGTATAGTTAAAGCATAGCCTGGTTTCTCACTGAGATAAAGTTCTTTGAATCTCCGGGGCGGGGGCAGGGGGGCGGGGGGGATCTTGAAGCTATTTTCTTGCTCTATAAAGAAATATCACTATAACAGAATTTCTAAAGAGTCACTTTAAGGTAAATATTCAGTTTTCCTTAAGTGTCTTGAACAATGAGAATCGTGTATTTCAAGGAAAGGGTTTTCCCTTGTCTACTTGTCTTTTAATTTTTGTGCTCCTGAGTTTTTAACCTGGCAGCTCTCTCTCTCTGTCTCTCTCTCTGTCTCTCTCTCTGTCTCTCTCTCTCTCTCTCTCTCTCTCCTCTTGTGCTTTTCCACAAGTGTGCTCATGAGGTAATACATTCCCAGGTGAGCTCTGACCTGGCTGAAGTCCAGCACCCATATACTAATAGCTTGTAGATCATTAACTGTTCCTGCAGAGAAGCTTTAAATAAAGGGGCTTTGAAATAAAGAAAATGGGACTATAAAGGAAAAGAGGTTAATAAATGAAATATGGTCCTAATATCCTTCTATCTCAGGCTCACTCTCAATTTAGTTTGCTGCAAACCTCTAACTCAGACCTCTTGGAGTCTTGTTAGTTCTGTTAATGAATTGTCAGGATTGACTAACCCTCTGTGTAAAGTCTCTCTTAGTCTAAGGGAAATGGCACAGGCTATCAAATACACACGCCAAGGTTTGGCTGGTTAGTTCCCATTTTCCCTAATTACTAAAGAGGGGAGGCACATGCAAATGAGGGCCCGGGCTTCTTGGAACAGTCCATTTAAAATGTATACGAAGAGAACTTGAATATATTAGTAAAGCAAATATGTGAGTACATGGACATCTCTCTCTCTCTGCATTACGGCTCCTATTAGTGTGTGTGTGTGTGTGTGCGTGTGTGTGTGTGTGTGTGTGTGTGTGTGTGTGTTAAGCTCTTGAGATAGAAAGTTTCCTTCTGGGTATACCAACTGACAATTTTTTAATGTTCGAATCAGGGATTGGTTTAAGAGGGATCTTGGCATCTTGGGACAGCTTTCTTCTAGAAGTGGTTGCCTGACCAAGAACAAGAAAATATTTACCAGGATGGCATATCAGAACAAGGAGTTCTGTACAGGCAATTACAGTCAGTAAAGGAAAGGATCAAAATTACTTGGTATTTTGCTGCTCTCAATTATTCAGCAAGATTATGTTTTCCTTTAGCTTCATATTTGTTTTGCCACCTCTAATGTGTTGGATGGGGTGCTAAGAATTAAACAAGGGGTGGATATGACCCAGTTTCTGTCTCCCAGAGGTTGCCGTGTGGGCTGATGGGAGGGAAACACTTGCAATGTGACACGCAGAGCTTCAGGGTTAGAAGTGAGCACAGGTTGTCCGGGGAACGAGAGACTTCCCACTTCCGGGCAGGGAGGGCAGAGAGACGAGAGAAAGGCTGATGTGCTGCTGGAATTGGGAGGAGTTCAGTGCAATGGAAGCACGAGTATATACTGGGATGTCAGGAGAGATGAAGCCAGAGGGTAGGCTGGGATGAGTCCAAGGAAAGCTTTGAATGTCATACAATGGCGTTGGGATTTTCTTCCCATGCCAGTGTTACCAACTTATGCGTGCAGAACCTTTAGTGGGAGAGCACATCAATGAAAGCAGCAGATCTAGTGAAACAGAAGCTATTCAAGAAGCAAAAGAGAAGGAATTACAGGCAGCGAATTGGTTATATAAGTAATGAAGGCCAAACAGGGGATGTTGAGGCCGCCCAGGGATTAGCAAGAGCAAGGAGTCATTACTACCTCCAGGCACATGGACATGGGGAGGAGGCAGTGTGACTGAACCCCAGGGACCAGGACCATCCAATGGCAACAGAGTTACTATGGGACCATCCTGTGCCAACCAAAGCCATGGATGGGCTGCTGAGGCTCTGGTGGGAAGAGAGAGGGAGGGAGAAGAGTACAGCGGCTTCTGCCTTCCTCCTGCCCTCTAATTACCTGCCAGCAGTTCCCATTGGCCATTCATTCTGATGAATCGTGAGCCTGAAAGTACAGCCTACAGCAGTCAGCCATCCAGAGGAAGGGTGGGATATGGGGCTGGGGCACTGAGGCCCAGCCAGCCATGGTCTGTGAGGTGACTAAATATAACTCACCAATGTAGGTAGATGCTGTTATGATGAATACAAAACAAATTCATTTAAAGGAGGTTCTAAATTAATGGTGGGAGCCTTTTTTTCATTATGAATATATTCAATAGGTACCACTACTATGAAGTTGGGATCTGAGTGTTTTTATAGACTCGAAAGGGGAACTATTATTAATAACCAATATATTATATTCTTTTAAGAAATCTGGGGACATATGGGAAGTAATATGATCACGTTTGAATTTCAGAAACCCCATTTTATTATCCAGTAAAATGTAGGAGCCTAGAATAGAGGTCCTATCCTGCTGTCTTTTCCCCCAACACAAATTCTTATTCCTGACATAAGATTTTAAATGCTTGCTCAATGCAAGGATGGAGCTATGCCTGGCATTTAGAACAGTGGTTCTCAACCTTCTGGCCCTTTAAATACAGTTCCTCAGGTTGTGACCCAACCATAAAATTATTTTAGTTGCTACTTCATAACTGTAATGTTGCTACTGTTATGAATCGTCATGTAAATATCTGATATGCAGGATGGTCTTAGGCAACCCCTGTGAAAGGGTTGTTCGACTGCCAAAGGGGTCGCGACCCACAGGTTGAGAATCACTGTTATAGAAGATGCTCAATTATATTTGTTAAGTGAATGAATGAATGAGGAAGGAAGGAAAGAAGGAAAGGAGGGAGGGAGGAAGGAAGAAGGTGAAGAGGGAGATAAGATAGAAGACTACTAGAGTAATTATGGTAAGAGATCAAGGGTAGCAATGATAAGAGGACCCCTGGGAAAGATAAGTGAGAGATCAGTCTGAGGGTTTCTTAAATGTGGGGGCTAAAGGAGATGAAGAAGTCTAGAATGGTAACTTGCTTTTGAAGTTTACTTGGCTTAATGGATGGAGAGAGTGTTGACTGAAGTTGGGCATGCAGAAGAAAAAGCCTGGGATTGGGGGGCTGCTATTGGGGAAGCGAAGTGTGAAAACCTTAATTTTTAGGGGTTAGAGAGAGATGTAGTTCAGATTTAGACATAGTTTTTGCATAGTTCCTATGTAGGACTCTGCTGTATATCAGGTAGAATGTTTATTTTAGAACATGAAAAAAAAATCCAACTGCTTTGAACAGGTTACCTGTTTTTAACACTAACCCCTACACTAGGAATAGTGACAAAAAAAGAGAATCCACTCACTTTACCCTAAATATTTTATACTCCCAAAGTTCAGGCACCAGGCCAAAGGTTTCAAAATTTGTCTCTTTTCTGTGTAGTTTGTTGCTATATTTATAAATTTAGAACAGTCAAGATATTGAAGGACACTTTTTCTAATTTAAAATTAATTTGATGAATTAATAGAAGTTATAAAATTAATTGATAAAGTTTCTAGTGTTCATCTCATAAAATGGGTTGAATCGGTTTAGTGGCATTCACATAGGAATTACATTTATACATAGGTATTACATTTTACCATTGTAACATACATGTCAAGGACCTGATTTAATTCATCCATATTTAGACTTAGACAAAGAATAGACACATTAAAGGGCCTGTTTTATGAAAAGATTACACTATGTGCAACTTGAGATATCAGAGGACAGGCATTTTGAGCCCCCACCACAATGAAATCAATCCTTTTAGGATATTCCTTTGTCTCACCCTTGCTTCATAGTTGTTCTTTTTTTTTTTTAATTGTAGATTCTTGTGCTAGTTCCTGAAAATGGGCCCAATAGGTGCAGAGACTGAGGAGAACCAGACAGTGGAAGAAATGGAGCAGTATGACCCAGGGCAGACCACTCCTAGAGGTGAGCTGGCCCCTGACCCTAAGCCAGAGCTTAGAGACAGCACCAAGCTGATGGAGGTGCAGATTGTCCTCATCTTGGCTTATTGCTTCATCATCTTGCTTGGGGTGATTGGCAACTCCTTGGTGATCCATGTGGTAATCAAATTCAAGAGCATGCACACAGTAACCAACTTTTTCATCGCCAATCTGGCTGTGGCAGACCTTCTGGTGAACACCCTGTGCTTGCCATTCACTCTTACCTACACCTTAATGGGGGAGTGGAAAATGGGTCCTGTCCTCTGCCACTTGGTACCCTATGCCCAGGGCCTGGCAGTACAAGTGTCCACGATCACCTTGACAGTAATTGCTCTGAACCGGCATCGTTGCATCGTCTATCACCTGGAGAGCAAGATCTCCAAGCGAATCAGCTTCCTGATCATTGGCTTGGCCTGGGGCGTCAGTGCCCTGCTAGCAAGCCCCCTGGCCATCTTCCGTGAGTACTCACTGATTGAGATTATCCCTGACTTCTCCATTGTGGCCTGTACGGAGAAGTGGCCGGGTGAGAAGAGCGTGTATGGCACTGTCTACAGTCTTTCCTCCTTACTGATCCTGTATGTTTTGCCTCTAAGCATCATATCTTTTTCCTACGCGCGTATCTGGAGTAAACTTAAGAACCATGTCAGCCCTGGAGCTGCTAATGATCACTACCATCAGCGAAGGCAAAAGACCACCAAAATGCTGGTGTGCGTGGTGGTGGTGTTCGCGGTCAGCTGGTTGCCTCTCCATGCCTTCCAACTCGCTGTGGACATTGACAACCAAATCCTGAACTTGAGGGAGTACAAGCTCATCTTCACCGTGCTCCACATCATTGCCATGTGCTCCACCTTTGCCAACCCCCTTTTCTATGGCTGGATGAACAGCAACTACAGAAAGGCATTCCTCTCCGCCTTCCGCTGTGAGCCCAGGTTGGACACCATTCACTCAGAAGTGTTCGTGTCATTCAAGGCTAAAAAGAACCTGGAAGTAAAGAGGAAATATGGCCCCAATGGCTCATTCACAGAGGCAACCAATGTCTGAGGAAGCTGTGGTGTGAAAATGTGTGGATGAATTCTGCCCAGAGCTATAAATCTGGGTGGGGACGGCGCCCAGGTGCATCCTGATTTCCCATTTTTAAGAAGAAAAAGAGCATCTGAATGGATGCTCTTTGGTGTCATTCACGGAAAACGCATTGGCAGAGCCGAGGTGAAAACACACCTATTGGAAGATAGGACAACGAAGCATTTCACATACAGTTGTATGGCTGGAAGGTGGAATTACGGAAATGCTCGTGACAGTTTCCCAGAGTGAAGGAAACCTGAACAAGGAACTGGCGTTGTCAGCATCGCTAAAAGGTGGTGGCTAAATAAATTGACTTTCAAATCACACTGGGGAGTAGGTTGGGGATGATGTATAATTAACTGCTCTCCCCTCCTCTGATGAAAAGATGACCAAACACCAATTTCCCTAGGGAGCCACAGGCTCTCTCTCCTTTATTGTATTTTGTGTGTGTGTCTGTTTTAATGAATCTTCCTATAGATTAAATCCACTAGGAAATGCTGCAGGTAATTGTTACCACCGAATTGTAGGACTTCAAGGAAGTAAACGGAAATTTGCCATATAACTAGTGTTTTGGAAAATGACGGGGAAATTCTTAATGCTCAGCTAGCTGATTTTTCTTAAAACCAAATGCACGTTTAGTGAAAAGTTGCTTCAACTCAGAATCAAAGGTTGAAGTTCTCAGAATTATGGAAATGTAAACCATCATTTGACTTCTCATTTAAGTTGTCCCTGCTTTCTATATATAGATACCATTAGGACAACCAATAAGCATGCAATGTAATGCATTTAGTGATTTAATTAATTAATATTAATTATTATATATTTTGAACATGTATTATTCCTATGTTGGAGTGAGTTTGTCTTCACTAGAAATTAAACCAATTAGAAAATAATTTTGTGGCATTTTAAAAAAAATTTGTGGTTATTTGTAAGCAATATTTGCACAGGTACATAGCTCTAATGTGTTCACAGAACACTGTAGTCTTTTTTGAAATTCCTTTTCAATGGACTCATTCATGAAACAGTATAATTTCATCTAAATGGAACCCCTCTGATAAGAAAGCTAAAGATATTGGACTCATTCCATTTTGCAAATGTTCTGTTTGGACCAATTTCAACATAAATTATGCTCTCCTCAAAGTTATTAGCTGAGTTATTTTGATAACATGAGTATATACCTAATAAAATTGTACCTACACAACCAAAGATGCTTAAAACCCTATTATGTTCATGGCAAATAATTGAGATGTTAAAATAATTGTAGTTCTTTGAATGCTGTTAAAGAAGTTTCATTGCAATCATATTTTTGTAAATAGAGTCTTTAAATTAAAAAAAATTCCATGAGTAGTATAACACTTAGTTACAAATATTAACTTTTTGAACTGGAGAGTTTTATTTTATTGATATATTTAAAATTCATACTATGGCTCTTACTGAGTTACTTTCTTGCAAGAAATGAAAGACTGGTCTTGAAGAAGACAGCACTTTTGGAATACAGAAAAAGAATGAAAAATATAATTTAGATTCGGTGAAAGACTAGTTTAAAAGTAAACAAAAATACTACATCTGTAATATATCATATAATTAAAGATTTTTCTGTTGCACTTGACATATATGTCCAGAAAGAGATTTTTTGCCCTTTAAATAGCAATTACTTTGCATAAGATATCAATAGAAAATTGTGGTTAAAGTCTTTTTGAGAATTCTCACACTGTAGGAAATGTGAATGCTACCATATTACCAGTTGTAATAGTAAGTTATTAGAATTTAATTAATGATCCAGTAAATGTATATGATCTAATTAATTCTGTTAACTCAGTAAAAACATCTTTTTGTATAGTTATTTCATCTGTTGAAATAAATAGAATCTGGGAAATTAGAGAAATTGAGTGGTACTTTATATCAGTTCCTATTCAAGACGAGATCGTAAACCTTTCACATAGTTAAAAACAGGGAACGAATGGTGGCTTCTCAACAGTTAGTCTATCTCTCTTTCTATTTTAAACATGAACCTGAGTCAGTGGACTCACTCCCATGTTGATGCCTAAATCTTTATTTTTATACCAGACCTCTCATCTGAACTTGTATTTGTATCAGCTGACCTGACATGTCCACACAGCTGTCTCGTCAGCAGATCAAAAGCAGGATGTCTGAAACAGAACCTTCCACTGTGATGCACATCCCGGCCTCCGCCGCTTTGTTTTCTTGTATTTCCTGCCCCAATCACTTCACTACTATCTTCCCAGGTGCCCAGGGCCTTACACTTTAGAGTTACCCTGGACTCTGTCCCTTTATCACACATGTCCAATTAATTCCCACAGCTCCTTCTAATTCCTCAATGTTTCTGGATTCCATTCACTTTTCTCCATCTCTATGGTCCCTACCATATTTCAGGCTGTGATTATCTCCCCAGACCACTGTTATCTCTCATCTGGTTTAATGTAGCAACTTCCTAATTATTCTCTATCTTGTCATCTTCCCATCCAATCCAACTTTTACCCCCTAGTCAGAATGATTTTTCAAAAACTCAAACTTTATGCTGTTTCATTGCCATCAGACAATTATGGCAATCTTGAGAATTGCCCAAATAATAATTTCTAGTTTCAACCTCATCCTCTCCTCTCAGTGCTTTGTTGGATTATGCAGAATTGCAATGATGTGGAAAGACTCTATTTCTTTTTTTTTTCTATTATGAAAGCCAGTGTGTTAAAGATATTCTCTAAACTTGAAGATATTAGGGGTGTTAATGGCACCTAGCTAAGGTGAAAATTTGTTAAGTATGATTAAACATTTCTCGCACATATTTAGGTACCTATCGTTAAGCCTGAGTTTCTACATTAAAGAACTTTTTGAGTGATATATAAATACTTTCAGCTTCTTCAGGCTGAGATCCTCATTTTCATTCACACCAAAATTACAATATTGTTTTTAATCCACCAGAAGCAAGTTATAATATGAATCAACCCATTTGCTTGAATAGCAACACCAATCAAAAATCCTTTAAACAAACTATTCAGTTTTGATTTATGCCAGATGTATAAATGATAATTTGAATGCTTAATATGGAACTTAAATGGAAATGCTGAAGAAGTCTGTAATGGCAGAAATGTAAGATGCTTTATAGCTCATTTTATGAAATTCATTCTAAAGTACATTCTTTCAGCCCATTTATTTATATGGTATTGTAACTCTGATCTCAAAACCTATCCAGTCATAACCCTTTGTTCATTTTACTTCATGTACTGTACTGTTTTCTGCCTTCATCTGTTTCAGTCTGAGACACACTCTGATTAAGATAAATACTTTCAGGAAATCAATTGTTCTAAAGCTTCCTCCCTCCCTCTTTCTCTCCCTCCCTCCCTCCCTGAATATATTCTCAATTGTGTTGCTCTAGTAGTCAAAACGACCTTTTTTTTTTTTAACTTTTCATATTTGCAATACCCTTATAAAGACAAGAATATACATAGTTTTTTTTCACAAACAGCCCTTCCCAGGGCAGCCTCACCTCTGCTCCTGTCCCCCCCACACGCCCAGCAGTCCTAGGACAGTGGCTTTGCAGCTTCCAGTGTGCCCTTCCCACCTGGCTTTGGAAATGCTGTCTGCAAAATCCTGCTGTCCTCTCTTTCCTTATTTGATTCCTACTTTTCCTTCATATTTCAGTGGAATCATCACTTTCTTAAGGGAATTGTTTTGCCCTTGAACTAATGTATCTTCTCTGTTCCATGCTTTCAGAGTGTCATGTACTTCCCACAGTCATAATTTTAAACTCATCTGTGAGATTGACTACGTCCCTCAGTAAACTGGGAATCTCTGAGAGTGTTAGCACTGTGCTTCTCTCCAACCTGGCCTTTTTCAAAAAAGACAGGCCATGTTTGCTTTTTTGCTCACCAGTTTATTTCTGAATACTGAGCACATAGTGTCTGGCACACAATAGACCTCAATAAATATTTGTTAAATTAATTTTGACTGGATAAATCTAATGGGTACCAATTTTGAAAATATATTACTGTAAAATTCTGAACTACATTTTTATAACATTCATTTAATCTTTATAAGAAGCATATCAAATAAGAGTTATCCAATTTTAAAGATGAAGACATGGAGACTTGGAGATGTTGAATAAATTCACCAAAGTGTCACAGCTGATAGGAGAGCTAGACAGCTCCGACTCCAAAGCACGTGCCATTACCAGTGTGAAGCGTGATTTTACCAAGTTGTTCATTCACTGCCCAGTTTTGTTTCCGCCCCCCTCAGCCTAGATTAATTTATCTCTTTATTTTTAAAGGACTTTCACTTGCAAAATATACTTGATCGACTCAAAACAATTTCCCTCCTAGGTACATTTTTTTTTCAAAAGACACGTACATCCTTGGCAAAAATAAGTGCTGTTTTCGGTTCTATGTGTATTCAAATATATACTTACTAGAGGCCCAGTGCACAAAAATTTGTGCACTCGGGAGGGGGGGGGTCCCTCAGGCCGACCTGTTCCCTCTCGCATTCTGGGTCCCCTCAGGGGATGTCCACCTGCTGGCTTAGGCCTGCTCCCGGGGGGGTTGGGCCTAAGCTGGCAGTCAGACATCCCTCTGGCAGCCCAGGAGCCCTTGGGAGATGTCCACCTGATGGAGCAGGCCTAAGCCATTAGTCGGACATGGTTATCCAAGCTCCCAACCTCTCCTTTTCTTTTTCTTTTTTCTTTTTTTTCTGGGATTTATTTTTCTATAATTGAAACTTTGTAGCCTTGAGCGGAGCCCAGGTCCAGCCATGGAAGGTGGGAATCTTGGCTTCCTCCATCGCCAGGGGCAACCCAAGCCTCCTGCTTGCTCCAGCTCTGTGGCCGTGGCCATCTTAGTAGGGTTAATTTGCATACTCGCTCCTGATTGGCTGGTGGGCATGGCTTGAGCATAGCAGAGGGATGGTTAATTTGCATGTTTCTCTTTTATTTCATAGGATGTCTGTATATCTGTGTCTGTGATGGAATATTTAGACCATAAATGCCAGAAACTCATGAAGGTTGATAGGATTTATTCTTTATCTACTAGTATATATGTAAAAGCCTAATCAACCATTCAACCTGTCAACCGTTCCACTGTTCCACCAGTCACTATGATGCACACTGAACCATAGGAGCTGCTCTCTGGTGCTCAGTGTGCTCCCACAGTGGGAGAACCACTCAGCTGACCAATGGGTGCCAGACACAGGGCTCATGGCTGGCCACGGCCGCCTGGAGACCGCATCGGAGCGGCAGCAAGCCTACTGAGCAGTGGCAGCAGGCGAGCCAGGATGAGTAGGAGCAGCAGGCAGGAGCAGCAGGCTGCATTGGACTGCTGGTTTTGCCTGATCTCCACAGGCCACACTGAGGGACCCCATAGGTGCACAAGTAAGTGCACCAGGCCTCTAGTCCCAATATAAACTAAGAAGAGGCAGAAAAGGATTTATTTTATGGTTTAGCTTTTATATTGTAGATAAATCAATAGCAATGCTAAAAATCTTGAGCTACATAATCCTATAGAAAAATATGTGTCTCATCTCCAATATAATTTCCAGTACTGGTTCATTACCAATAAATGTGATTTTCAACCGTAAATCTGTCTGTCAACTATTTAAAGTGAGAGAACACTAAAGTACAGGCTTACTAGTTTATATTCTTATTTTTAAGTTAACCAAAGCCATGAAATCCTCCCAGGCCACTTTACTTGGAAAATACCAATCTCAATGCATTTTTAGAGACTAAGAAGTTAATTCCAAGCCATTGAGAGAACAGTGTGATTCCCACAAGCATGCTACCGTGAGCCAAGCCCTCTTCTTTAGTCCATGGGAGCATAGCCACCTGTTGCAAAGAACTGGAGCCACCACTAATTCCCTCAGCCAGCGGGAGTCAGAATACTTGTGTCGGGGGCTGATTTCCCCACCGGGCTTGGTGGTAGCACATGTTCAGCAAGGTGAGTAGTAATTAAGCTGTGTGAAGTCCCATTTCTCAGGCTGAGAGGAACAGGGCCTGCAAGTCATTTCAAACCCGTTAGAGGGGGGAGCAGCAGCAGGTAAGCACTTGACTGCATTGGGCTCTGCTTGATATATGTTGGGGTGAATGCAGCCACAGGGGTACTGCATTAGCTCTAATGATAGGTCTTGGCTAAGTAACCTCAGTCTGCATTTGCCAAATGGTTAACTGCTCTTACAGCCATTTCATAAATGCTCACTCACAAGGGGCACACCGAGTCCACCCCCTTTTGCTCTTTCATGCAGAGATTGTCTTACCATCGCTTCAGATTTGAAGAGGAGGAACCATCCTTTAGGGAAAATGCAATATTTCTTCAAGGGTGTGAGAAATGCTCCTGGGAGGACTCCTGCCACCCTGAGCCACGCTGACCACAGTCACTGCCCCGGGCCCTTGGTGCCCACATAAAAGCCAAGGTGAAATAGTATCTTCGTAAATGCAAGGCTGGAGTCACCAGCAACACTCTTACTAAAATACAATCTGTTTGCAATTATACTTCAAGTGTTCCGCTGTCCTCGCTGCTTACGCCACCTGGAGTTGGAAAGGAACCCTTTTGCAAGGAGCATTAGCCCTTTCACCTCACGTAGATGGTTCTCAGTTCATTTGTAGACCTTGTAAACTGAGGATTACATTCTCAGTAGACCTAAGGCAACCAAAGGCCCGGTCCTCTATTTTTCAGATTTTTTTTTTAAAGGGGTAGGGTTCCATGCAGTTGATAGGGCTAAGTGCCATCTCAAGGACTCCAAATTCCTTCGCTCTGTGAAGGGCCTGGTCTAGGTCAGGAGGGAGGAGCGCCAACACCCTGGGGCCAAGGTTCAGACAATGAGATGGCATTGACTGACAGGATGAGGTTTATTGGGGTCTTGGAGACACGGGGACTGGGAATGAGGGGGTGAGGTCAAAGCTCATGGGGAGAACCCCCTAGCCAGACCCTCCTTCCCCTTGGGGTTGGGAGGAACACAGAGACAGACAAACCAACTGAGATGGGAAGACCAATAGGTGCTAGAACAGAGTGGGAGGAGACCCCAGTGTCCGCCAGCTCCCATTCCGCAGTAGGGGAGAGCAGCCTGATTGGGAATGGGCTGAGGGCAGGGGGATCTACCCTGGTGCCCCGGTCCTCCTTCAGCACAGGGAATGCAACAGGGAAGACAGATTCTGGCTCTAGCCATCACCTAGGCAGCAGTACTCAACCTGTGGGTCCTGAC
Organism: Myotis davidii; assembly: GCF_000327345.1. Lineage (NCBI taxonomy): Eukaryota > Metazoa > Chordata > Mammalia > Chiroptera > Vespertilionidae > Myotis > Myotis davidii. The sequence continues at coordinate 32,480 of NW_006295055.1, forward strand.
CTTTTTGGCAGTCAAATGACCCTTTCACAGGCGTCACCTAAGACCATCCTGCATATCAGATATTTACATTACAATTCCTAACAGTAGCAACATCACAGTTAAGTAGCAACAAAAATAATTTTCTGGTTGGGTCACAACATGAGGAATTGTATTTAAAGGGCCAGAGGTTGAGAACCACTGACCTAGGGTCACCAGTGATTGGCGGGGTGGGGGGAGGGTGAATTTGGAAGGATTCAGGGAGATTGGCGGCATGGTCCCCCCACACTCTCCAGACCAAGGTCGTTGGGAATGATGGCTCTCCCGGAGGGGCAGGCTGCCCTTGGGGAGGGGTGCCCATTTTTTATTAGGGCCCTAGAGGTGACAAGTACTTGTGGAGGCCCATTTCTTGGTTCCCCAGTGTAGGGGCCCATTGATTTGGGGGTGCCCAGCTCAACTCAGGTGAGCTAGCAGGTCGGGAAAGACGCAGAAGAGGAGGGGGCGTGTCTGCCTGTGTTCACTGTGAAGAGGGTTCAGCGCAGGCCACAACAGTGCCAGCCCATTCCAGTGGACAGGAGGCTGCGCATCTGGACCAGTCCATCCTACTGGGCGGGGGGACGCCCAACCAGCCTAGTCTAGTGTTTGGGGGTGGGAAGTTTTC
>NW_006295055.1:33624-34072 GCF_000327345.1 Myotis davidii
GACAAGTACTGTGGAGGCCCATTTCTTGGTTCCCCAGTGTAGGGGCCCATTGATTTGGGGGTGCCCAGCTCAGGGCCTATATAGGTTTCTGGTGGCTCCATCTCTCCAGCCAGGGCCCCCTCATCTCAGAGTCCCTGTCTGGGTTTGGGTGGCCCCCTGGGGAGACCCCGAGTCCAGCCCCAGGCGGCGGGGCATGGTCAGTCCGAGCTTCGGTGCAGCTTCAGGTGCCTGGAGAGGCTGCTGAGCGTGATGAAGCCCTTGCCGCAGATGTGGCAGGGGAAGGGCCGCTCGGTGCCGTGCAGCAGCCGGTGGCTCTTGAGGCAGCACTGGTGGCGGAAGAACTTGCCGCACTCGAGGCACGGAAGGGCTTCTCGCCCGTGGGCACCAGCATGTGCCGCTCCAGGTCCCGCGGGGCGCAGAAGAGCTTCTCGGAGCAGCCGAAGATCTT
>NW_006295055.1:34911-53970 GCF_000327345.1 Myotis davidii
CCTCGGGCTTCATCCTTGGTGGTGAGGCGTGAGGGCGGTGGCGGCCGGGGGCTCTCTGAAGCAGGAGAGACATGGAGGGAAGGTGAGGGGAGGCACCTCCCCGAAAATGGTGGTTTTTACATATTTTTAACTTTCTCATGTTGAAGCCAAAGCACTTTAATCCTCCTAGGCAGTGGTTCTCAACCTCGGCTGCACATTAGAATCACCTGGGCATCTTTTTTCTTTTTAAAATATATTTTATTGATTTTTTACAGAGAGGAAGGGAGAGGGATAGAGACTGAGAAACATCGATGATAGAGAAACATCGATCAGCCGCCTCCTGCACACTCCCTACTGGGGATGTGCCAGCAAACAAGGTACATGCCCTTGACCAGAATCGAACCTTTCAGTCCGCAGGCCGTAGCTCTATCCACTGAGCTAAACCAGTTAGGGCCTGGGAATCTTTTTAAAATCCTGATTTCTGGGCCTCATCCTCCGGAAATTGTGTTTCTTTGTTACTAATGTTGTGGCCCCGCCACGCCCAAGGCTAGGAAAGCTGGAGGCAGAGAACTAAGGTGACACGTGGCTTCTCCAAGGACCTCTTCCGGTTTCTCACAGAGAACTGGCTTGAGTTTGGGCATGAATTAGGAACCATATTCCAGCAGATGGCAGCGAAGTATTTAGCACCTGAGATTAAATACCAGGACATAATCATTAATATTTTCAAAAGAATTTACTTTGCTTAGAGTCTTATTGTTTAAGAAATACATTTTTAAATCTTTATTGTTGGGAGTATTACAGCTCTCTACCCTTTTTTCTCCATTGTCCCTCTCCATCAGGTTTCCACCCAGCCCCATGCCTTCATCACCCTGTTAATATGCATAAAAATTCTTTGGTTAATCTCTTCCTGTTCCTCTTCCCTGCTTCCCTCTGAGATTCATCAGTCCATTCCATGTTTCCATGCCTCTGGTTCTATCTTATTCATCACTTTATTTTGTTCATTAGATTTCACATAGAAGTGAGATTATGTGATATTTGTCTTTCTCTGACTGGCTTATTTCATTTAGCCTAATAATCTCCAGGTCCCTTCATGCTATCTCAAAGGGTAATAGATCTTTCTCTCTCTCTCTCTTTTTTATAGCTGCATAATATTCCATTGTATAAATGTACCACAGATTTTTTTTATCCATTCCTCTACTATTGGGCACTTGGGCTGTTTCCAGATCTTCGCTATTGTAAATAGCACTGCTCTGAACATAAGAGTACATATATTTTTTCTGGTTGGCGTTTTGGGATTCTTAGGATATATTCCTAGAAGTGGGATCACAGGGTCAAATGGCAGTTCAACTTTTTTTGAGGAAACTCTACACTGTTTCCCATAGTGGCTTTATCCACAGTAGAACTTCTTTCAAAAGTTGAAATCAATCCTCTGAAATCCTACCACTGCTTTATCAACTAAGTTTATGTAATATTCTGAGATTGTTGTCATTTTAACAATCTTATTAGCACCTTCACCAGGAGTAGATTCTGTATCAATAAACTTTCTTTGCTCATTCATGAGAAGCAACTCCTCATCTATCCAAGTTTTATCATCAGATTGCAGCAATTCAGTCACATCTGCAGTTCTACTTCTAGTTTTCTTGCTATTTCCACCATACCTGCAGTTATGTCCTCCCCCGAGTCGAACCCCTCAAAGTCATCCATGAATGCTGAAATCAACTTCTAAACTCCTTTAATGTTGAAATGTGGAAAACCACTCACTAAGAAATACATTTTGTAAGGCTAAAGCTGCCACAGATAGTGACTCCTCTGATGGATCTGGGCAAAGTAAATTGAAACTTTTTTAAAGTAATTCACCATTGTAGGTGCCATTAAAACATTTACAATTTACAAGAAGAGGTGTCCCAGCTGGTGCCCCAAGCCTCAGTGGGGTGGGAGAGGTGTCTCTCACTGAGCAGAGGTAGTACATCCTTCAGGTTAGAGCAGCTCCCTCCACGCCCACTCCTCATCCCCATCCTTCCCACCAAAGCTCCCAGCAGATTGGTGCATACAGCTCCCAGGGAGCTGAGAGGATGGCTAGGAGATGGGGAGGATGAGCCACCATGGTCCCCCTCCTCTTCCTTGCCCCCATAGGCGTGGAAGGACAAACCCTTGTGTGGAGGATTGTCTTTCAATAGATCTAGATCGCAGTGAAGGAGGTGCTCTGCTCTGGAGGAAACCTGACCAGAAACAGGTTGTCGACAATGGTTTAGCACTAGGTTCCCCAGGAACATGTGTTGTGTGATGGACGGGGGCACGGGGTGGGAGGGTGGGTCCCTTTCCAGCTGGCTCTGTTTCCAGACTGAGGCGCCCTCAGCATCAGACCCCTATCTGACCCCCTGCAGGGAACCAGCCATGGGGCCAACCAGGCTTCAACAGTCCAGTCCAGAGTCCCTAACTGGCCCTACTTAGTCAGGTTCAATGAGCTGCTGCTGCTGCTGCTGGACCAGCTGCCCTCCGAGCGACCACATAGCCATCTGAGCTTGCTTTCCGGACTTCCTGTTCCAGCAGGTTTTAGCCAGTGTTCTTGGTCACATCTAGTACACCCCCCACGGCCAGTAGAGGATTTCCCCATACATGGTGATTTCAGGCCATTTGAGAGCCTTCTTTCTAGCCCCTGCCCTGGATATGAAACCAGTGGCTTCCAGTATATATGCCCCTCCCTGACATTGTTCCAGTATTCTGAATACTTAGCCACAGTGGTCAATAATCCCCACAATCTGTCCTTGGCTTTCTCTGGAATCGCAGCCTGGAGTACACATAGGTACTCTTTCTTTTCGGATAGAGTTCACACTTGAAAATATCTTTTGGCCAGAACCTGAAGCGGATCACCTGACTCAGTGCCACAGGCCTGCTGATGGTCTTTGGAGAATGTCTGAGGAAAGTGGCCATGTTTACAGCTGTTGCAATTTCAACCACATGGTGCAGAATGGAAAATCAGACGACCATAGTCTGATGACAAATGGAGTGTATGCCTGGTTCTAGCATCCTTTGGGTGGTTTTACTAGAGTATCAGAACACCAGTGATGCTGTGCAACCCTGTCTGTGATGTTGGCTATGCTCTGGCAGTATGGCAAGTCTCTTGCCGCCAAACAGAACCTTTCCATACCTAGACCTCCCCATCTGTAGAATGGGGTCAATACCACATACTCCCTCATAGGGGTGTTGTGAAGACTTAGAAGAATGTCAAATGTTTTTAATATTTAGGTAAACTGTACCAGACACCAGAAATGTGTTGTTCAAAAGAGCATTTTAATAACAGTATTAATTTATAGACTTCATGGCCTAATTAATTTTTTCATTATTACATATACCAAAAAGGAAGAGGAGAGAGAGAGAGAGAGAGAGAGAGAGAGAGAGAGACTGCCCTTCTACAATCAAGGAGGAGCTCATCACAAAGATGATATCCTCAGAGGACACCTTCCCCCTCCAGTGCTAGAACCTATTCTCCCCCAGGAATGACATCTTCTACTGGTACCAGGGTGACTTAATGCTCATGGAAAATTCATCAGATGAAATCTGTGCTTGTGGAATGATCCTCATCAGATGAGTATTTGTTGACCACTAGTGACCTGCGCATAATTGTGCCCTGTGTGATGAGGTCTGCATAGCCTTCTTGGTGGGAGAAGGCATAGCTTGAGCGACGGGCCCGTGGCACCCCAGCCATCTCCTCAGTCGGGACCTCTTCCACCTCCTCTGCTTTCTCCTCCTCCTTCTCTTCCTGCAGAGTAAAGGGGCAAGCAAGGGTCATCAAGATCTCACACTGTGCAGACTGCTCTTGGGTTACCTGCTCCCAGTGGCTACCATACATTGACCAGGCTCTTCCATACCTAAGTTGACCCAACTAGAGTCCTCGATGGGACCTGATTCTGGATCAACTGCCAAGTGCCTTAAGTGCGCTAGTATGTCAAATGCAAAAGAAATTAACCACGGGGTAGCCATGTCTCCAGCCTGTGTGACAAAACATGGCAGGTCTGTGGCCATATCTTGGTACACTATTCCAGTCAATTCTGTAGCCCAGCCCAGCAGCTTGTCCTTCTAGGTTTATTACCTGAGACAGTTTAAGTCCCCTAACATTTTTTCATTGTGGTAAAATAGACATGAAATGTCCCATTTTAACCATTTTTAAGAGAATAGCTCAATGGCATTAAGCACATTTAGTCACACGGTTATGCAACTATCAACTCCCATCCACCTTCAGAACTTCATCTTCCCAAATTCAAGCTGTTCCCATTCAACACTAACCCCCCAGCACCTGCTCTCACTATCTACTTTCTGTTTTTATGAATCTGACTCATCTAGGGACCTCTTCCTATGAATGAAACCATACAGTATTGTCCTTTTGTGATTGGCTTATTACTGAGCATAATATCCTCAAGGTTCACCCACATTGTAGCAGGGGTCAGAATTTCCTCCTTTTTAAAGACTGAATAATATTTCACTATGTGGATGAACCACACACTGTGTTTATCCATTCATCTATCGATGATCAGACACATTAGGGAGTGTTTTTAATGTTTTGCCTAAACCTTTTCCAGGTCATTTCTGTCATCTCAACCCCCAAGTCCTAGATAATTCATGGTGGAAGTCTGACGAAGTCAGTGCTGGAACCAGGCTGGCCACCTCCACTCCAGGAAGTATGGTTTCCTTTCTGGGGTTCCATAGCCCATTACTTGGCCTCCCAAGAGGGCACTGGGTGTGCATCTGGGTCTCCAAACCCCTAACCCCAGCTCTACATCTCCTTGGAGTTCCCTGCTTCCAGCAATGTGCAGTGGGGACCCCAGCCACTCTCACCTTGAGAGGTAGCTGCTTGAGGGCTTGGTAAATGACACGGAAGGCCAGTACAGGCAGGGTGTTTAGCGACACATTCAGCATGATCACCAGCAGGACATAGGGGTGAGATAGCACGTTTTGTTCAACAGCTGAAGGAGACAGGGCAGGGTCATGGCCTGCTCCAAACCCCCTCTTCCTGACACCCACCTCCTTCCTCACCCTTAACCCCCAGGGCGCCTTTGTGCAAATTCTCTTACAACACTGGTCCCACCCATCTCCAGGGCTGGCCCCCCTATCTCTTATGGAAGGCTCACACATAAAAGGGAAGGTTGTGGGGGAGACTGTGAAGAGCCCGATGCTCTGGCTGGCCCTAGTTATGACTATGTAGAAGCAGAGGCTGAAGAAAATGGCCAGCACGCTCAGGATTGTCCAGTACTTGATGATGAGGATGACCTGAATGGGAAAAAGGAGGGTTAGACCAGGAGGGCCAGAATTCCAGGCAAGGCTATGTGGAAGAGGTTGAAGGGTGGCACCTGCTAAGGCCTCTCGGGGGGGGGGGGGTCATCAGGTGATGAGACCTCCATGGTTGGTGTCCAAAGTCCCCCTGGGAGTGGGGAGGGCAGCAGCCCTGCCTACCTCCATGGTGACTGATAGCAGGCCCGACAGGGACATGACAGTGGAAAAAGACTGATAGTCACTGATGGGCCCAATAATGTCATGGCTGATCCACAGGGTCATGAAGAAGTTGACCAGGGAGGTTCCTGTGCCATGGACAATGGCTTGGAAGAAGACCCAGTAGTTGAAGAGCTCATCCTTCTGGCCGGCAATGTACAGCTCAGGCAGCTCCAGACTCTGCTCATCACTCACATCCTGGAGTGGGGGTGGGGGTGGAGGAATTCTGGAGGTTGGTTTCCCAGGAACATGCATGCTTGGCATACCTGAACCATGCATGTGAGAATGGTGAGATGGTGAATTTTGCTACTGTTTTACCAGTTTAAAAGCTTAAAAAAGATGAAATGCTATGTCTCATTCCTCAGGTCACACCAGGAAGCTTCAAGTACTAATTGTTAGCCCTCTGTGGTTGGTGGCTCCCGCCTGAAGAGCATAGGCATGAGGCACTTCCGTCATCCTAAAGGATCTACTGGACTTCCCTAATCTGGATTACATAGCTAGACCCCTCTTAAAGAGGAGAACCATCTTTTCTGATCTCCTCCCCACTGTGAGATTGAGACTTGTGGGAGGGAGCTGGGCAAGAGAGCTTCATCCACTATCAGGTTGGGCTCTGGTGGGAACAGTAGTGCTCTCCCAGTCCCGTCCCCACCCTAGCCCAACACCCCTGGAGGAGAAGGTGGGGCAGAGACAGGAGCATCTCCAGGGAAGGAGGAAGCAAGTCCTTGGCCTGCTCACCTGTTCAAACAGTCCGATGTACAGAACCGGGAGGGTGGTGTACAGCAGGTTGAAGAGTGCCAGGAACCAGCCTTCATAAAGAGGCTAAGGGTGGGAAGGGATGGGAGAATGTGGTTAGTGATAAGCCTTCCGATGCCAAATGGCTAGAAACCAAATGTTCTTTACCCGAGAAGACCCACTCAAGTTAGCTATGCACCTGGGAAGGATTCCTAGTGAGTTAGGAAGTTGCATTATAATCAACGGATGATTAAGTTTGGAAAATAAAAGAGAGAAAAAGCAAAATCTAATTATTTTAAAATAGAATCATTGTGTGTTTAATATGAGAACTGCAAGTAAAGAGCTATAGGAGGAAATATGGCTAAAAAGTGTGGTTTTTGGTCATTTTAGATTTAGGGAGACATTGATGGGTAAAAAGGAGTTGGAAGAGACCCCAGCAGACAATGAGCTCAACCAATTCTCTTTCCAATGCCTGTATCCAGTCCAGTTAAAGTCTATGGAGGAGAGAGAGGTTCTGTTCCAAAAAGCATTTTTTTAAAATGTGGACAAATAGGGGCCACATGCTAACCTGACAAGCTTAGAGATTGCCTGTGTGGCAGTCTTGCAAACTCAGAGATCTAACATAACCACAAAGGATGGCCTAAAATGAAAACTTTTAAAACTAAAAGCAGTTTATGGTAGGTCTAGGTCATGTCCTAGACCTACATCTTCCCTGACAAAGGTCAATCTTTACCTTAACTGAACCTATAGTCTTTTTGCATGTATAGCATATCTTTGGAATGTCACAGTAATTTTCCACTTTGTGGAGACCACAAATCCCCCCCTTGTTATTAATTGTTGACTGTTAACTATCCTGTACCCACCTATGTAAAAGATGTGTCTACCATTTTACTTTTCATTCAATTCCAAAGGTTTCCCTGCTTTGCTTTCTTTCACGCACCTCCCAATTGATCAATAAATTTCATGTAACCCACTTGGATCTGCTCTTTTGATTGTTATATATAAAATGAGGTGCAAAACTGCCATTCTCTGGAGCATTTTCTTAATCTGCTGAAATTTTGCTTCCTAACAATTGTCTACAGTTTGGTTCAAATAAACTCACAAAAATTCTCTACAGATTTGAACGTTTCTTACATTGACAAAATTTTTAAAAAAATATTTTATTGATTTTGAGAGAGAGAGTTAGGCAGAGAAACATTGATGTGAGAACAAAATATTGATTGGCTGTCCCCTGCATTACCCCCACCAGGGATCAAGCCCAAAATCTGAGCATATTCCCTGACACAGGAATTGAAACAGCAACCTTTCAGTGCATGGGACAACGCCCAACCAACTAAGCCACATTGACCCAGAACTCAAAAACCATTTTATGCGCATTCTGCAAGCAAAAAAATAATAATCAAGAATTTTATAAGAATCAAGTTTCTCACTGCTGGAAAAGTGTCATAAATGAGTACTGGAAAAGGCTAAGCTGAGCCTTGTCTTGTAGGATTGGAATCAGAACTATCAGTGTGAACTCACATCATTTTTAATATACACAAGCTAGATGGGTAGACATATAAATAAAAATAGACACAGAGATGCTTCTATCCATGGGCTAATATGTGTACATTTCCTAAATCTGTCTATTGAGAGGGTAATAGCACCCAGTGGCCCTAAGCACACACTGAGCACTTAGCTCTTAGTGTCTAATACTACCCTTCTCTGATGAAAAGAACCAGGTTTCCTTATTAGCCTGGAATCTCTTGTAGCGCCAAAAATGAAGTTATGCTCAGGGAATAAAACAGGCCGGGGACAATCGGAGCAATGAAATACACAATAAAAAATACCCAGGAGTCCAAACTGATAAAAATAAGTAATTTCATAAATAAGTGAGGGAGAAGGAATGGTTGGTTCTTCCTACAGAAGCATTCCAGTTAATAAGTATTGAATGATGTCCTCAGTAAGACCAGGAAAAAAACAAAGATGCCAACCCTCACCATCTCGCTGGGAGTTCCAGCCAGAGAAATTAGGTAAGAAAAGGAAATAAAATGCATCCAACTTGGAGGGGAAGAAAGGGAAAACACTATATTTGCAGACGACATGCAGGAAATCCCCAGGGATCCTCCAGAAATCTCCTAGAGTCAATAAAAAGAATTTAGCAAAAAACCCCATCTGTTTCTACACACCAGCAATAAGCGACCTCAAAAGGGAATTAAGAAAACAAATTCCATGCACAGCACCATCTAAATGAATAAAATATTTGGAAACAAAAAAGTAAAACAAACAATTGTACTTATTCAAGGGTGCCCTCTAGTAAAGCTCTCTATCAAATGCCTGGATAGCAATGACAGCAGCTTATTCGCTATCACAGCCATCTATTTTCAAACAATTTCCTGATACTCATGGGAAATCATCTTCCTAGGACCCTTCTCAGGCTCTAGGAGGCACACTTATTCTTCACCACAACACTGTCAAGAGTGTCTTAAAGTTAGACCCAGACCCCATACTCTTATCTTCTCTGGGGTTCAAGCTTTCCCTCTTTCCCCTAGAAAGATTTACCCTTTGGAGCATGTGCTGTCCTGCCCTGCCTTCAGAGCTCAAATCTGTCAAATATCCCTGAAAATGTCAGGCCCAAAGCTGACTGAGCAGAAACCATCCCCTCCCTTTATCTATGCTCTATCCCTCTATGAGTGCCATAGAAATTATTGATTGGCCCTGTGACCTCAAGGCAAGCCCTGCCCCATGAGGATCCTAGAGTGGAGTAGGTAGTGCCCACCACCCTTGTGCAGGCCATGGGAAGGGCACAGAACCCCAGAGCCCCAACACAGAGAATCCCCAAAGGGCTGTTGCCTGCAGTGCACCTGAGCAGTGAAGCCACTGTAGAAAGCGAACCAGATCTGAACCATCATGATGGCCAGCGTCTTGTAAATGAAGTAGCGTAGGAACTTGCACACTCGCATGTAGGACCAGCGCCCGTGCACCAGCAGCAGTCGCCTCAGGAAGCGGAACTGGGCCAGCATGTAGTCACTGTTCTGCACTGCCTGCATGCCCTCCTGGCCCGCCAGCCCTACACCGATGTCCGCAGCTGCAGGGGCATATGCAGCATGTTGGCCCTGGGCCACCCCCAGCCCACCACATGCCTTCCCCCCAGAACCGGTGCCCACCACTCACTCTTGATCATGTTGACATCATTGGCACCATCCCCGATGGCCAGGGTTACTGCCTTCTTGTATTTCTTGACCAGTGACACAATCAAAGCCTTCTGCTTGGGTGTCACCCGGCAGCAGATGACTGCTTTGCACCTACAGGCTAGTTCCACGAAGGTCCGTTCCTGCCACACCTCCGGACTCTGGGGGGTGTTGGAGTCCTTATTCTGCAGCACCGGCACTGCTACACTCTTCACCAGCTGGTCCTGGTTAGCAAGGGAGGATGGGGGCGAGGGGGCACATCACTCTGCCTTCACCTCTCCCCTTAATGAACGTCCCCAACTGGCCTCTGCTCCCTTCCCCCCTTCTGTCCCAAACCCAGTGTGGACTTGACTACATGGGCTCCAGTTCATCTGAAAACCATCTAGCATGGCTTTCATTTTGGCTTTTCCAACAGTCTACCCCCACCCCGTCCTCCCAGTTCCCTCCCCCATGTTAGGGACCCCAGTCAAGACTGAGTTGACACTGACCAGAAATTCTCCACTAACGATCATGGCAGCCATCTCGACCTGAGGCAGGTTGTTCTTGGTCTCCTGGTAGTCTTCCAGGATTGCACTGCAGGGACCCAGTTGGGGCTCAGTCATGCCCAGAAACAAGCTTCCTTCCATCCTCCACCTCCAGCTGTGCCTCAGTTTCCCCTTCTGGGAGTCCAGCCAGGTGGAGGCTGAGGACACTCTGATGATCCCCAGGGCCACACCTAGGTATCCATGGGTGTTCACTATCCCCCACCCTGACCTTGCCCCCAACCAATTCACCTGCCCCAACCCCCAACTCCTTACATTATCTGCTCCTCATCCAGAATGTGCATGTCTTCAGACAGCAGCTGGCAAGCATAGCCAATGTTCACCGCGGTCTCTGCAAACCAGCCCAGCTCAGCTCTGCCTGGGGCCATACCCAGGCACTCAGCCCACTCCTGGCTATGGCAACTGGTTCAGAGGAGGGTACAATCCAGGCTGGCCAATGAGAGCTTGCCCTGAGATTTTGGCCTGCAGCTCTGAGCAAAGGGGCCTGCACTCTGGCTATCCGGGGCAGGGACCAAGGGATCATTAGACTTATCAGGCTAGGGCCCATGGGCACATTTAGGAATCCACCAAAAGAATTTATTTTAAAATCTGAATAAAACTATGTTTTCCAGCCTTGACATTTGTCTTTATAACAACACCGCTGTAAAACGTCATTTTAAATATTTTGTGTGTATGTGCCTCCCACCCACAGAAGCACTAATTCAGAACCTACTGGCAACCACCTGAGGGAGGTGCCAGCAGTTTTAATCATCCCATCTTCCCTTCCCCAGGACAAGGTGGGGGGCAGGACTGAACCCAGACCAGTGGAATAGGTTGATAGTATAGTGCTTGGGGCATCTGTAAGTCCTTTCTCCCACATCAATGGGCACCCTAGGACCTACCTTGCTTGTCCCCTGTGAGTATCCATATTTTGATGTTCCCTTTCTTGAGACACTGGATAGTTTCAAGAACACCATCCTGAAGCCTGTCTTCAATGGCTGTGATTCCCAGCAGCTGGATGGGGAGTGAGAAGGAATAGACTGACTGAGCAGGGGCCCAGTTAACCCCAGCACAAGTGGGAGATCCATGGTCCCATAGCCAGGGTGCTGGAGCCCCCTCACTTCTTGTGCCGCGCTCACCCGGAGGTCCTGCTCTATATCCTCGTACACCTGGTGCAGGGCTTGGGCTCGGTTCTCAAGAAGGATCTTGGCTTCCTGGTGGCGCTGGCTCCACTCTTTGTACTGGTCCTCTTCCACCTTTTTGTAGGCCAGGCACAGTGTGCGCAGCGTCTCCTCAGCAAAGCACTGGGGGCCGGGCGGGCGGGCGGGCGCCACCCTGTCACTTCTGCTCCCTCTGCTTCTTTCAGCCCCTGCTCCCTGTGCCTAGGCTCCCTGAACCTTGACTGCACTTCCCCAGTTCTTAGAAACTAGTTACCTGCCCTGGACTCCTGCTCCTGACAGAGCTGGGCACTCTGAGAAGTCCTGAATGAGACACCAGGAACACTCTGCACAAACCCTGACCCCTGTGCTGGTGAGGCTGAGGATTCAGCAAAGCCCTTGGGCAATCTCAAAGGGTCAGAGCTGGGGCATAGAGCAGTAACCTGGCATCACATGTCAGCCCCATGTTAGGATCAGGCAGGAAAGTCTCTCTGGAGGTGGCAGAGCCCTGAGGACCAAAAGATCCTGAGAGACAGAGTGGAGGAAGGCATCCGATCAGAGGGAACAGTGTGTGCAAAATTCCTGGGGCATCGCATGAGCATGGGGAAAACTGGGGTCCTGGGGAATGCCCTGTGGGCAAGGAGAGTTAGTCTAGAGAGGGCAGCAGGACACTGCTTCGAAAGCTTAGCTGAGACATTTGGGGTTCACTCATGGAGACAAAAGATTTGAGGCAGAGTGTGTCTCAGAGCCCACACCTGACTAGAAAAGGTTTGAGGGGGCTGGGAGCACCCAGGCCAAAGCCTAACCAGAGAAGGTCACTTGTGTCACTTAGAAAAAATGCTCCTTCTGTGAAGGGTTAAGGGCGTAGCCTGGCCAACTGTATATGACTACTCTGTGTACCTGAGGCCATTTCTCTGCACACCTTCCCTTCTCTTTACTCCCTTTACTCAGCCTCCCTCCCTTCTCACAGGACTCACAGTTAAGGCCTCTTCTGTAGCTGCTTTCATGATTTGCTCTTTCCTATACATGTCTTTCTTATGCAGGCGTTCGAAAAGGACAGTGTCTGCGCCTTTGGTGTAGAGGTAGATGGAGCCCTCGGGGTTTCGGACTGTGGAAGGAGAGGTCTGACTACCCATAAGTGCTCCCTTTCCTGCCAATCTCCAACCCTGGGCCGAGGGCGCTCACCCAGAATGGACATCCGCTTTCGGATGCTATTGAAGTCCATCAAGGCCAGGACCTGGTATACCCGCTGCTCCCCCAGCTCCACCACCGTGATGCTGTCCTGTGTGCGTGCCAGGAACACATAGCCGAAATTCCGGGCCGCTGTGACCAGTGCCTCCTCATCAGGGGATGCTGCCTGGTATAGTAGCTGGTCTGGAAGGGGAGGGGCCATGGGATGGGATGTGGGAGGGGAACATTTGCTGAGGACGTGCTGTCTTTTTTGGGAACCTACCACCCATCTCCAATGGACACAGTTGGTGCTCACCAGATATAAGACAATGGTCTCCTGGGCCAGTACAACCTCTAAGCCAAGTAAAAGAAAGTGGGCACTTGGGCTCCCATCTTGGGACCTCCCCTTCCCAGCTCAGTAACAGATCTCTGGCCTCATGCCTGAGCACCCTCTAAGGTGGGTAACAGGAGCCCTGGGGGTTGGGATGGACAATCTCGAAGGCCAGACCACCACCTCAAAAGCTCCAGGGCCCGTGTAGCCAGCAAAGCACTCACTGTCTTTCTCCTCCACCATCACTGTGTGGCAAATGGCCAGGAGACGCCAGAACTCCCGCACGACCTTGTCCTTATTGGTGCGCACAATACTCAGGAGCTTCGAGTTTCTGAACAGCAGCTTCTTATCGGCAAATGCGTTCCAGAGGAAGGGGTTCTCCTTATATATATTCTCCTGTTCTGGGTTGTAGATAATGCCGTTGATACAGCACTTCTTGAAGGTCATGATGTTCTGTGTGAGCGTGCCAGTCTTGTCCGAGAAGATATACCCCACCTGGCCCAGCTGGACATTGAGACTGGTGCTACGGGCTTTGGCAGGCAAGTCCTGAGGAGCATAGTACATCTCCACGTCCCAGTCAATGAAGATACTGTTCCCCAGGTAGATGAATTCAGCTCTGCAAACACATGCCTGGTCACACCCTGTCCCGTTGCCTACCTGAGCTTCCACTTCCCTCTAGCTGAGTAGTGCCCTGGACTCACGTGATGAACATGGCCATCGGCATCATGACACTGAGCAGAATGACGAAGCTCAAGAGTATGAAGATAGACTCGGTGGTCAGACTATGCACGTTTATCCTAGGCACATAATAGTGCTTGGTCCTGAATCCCGTCACCTTGCTCCAGAAGCCCAAGGTCAAGGCCACAGAGATCAGCACCACGAATATGCAGATCTGCTCAGCAAAGGGAGACAGTAGAGCCTGGGGGAGAACCCAAGGCAGCACCAACACACCACAGTGTAAAAGACAAACAGGAGAGGGGAAGCACCCCCACCCATCAGGATGGGGGAGGAGGGCTGAGAAGAGGTGGCTGGCAGTCCTAGGGGGAGGGAACTTGCAGGGATTTTGCTGAGTTCTATGGCTGCTATTATAAAAATTATTACAGTGACTTATTTAAAAAGACAGTTGATTAGGCAAAAAGTTAAGAATTGTTAAATAAATGTCTACGGAAGGTAGGTGAACATTTTATTGTCTCCCGTAGGTTTGAAAAAATTTCAGAATTGAGAAACTTTTTAAAGATTTTGGTTACAAGAATATTTTCTGGCCCACAGACCTCTGTTTGTAGGATCAGGCTGCACACATTTTGCAGAGGAAGGAAACTGAGGCCTGAAAAATGACAGCCTTTGTCTATGGGAAGGGCCCCTTCCCTTCCCTCTTTCGTGTCCCTCAACCCCCACCCCAGGGCAGGGGCTCTGTGAAGCTCACCAGGATTACCAGCTTGTTCATCAGACGGTCTATCTTGGTCCTCTTCAGATGGATCTTGCCACAGTTCCTCATGATCTTTGTGTCAAAACCTGCATGGTTTCATCCATCCACCTTTCCACCTGCCTGTCCATCCACTTCATCCTCCATCCCTCTGTCACCCCACCCCTCTACCCACCCATCCACCTACCTGACTAGCCACCCATCCAAGGGGGACGGCTCACTATGCTATTTCCACAGTTTTAGAACCCAAAGCTCCATAGAAGCTGTGCCAAAAGCCCCACATCTTGTAGCAGCAGACACTCAGCAGGCAAGCCCTGGCCTTGTGATTTCTTGACAACAACTTGAGGGTTCTCACCCACCCCCACAAGGGCAGCTCATGCTGCAGAGGCTTTAGAGTGGTCATACCAGCATAGATGACCATTCCATAGCAGGTGTCTGTGTTTCGAATCTTGCAGCCACGTAAAAGGATGTTGCCACTGTCCAGGGAGTATTTCTTGCCCTCCCATTCCAGGTGCCCGGTAAAGTAGTGCATGCGACTGTTGGGTTCCTCACACACCACCTTGCCTGTGAGTAACAGAGCAATCAAGGAGCTGAGAGGCATGCCTGGGGTAGGGCCATGCTTCTCCAATGGAGGGCAGAGCAGGATGTGGGGAACACTCCCCATCACTTTCTGGCTCCAGCCACCCTCACAATGCCCAAACCTTGTCCCATTGGTACCTCAATCCTCCTGCCATGCAGCTTCCTCTTCTGGATGCTCCAAAGCTGGTTCTATTAAGCCTCAGGGCCTTTGTGCATGCTGTTCCCTGTGCCAGAACTTGCACCTCCTCAAGAAAACCCTTTCTTCTGATCCTTCAGTTCTCCCCGCCACCTGCCCCCCGCCCACCTCCATTAATCCCCCTTCCTCCTGGTTACAATCCTGAGAGGTCACTAGACATGTACTCCTGCCAGTGGTGTCTCGAATACCTGTGAGTTCCAGCCTCATCTCCATCATCCTGGGGACTTTGGGAACCAGACCAGCATCTGGCAGACAGTGCCTAGCTCTCCATGTAAGCTAGGCTTTTCCTCAGATATCATGAAAACAAATGCAGCCAGTGCTTGAATATCAGGAACAAAAGGGTTGTGGTTCAAGAGAAAAGATTCTGCTCCAGCACCAATTAAAGTAACTGGTTTTTGCAACAAGACAGGAAAAAAATGTGTCCCCCTGCTGGGCCTTGGGCAAACAGTACTTGTAACCCACAGGCGTGAAATGTCTCACTTTCCAGGTGGGAAATAAAAATATACTGCAATGGGTGAGTCAGTTCCCTATCTCTGTACACACAACATGCTGTCTTTTTGATTAAACAACCAAAAACATTAAATGTGATCAATGTTTTAAAAATAAAAATGCCTGATAAAAGAGTGTTGTATGTTTTGTAACAATAACGGAAAACACCCCAACTGTTACATGGATTCACAGGCCTGGATAAGCTGGTCTGTTAAAAGCTATTTCACCTCCCTCCAGCAAACACCATTGCCATTCCCCAAAACCCAGTGATATGGGGACATTTCATGCCCACTGTACAGAGGGGCAGACAAAGGCCCAGATGGGTGGATGGTGGATGAACTACTACCTCTTACCTTGGAAGGAAGCCATACTCTTTATAGTGGTCAGCTCATGATGCGTGACTAACAGGGCCTGCCTATACTTCAAGTTGGTCTCCCTGATGATGAGAAGGCGAGTGAGGTAAGAGGTAGGAACAGATAGTACCCAGGCAAGACATCTCCAGCCCCTTTCAAAGTCACTCAAACATTTTCACTGAGCCCCTACTATGCACGCCAGCTGCCCACGAGGAGTCTGAGGCCCAGGGAAAGAAAGCCTTGCCCAAAATCACACAGGGCATTTTCAAAATGGCTGAAGCCAGACTCCAGGCCTTCTTTTGGGCAGGTGTACCTGGAGCACAGTAGAGCTTCTAGAAATGTTGGTGCAAAGATGGGTCCCTTCACCTGATTTAATGTTATTGCCCCCTGCCAGCTTGCAAGTGCCCCCAAAATGCTCCCAGAATGAATGACCTAAATATCCCAGTGGGCTTGGGGATCCACATTTTGTGGCTGTTGGGGAATGAGGAAGGCCTTGCTGGCTCCTAGGTCCCCAAACCCCTACTGATAACCCACATCTCACCCGTCGATGTCAGCTGTTTCCACATAACACAAGCTGCTGGGCTCCGTGCTGGACAGCAAGACCATATCGGCCTGGGGTGGGGAAGGTAGGGATGGGAGGAAGGAAATAGCACTGCAGGAGTGGAGAGGAGAAAGACAAGCGGGAAGGCAGGCCCTCCCGCCCCAACACTAAACGTGGGAAGTTCTGGGCTGGCTGACAGCTCACCGGGACAATGTTTGTGTCATGCAGGCGGACCAGGTCCCCCACATGCAGGTCCTTCCACTTTTTACACAGAAACCTATTGGGGAGGGAGGTGGCAGGTGTAAGAGAGGGCCCCAAACTGACCCATCTTTGAAACCCTTGGCCCTCTTGCCATCCTGAAGCAGAAAGAACCTCAGGAGGTTGGGGCTATAGAGGACTTCATGGTGTTTTGCTTCCCTGTGTGCCCACCTACAGGTTTTTGGGGCAGGGGGTTCTTAGCCCACACAAGAAGTCCAACCTTCCCTAATCTTGCCCCTTCCCCCAGTTCTTTGTCCACGTCTCTTCAGAATTTCTCTGCCTCCCTTTTCCGCTGAACTTTCAGGCCTGCAAGGGTTAACAATCAGGTCCTCAGCCTCTGTCCTCATCACAAGGCACATCCCAGGCCTGGTAGACAGCAGGCATCCAATAAATAATGGCTGGGTCCCTGTCACACATCAGACTCAACCAAGATGTCTGGGGGGCATGGAGGGTTCTGGGCACTCTGCTGGGCACTCCTCCCTGATATGTACACACACACACACACACACACTTGTGCTGTAGTTTCCTTCCTCAGGATGAACTCCCCAACACAGCACTAGAGGCCTCACCTCTCCCCCACCAGCATCTCGCAGGGCCTGTTGTTGACGGTGCTGTCACTCTTATGTCGCCCCTGAGTCAATAGGGATGGGTTAGAGGGGTGGCCCTGTCCCAGCCTTGTGCCTTGCCCCCATCCATCCTGCCCCCACACCACCCTGGTGAAGGGCCTAGTTGCAGAGCAGTTCCAGCTCATACACATGGCCCCTGTAGTGAGCCCGCACCAGCCACATCTGTCCATGGACCCTGGTGGGGGAAGTGGGAACTGCTGGGACAAAAGCTATTGGCAGCAAGGGCCAAAGGGCCATGTTGTGCGTGCACCTGTCCCTTGTGGAAGCAAGACAAAGACCCCATCCTGCCCCCAATGACCTCCCCAGCAGTTCCGTGACTTTACTTACGATGTCATCCACCAGGTCTCGGATGGCCCGAATGAGGAGGAGGCAGACGAGTGGGGCAAAGAGGGTGAACCAGGGCATCGTGGAGATTTCAGGAAAGACACCCTGACAGACAGGGGTGGTTCACACCGAACCACCACTCCTGACACTCCCCACAACTGCCTCCCCCTGCCCTCCCATCCAGACCCTCAACCTAGCATCCTGCGTCCCACCACCACCTGGGCTTGGGGCCAGGCACCTCCCCCCACAAACCTTGAGACAATGGCCTATTTCCACACCCTGCCCAGAACTCTCCCCCCTCCCCCTGCCCCAGCAAATTCATCTCCCTTTCATGCCCAGCTCCCACGTCACATCTTCCAGGTACCCCAAGCATGTTCCCTCCTCAGAGCCTTGGGTTTACTATTTCTCTCCCTATAGTTCTGCTTTTCGAAGTCACCCTTCGGTCCTGAGTTCCAAGTGAATCACAGACAAGCCTGGGTGGGAGAGTGGGTCCCCTTTCCATCTCTGGGCCCTGCCATGTGGTTTAATGAGAGTGGGTGTCAGGGTCCTCCGTTTCCAGCGTTGGACCTGCTCACAGTATGTTCATGGGATCGATGAAGAAAAGGAGAGGGTCAGACCAGAATGAGCTGTTGAGGGCGGGGAGATGGGGGTGGAGGGTGTGTGTGTCAGGGTGCTCTGAAAACTGCCACCCAACTGAGGCAGGCCGACATCTGCCCTTCTGGCAGGGTCACCCAGATGCTGGGAAGTAGCCCAGCAGGTCCCTAGAATCTGCTCTCAACCCTTTGCTCCTCACCCTTTGGAGTCAGCTGGGTGGATGGGGCCAAGGGGGTTATGTGGCCAAGGCTGTCTATCCTGGGGAGAGGCTGCACCCTCCTTGGACCTGAAGGAGCCACTCACGCACCTTCATCGCTGAATGTGTATTGAGCACCTCCCGTGTGCCAGGCCCTGGGCTAGGCAGGGGGACTCAGCCATTTCCGAGAGTGTGAGGAGCTGCCAGACACTGCCCCACCCCTGCCTTCCCATCCAACCGAACAATCAACCTCACAGACAGACACACATCCTCCTACCCCCACCAAGTGTCTACACAGCCATGTGTCAAAGGTGGTCAGGTAGGGCTTCCTGGAGGAGGCGATTCCAGCAGGTGGAAGGAATGGTGTGTGCACAGAGGCTGACCCCTCAGGCCACCCCCACCCTGCCCTACCTGGAGAATGATGACAAAAAGGAAGTAGGAGTTGGATATTCGGTGGAACTGCTCGTACAGGTTCAAGGGCAAGAAGGAGAAGAAGTTGTACTTGGCTGTGCGAATGATGTTGCCCTAGAATGAGAGCCAGCATGGGGGCACTGCCCTGGCCAGGACTCCACCTTGGCCTCACCCCACCCTTTAGCTACTATCAGCAGTAACTGAGCACCCAGTGCAGACAAAGTCTCAAGCCAGATGTACTGAGTGCTAGCTGAGGGCCAGGCCTTGAGCCAGCATTAACTGAGCCTCTACTGAATGCAGACTCACCAAAGAGGGCTGTGGGCCCGTATTTCTCAAAGTGAGTCACACACATCAAAAGATTTTAGGTAGAGCCTGATGTACTTTGAAGGTTTAATATGAACTGATTTTAATGGGATTGGGGTGGGGGCTGGCAAGGAAACACAGGACATCCTAGCACCAAACTGGTGACTTGCTCATGATTAAAACTGGGGGTGGGGGTGGGGGACAAGGGGGTGGGAGGAGGTA
>NW_006295055.1:55259-55515 GCF_000327345.1 Myotis davidii
GCTCCGCTGCCCCCCACTGCTCCCCCTCACCCCACCCTCAAGATTCCCACATGGACACCAAGCCTCCCCAGCGAGGGGCTCCCTCCTTGTTTGTCGACCCACTGTGTGGTCCGGGTCAGAGGTCGTGGCCCTTAGTGTGGCTACAGCGCCCCCTGCTCCGGGTCTGAGTGTGCTCTGGAGGCGGCGAGGCGCCGTGAGGGAGGCAGACAGCAGACTCCCCCGAGCCCTGACCCCCTCCCGCCTCCTTCCTGGTCCC
>NW_006295055.1:55716-88025 GCF_000327345.1 Myotis davidii
TTCCTCTCTGGGTGCTCAGGCAGGCCCAGCTTGAACAGGTGCCTCTTCCGGGCTCCCTCTCTGCCCGGGCTGCCCTGCATCCTGAGCTCCATGCTCTCTGTCCTCCGTCCAGGCGCCGCTGAATGGAAGCCCCGGCCGTTACAGCCGTTGGGGGCTGTCGGGGCAGGGACGAGGCTGCGTCACCAGTGGGGCCAGCATAGGGGCGCTGCAGTGGCCCAGTGGGCAGGGTCCTGCACAGTGGGGTGGGGTGGGGTGCGATGTGTGTGTGTGTGGGGTAATAGGCACCAGGAATTACTAATTACTAATTATTAGGGTCGGGACCTGGTAGAGCTGGGCCGGAGTCAGGGTGAGTGGGGCCAGTGGAAGTAGGGCAGGGCCCGGATGGGACTGGGTACCTGGGCGGGAGTCTAGCTGCCTGGGTTTTCTCACCTCTAAGCTGGCAGAGACCATCCCAAGGCCAGGACGAACCCCAGTGCCGTCCGGCTCTGCCCTGGTGTGCGCCCACTCAGCCGCAGCCTGGGCTCCTGCTGGGGAGCTTCCTGAGGCGATGGGGTGGGAGGCAGTGGTGAGGCTGGGGCGGCCCGGGTCGGGAGATGGGGAACCAGAGCCAGGAGATCCAGGGCAGGAGGTGTGTGGAAGGGGCTGCTACAGTTACGGTCCACTTGAGAGTTGGGGCTCAGGGGGCGGGGCAAATTTGGTGGCTGTGGCCTAGGAAATCCCTAGGGGAGGGGCTTCTTTGTCCTCAGCGGGGTTCCTGCCCTCCTGACCTTTAGCAAAAGCCAGAGTGACGGGGTGGCAGGGGCCTCCTCCTGGCAGCCTTCCAACACGTTTATGCTCCCAACATCAGGACCTGGGGACCGCCACCATCTTCTGTCCCACAAGGCTTTTTCTGGCTTCATTTTTCACTTTGAATAAATTAAAAGCAGAATCCTGAACAGCCCTGACTCTCCCACCCCCAAGAGCCAGAACAACACACCAGTAGGTTAGGATTCAGGGCACTGGGCACACACATTTCCAGGGATGGGCAAACAGCACACCGTGGGCCGTGGCCACCCTGCCCTTTCCATGGTAGCTTCTTGGACATTCAACGGGACTTGGCTACTGGCTCCCAACAAGGGGCAGGTCCGGGCCACAGGGACAATGACTTCCTCAGGGTGTGGCTCCACACCTGGCACCCCAGGACATCTCAAATCCATACATTTACCATACAATTATTCTGTCCCTGCCTGGGGGTGGTGGTGGAGAGGGCGTTGGGACATGGGGGACAGAGAGGATTGAGGCATTGAGGGGAGAAGGGTTGAGGCATTGCCGGGAAGTGGGGGTGGAGGGGTGTGGGGGGAGGGTGTGGGCCTTCACAGACAGCTCCCAGGTGAGGGCAAGGCTCCAGATACTTGAGGTTCAGAGACAGAAAGGAAATGGGGAGGGGGGGGGACGGGGGGGGGTATATATATATATAAGACAGTCTGAGCCAGGCTACAGTAATGCACCTTGGGGGTGTCAAAGGGTCATTGCAGGATGATTAAGAAAGGAGGATATTTTATAAAGTTTCCCTGCTACATAAATAGGTGAAACGTCATTCTGGTGATAACTCTTGTTGTGGGTCAGGCTTCTGATTTAAATTCTTCTAGATAGTTAAGATGGGGAAGCAGAAGTTTCTCTTGAGCCCACTGTGTCTCAGTTACCTTTAGTGCAAAACAATTTGCATACCATAGAGACACATCCTGGGTGGCTCATTCTGAACCCGACACCATGAATGAAGACAGAATCAGAAATACGATTCACTCAGATTTTCAAACACCCTTGGTAAATAACTGATACAGTATAAGTGTGTTTCCTAGGTGCAAAATGATAAATGTGCTCAAGTAGAAATAGAAAAGAATGAAAGGCCCTCACCACCCAACCAACTCTGATCTAATCCCATTACATAACTTTCCATTTGTTTTTGCATTCAATTAGCTACCAGTGTAAAAGTAAACGATGCAAGCATTCTGCTTTTACTTAGAATGAGTGACTATTTTATTGCTGAATATGTGAAAAAACATTTTTTGTAATATGTATGACATAGATTGTGTGGTTCAGAAAAGGAGAAGTAGAAATATATAAAAATATGAAATATTTTATAAAAAGTTTTTCAATACTTTTTCCCCATGGCTGTTTAAATATTAGAAATACATTTGTTGGTATATCTGTTTCTCTACATAAATATTTTACTAGAAATTAATTTCTGAATCCTTTTTAAAAATAACTTTTTACTAGTGATGCTTATAGGATAATGTAATTAAAATTAGGTATCATAATATTTTCTTGCTTTTGAGTGACTTTTTATGCATTTTTGACATATGAATCTAAATTACTAAGCAGTTGTTACTGTGGTTAACAATAGATGCCTGTATTGTATGACTTTGATTATTCTTGTTCTTTATCAACCTCACTGATTGTCAATTTTTAAAAATGTTCTTTTAAGTTAAGGGAAATTATTTCACACCATATAAAATATGTTTCCTAACTTAAATTATGTAACACACACTAAGAGAATTAACAACAGCACTTGTGGGGGAAAGATGAAAACTAACATATTAGGCCATCAGGTAGGTTTCACACTTGCTTCTTTTTGTACAATTGCCTACAGAAGGGCCTAAGCCTCTCCTGGTAATAAATTGAATCATGGTGCCTCTAAAGTGTACATGAGTGTATATACACTTAAGTGGGTGACAAATACTGTAGATAAATTTAGCCTCTTGATCAAGTCATGCTGATATGAAGGCTGGACTTGCCAATTGAGAGCGACCATGGGGCTTCAGATACAAATGTATTGGCAAATTTTGTTCCAAGATATTCTGGTGCTGCTTTTGCTTACTGCTGAAAACAAAATGCTTAAATATAGCTTTCTATTCTATAAGGATTCTTAAAGATCCATAGTTTACATTACACACACAGACACACACATGCACACACACTATGCACAATGCATAGTATAAATGATATATATATATATATAAGTGAATATATTTGATACACATGTACAATGCTTTCCTGAATTCTATTACTTGTATCAAATCTGCTCTTCAAGTTTTCAAAGGTGCTTGGCATTCTTAGCTATATTTGAAGCTGATTAGTGCTAATAACATTCCATAATATTAATATTAACAAGGCCTTGACAGATACTTTCTTTTTTTGCCTTTATAATTTTTCTATAAAAATATTGCTGTTTAGATAAGAAGAGTAGTAATCATATAACTTTAAACAACAGGAGCCATATCATAGCAAACCAGAGAGTTCATGGCAAGCCCTGTCTGGTAAGATTCTGTGAAGGCAAGATGTTCTGTCTGAAAGAGGCCACTATGCCATGAGGCCCTTTCTGTGGAAGATAAAGAGCAATGCTGCCATCTAGTGCCTAAGAGCTATAAGACAAGGGCTGATATTTTCCTTTAT
This sequence comes from Myotis davidii, assembly GCF_000327345.1. Taxonomy (NCBI): domain Eukaryota; kingdom Metazoa; phylum Chordata; class Mammalia; order Chiroptera; family Vespertilionidae; genus Myotis; species Myotis davidii. The sequence continues at coordinate 59,149 of NW_006295055.1, forward strand.
GAGCATGAATTCTAAATGACCTGGGTCACAGGGAGGAGAAAGACAAGGACCCTGGGCTACAGAGAAGGAAAAGGCTCAGCCTCAGTTTACTGTCTAACCTTGCAGTTATCTAACGGAGTGTTCAGATTTGTGAGAAAGAGCAGAGTTGGGATGACTGTTTATTGCTGACATTAAGATAACTAGTGATTTCCAAAATCACTTTGTGTGCACTCAGACTTCCTGCCGAGTGAAGACAGCTTGTCATTGAAGAAAGAGAAAGAGAACTTAAGGAAATGGTGGCAGAGGCTGTGACATAAGCACTCATTTAAAAGCCCTGGAATGGCAGACATCCGGAGGATGCCGACTGCTAGTACTCCTCTACTCATGGCAGCAGGTTCCCGACTCTCCCCCTCCAAGGGTCAATAACCCACCCTCCACGGGAGCTGTGCTTGCTGTGGGAAAGACCTCGCGCGGAACTTTGCCCTGCCTTCTAGACTCTATTCCGTAGCTGCACATTCCCACAACCCTCCAGGACTCACCAGGAGCCAATTGGATATTTTCATCTATTGTAACTGCCTCAGTCAGCCATCAGAGATACACCACTGGCCAGGTTATCATGTAAACAGGCCATAAGATCGCACAGTCTGAGGAAACTTAGCCATATCTGTTTCACTCAGAGTAAACATTTCTAGAAATACCTACAGAAAACTAATTTGATTCCAGGGAAATATTGTGTCTAAATTTCTTCTCTCTAGATCTGGGTTCATTGAGGTCTACATATACAGTGGGTATCCGATATCTTTGAGTGTCTCTGAGGTAAACTTTGGGACCAGAATTATGCCCCATCGCTGCCTCCCAAGTACACCTAACTCTCCATATTGGGCTCTGCTGACCTTGAAAATTCACAGAAGTTTCCACTCTCACTTCGGCAACTATATACCAAATGATAAATGAGAACTAGGAAGGGAAAACAAGTAGCAAGTTTCTCTGTTGTAGGGTAAGTGTATGTTTTCTTAATAATTTACTTATCCTATATAATAAAAGCCTCATATGCAAATTGACCAAATGGCAGAACGACGGGTGGACGGACCATTCACTATGATGCGCACCAGGGGGCAGACGCTCAACACAGGAGCTGCCCCCAGCCCGGAGGGCCCAGGCCAGCCAAGCAGAGGGAGGCAGCCAGCAGCACTGGGATCTGTTTCTTCTGCATTTGTAATTTCTAAATTTTTCTTTTTTCTTTAGTTTTATTATCTGTTTGACTTCGTAATTCTGATTTATCTTGCTTTTTCATATCTTATATCTTTGTTGAGCACCTCAGCTTGTTTGGATTTGTTTCAGGGGATTGTCTTTTTGAAGCTGTTATTTTCTCTAAGAAAGTAATACTCCTTGAAACATTTTTCTATTACAGTGATTTTAATTGAGCTTTGTCTTTGATTTTTTTATATATATATTCTCTCTTGTTTCCTTCATGTGAGTTTCTTTTTTCTGAACTTTAGAAGAAAGTTTGGCTCACATGGTTTTTCCAGCTTCACAAATCTTTCTCTTACGTTGTATCTATGAAGTATTTAAAATTATAAAGTATTGTGCTCTGAGCTTCCCTAGCTCTGTATCCTGCTCCTACCTTTACCTGGACCATCTGCTTCTTTTGTGCCTGTTGTCCCCATCCTCTCGCAGTGTGGAGGCCTGCTCTGAAAGGCATGTCTGGGGGCTCAGTGTCACCAGTTCCTGGAAGCTAGATTGCCCCTGTCCCTCTATGGCTAATATGCCCGGCATTTACCCACTGGCACAATGAACCCCTTGTATTGCAGTGACTATCCATTAGATATTAAGGATTCTCTACTTATTATCATGTCAGATGCCTGATCATTTCCCTTTGCTTTCTCCTGAGCAGATAAGAAAACATACAGGTCTTGTAACTGTTAGTGGTCCCCCGCGCCCCCATTAGTATTTAGGAGATATCTGGCTTTATTGTAAATTTTGGATCTTTCGCTCTAGTTACTCTGGATGTTTTAACATGGGCATTCAGGAAGATACAAAATTATGCTGCCAATGCCACCGTGTTTTTAAGTTTCTTCCAGATTGTTTTTAACAGTGTTCAAAACAAACCCTTCAAACCCTCTCCGGGTTGCCTATTTAATTTTACTTCACCTCGGTGTCTATCCAAAGTTTAATGATGCTTTACAGGTTTGCTCTTAGACAGTTTACTTAGATACCGAATTCCCTGTAAATATGTGAGAGCTTAGATTTTATCTCCTGTTCAATAGTTCCATCTTTTGTTTTTCTAGTTGTGGATCTACTAAAGTATGGGCCTAGTCTTAATTAGTATCAGTGTTGCTGTTATTGTACATGGAAATTTTCCTTACTTCTCTGTATTCTTTACCCATTATTTTGAATGCAGTTGTTTATATTAGATAAAGTCAAGCATCTTTGGGGGCATTTTTAAATTTCTTGATTAAGTCATCTGCAAGCCCAGTCTTTTAAGTTTTGCTATAAAATTTGAACGCAGCTAACATTTTCATTTTCTTTTTTGTTGTTGTTAATTTTCACCCAAGGATATTTTTTCCATGACTTTTAACTTTTTATTATTATTTTAAAATGTATTTTTATTGATTTGAGAGAAGAAGGGAGGAGAGAGAGATAGAAACATCAATGATGAGAGAGAATCATTGATCAGCTGCCTCCTGCACTCCCCACACTGGGGATGGAGCCTGCAACCCGAGCATGTGCTCTGACAGAGAATTGAACCGTGACCTCCAGGTTCATAGGTCAGTGTTCAACCACTGAGTCATGCTGGCCAGGCCCCATTGCCTTTTAGAGAGAAGAGAGAGAGAGAGAGAGAGAGTGAGAGAGAGAGAGAGAGAGAGAGAGAGAGAATCCATGTGAGACACATCAGTTGGTTACCTCCTGTAGGAGTGGTGCTAGAGATCGAACCTGCTACCCAGGTAATGTGCCCTTGATCAGGAATCTAACCCATGACCCTTAGGTGCATGGCAGACACTCTAAACATTGAGAGACACCAGCCAGGGCTCATTTTCCCATATTTATTTATCACATAGTGAAAATGTTATTGTAGGGCACAAATAACATTTTTGGGAATTTGGGAAGTTTGTGCTGAATTGGCACAAATGTAAAAAAAAGAGATAAAGAAATAAATGTGGGAAAGATTGACATTAAAAGGAAAAGATAAAGGAAGAAACAAAATAATTATGAATAAGATTAAAATTTTATAATTTTTATTAGTAATATATTTATAATAACATGATGTATCAATAAACTTATTTTTGCACAAACAGTTCTATTCCTGGAAACACGCATCCATAAATATTTAATAATTGCTTATGGTAAAGTATAAGTTATCAGGTCAGCTGTTTGGTACAAAATTTCCTCAAGGGGAAAACTATCTCTAATGTGATATTTCATTTGTGCTGACCTAGAATCTCTAAAAATCATTGGGGCTTCTAATTTGTGCAAACATCTGTAATGGCTAGCACGTGCTTTCTTTATTGCTTTTTTATTTTCAAAACATGTAGGGTTCAGCTCCTCTTGTTTCAATTCATTTCCTTCCTACAGAATGTGCAACATATGGATGTTAAAAAGCATGACCTGTAATAAAGTTTGCAATTTGGAGAACTGCTAAAATTTTCATAAATGTACTAACAAGATCTCCAGGGTAAAACTCTAAAGCCTCAGAGAATAGGGGATTGGGAAGTTTGTGCTGAATTGGCACCTGCATATATCAATTCTTCATCTGTAAATCTTCTATGTCTTCTGCTTGTCTGTGATTATTTCCACTTGTCTCTGTAAGTACTCCCTTAGTGTATTCCTCTAGGAGTTATACAACCTGGCTGCTTTACTAATTCCTTAAAACTCTGTTTTACTTTGTATTATAACTTCTGTTACAATAAGCACGAATATACATAATTTCTGGAGAGGAAAGCAGTGTTCAAATGATAAGATACATGGACAAAAAGCTGAAAACTTACAAGGGAACTGGAAAATCTCAAATTTGGATGCATTTTTAAATACAATGCACCAGATTCCTACCTAATTCAATAGTCATCTTGTTTTATGTTTTAGATGGTTGTGTTTGTTTAGGTAAATTAGGCTTAAGTTTATTTATAGTTCCACATTCAGCATGTTTAGCTTCTCTCACTTAATTTTTTCCAGGTGAATCAAAACCAGTGCACAGTATTTTGACAGAGGAAAGAGGCTCCTGTTGCTGAATTCCTCATTCTCTCAGGCCAGTTTATACTCTAAATGCCCATGATATTATGTCATGACTACCCCATGTCTACCAACTGCTTGAAAAACCAAATGGAGGAGGTTGTAATTAAATCATAATTAAAACTTCTGATAATTTTGATTTAATTCTAAAACATGTTATAAAGCTATTGAGCACACACAGTAATGAAAGGCTTCTGTTTCACCCATTTCCACAGGATTCTTATCCCCATGTAGTGTGAACACAAACTTCCTACGTATCTAAAGCTACCAGTGGACTCCATGGGCTCTGAGTTGACCATCAGCAAAATATTCCACATCCTCAATATATTCTCTGAACATCTTACTTGCCCTACCGTCAGTGGTCAGCAAACTGCGGCCCGCGAGCCACATGTGGTTCTTTGGCCCCTTGAGTGTGGCTCTTCCACAAAATACCACGTGCAAGTGCACATGTACAGTGCGATTGAAACTTTGTGGCCCATGCGCAGAAGTTGGTATTTTGTGGAAGAGCCACACTCAAGGGGCCAAGGAGCCGCATGTGGCTTGCGAGCCGCAGTTTGCCAGCCACTGCCCTATCCCAAATCAGATTACGTTCTGGGGCATAATTTACCCTGTAGTACTGTTAAGATGTGACAGAGTTTCTCCCTCCCATACTCTTCTCACCACAGGTTAAAAGTGGGTAACATCCAAACTCACTGATTAATCACCATGTGTTAGGCATTTACATCTATTAAACTCACTTAATTCTTAAAACAATTCTATGAGATAGCAAATATCATTCCTAACAAGCGATGAGAGAAGTGGGATGCCAAGAACTTAAGTTATTTACCGAAGGTCACATCTTCTAAGTAGCAGAAGTTAATTTGATTCCAAGTCCATAATATTAATTACTGAGCTTTGGTACCTCCAGAGTAGGTACCCTCATTGAACTTTATATTCTAGAACATTTACTTTCTCTTTTCCCCCAACAGCATAACTTTTGGAGCTCAAATCAATAGGCAATATCACTTTATTTCTCTCTTTGTTAAAGTCAACTATCTCTTTATCACCATCCCTCATGCATTGTAGAACTAGATTCTGATATTTCTCTTCACCAATCAACATTCATGTCATCATTCTGGGTGATTCCTATAACCATGTAAAAGATTAATTCCAATCCCACTCAATGACTTACTACGGATTTCTTCATGTCTTCCAGCTATAACCTCCTATCTTCCCAGTGAACTTGCTTTATTCACCCAATGGAACAGCTCCTTGATCCCTCCCACAAACATCACTAATCCATTAACGTGGCCTTTTTGCTTTCTCACCACCTGAATCTCTACTCAACCTTCAGCAGTAGTCAGGACTACATTTCCCTGGTCAATTCATCCTTCTATTCTTTGGGGTGATTATTATTCTCTCTTCAAATTTTCAACATCCACTTCTCATTCTCTCTTTCACATGATGATGTTGCCTCTTATTTACTTGGGAAATAGAATAATTTTGAATAGATTTCCTCATCTTCCCACCACCACGTACATAAACTGACCTACATTTATATTCATTTATTTCATTTCGGACTGTTAAAAATACATTATGTATTCATTCTACTCTTGTTTAAGGCCAAGTTCTTTGCTTGTGCATAAGGCCTTCAATTTTATTTCAGCCTTCCTAGCAAGGCCTGTGTGCCCAGGAGTCTAGTCCACTGAATCTGCTCTGACTAGGATCCAATGACCTTATTTTTCCAGTCGAATGTCAGCTTCTATCTTTCCAGTCTCATTGGGTCCAACCCAATGGTCAGTCTTCATTTGATCCCACCTCTCTGTAGCACTGGGGACAGTAAATTACTCTTATTACTTTATTCATCACTTGGTCTTATTTTATTTTTCCCCATCACCATTTATCACCCCAGATCCTCTTCCACCTCCACCCACCTCCTACCCCTTGCAATCACCTCACTGTCCACGTGGAAAGAACTCATTACTTCTATTTTTAAAGCACTTCCCTTTTCAGACATTCTGCTTATTTTCCTCATTCTTCAAAGTCTCTCAGTCTCCTTTTATGGATTTTAATGTAAACAGGCGTATAGTGAAGAAGAAGGGAAGAATCAGAAAGTATTTCAAAAATCATATAAATATTACATACCCACTTCTTTATTATTTAGAAAACAGCTATTTTTAAAAGGCTGAAGCTGGAGGCTAGCTGGTGTGGCTCAGTGGTTGAGCAGTGATCTCTGAGCCAGAAGGTGACAGCTTGATTCCAGGTCAGGCCATATGCCCTGGTTGTGGGCTCAATCTCCAGTGTGGGACATGCAGGAGGGAGCAGATCAATGATTCTCATCATTGATGTTTCTATCTCTCTCTCCTTCTCCTTTCCTCTCTGAAATCAATAAAAATATATTTTTACAAAATAAAATAAAAATAAAAGGCTGAAGCTAGAGATGAGCATTTTCACTGAAATAACCCAAAATGTCATATGCGCCAAAATGAGAGAAAACTTCCCCATCACTGGTGATTGGTTTACACATCACCATTGAACTCAGGGCATATATACATCTTTCCCAGAGATTTCACTGAACTGTTGTCATATATATAGCATTCAGGTTTCAGAATGTGTACAGGGAAGAATTAAAAACCATTTATTTTATGGAGGCTACAGAATGCCATCATTCTTTAGACAATCATGGAAAATGATGTCATCCCATGAACTTTAGCTTCCAAAAATTTAAGTCAAAATCCATGGGAAATATACCGTGTCTGCATGTTCAGTGGGAAGAGAAGAAATGTGAAAGGCATTGTGCGTCTCTAAAATATTTGAGAAGTTTAAATCTTACTCCACCTTAGTCGAGAGGCACCTCCCCTGATGCAAAGTTGATTTCAAATAATCTGCACTTATGGTACGGTATTTGTGAGATCCCTTCCTGAAGATTCCTTTTAAGTACATGGATAAAAGCCCATGTTCCCACGGCCATTTTAGTTTAAACTATTTTAGTTTCAGAAAGAAAGTGTTTGTTGTTGAGTTGGCACATAATATTTAAAAATTAGATTTGATTTTGAAAGTTATAAACATAAAAGATATTCTTTCTCCTTCCTTGAACTTGTGTATTTCTCCTCCCGGGAGCTGGCCTCACACTGGAAATCCCTGCTAGGGTGGAGTGAAGTTGTGTCAGCAGCTTTGTGCGCAGCCCACACACTGACACAGAGTGACTGGGTATTAAATCCATGTTTAATCACTCATTCCCAAGACAGATGCATGAGCCAAACCGACAAAGGAGGAGCACATATTCATGCTGTAAATAGCTTCAGGCAGATTGCTCTTGAGTAAAGCATCGAGGTCAAATCGTCATTGCTGACTTTGTTTTCTGTTTTCTGGGAAAAATTCACTGTGATGTTAGCTGCTTTTTAAATTACACAAAGAATTGTCCAACCATTCTGATCAGAGTTATTATGCCTACTCAGATTCTCTTGTGTGAACTGGTCCAAGGCCATGGTGTTTTCCATTTTGCACAGAATCTAAAAACTAGAGGCAAGTACTGCATTAGGTTGTGATGATGGATGCGTTGTCTACACTTCCCTTTATAAACTGATAGTATATCTGCCTGGCAACAGATTACCAATCACTTAGTAAAATGTATTGCCATGAAGCCATTACCATGATTTTCATTAAAAACTAGGTTTGCTTTCCAGGAGTCAGGTGTTTTCAAAGGCATGTCACCGTGGGACTCTCAGGCTGGGACCCTACAAGTGGCAATGAGGACCCCTCTCCAATAATCAGAACTCTCCTTTCCAGGGGCCGGTGCAAGCAGCCTCCAGTCGGCACTTGGCACGCCCCTTACATCTAGCTGCGAGGGCGGTGTCCTGAGAAATTTGTATACCAGTATTCTGGAGACACAGGTCAGATCAGGATCTGTGCTTTGCATTCTATCCCACTCTTCTTCCCCAGTATGATGAGCATTATTACTGTGCCTCTGAAGACTCTTTTGTTTTATACTCTTTTGGGAATATTTTCCTCCTAAGAGATACACTTATTACTTCTGGCTTATGCAAGGAAACCAATTCTATTTAACACTAATACTAAATTTCTTTTTACTTTTATTCTTTGAGTCATTTCACTGGAGATTGGAAGTGGACAAGATATAAGCCCATATGCCCATAACATCTTGAGCTACAACTATGGTCCATTTAATAGCTGCTTTTATTTGTTTTGGTTTTACAAATGAATGATTTAGTTTTGTTTATTCTTAGGAAGTAAAACTAGTCACAACTGCCAAATACCTTGCATCTGTTAGCAATGAAACCAAAGGTTATAGTCATGTTCCTACTATGAATATTAAAAGCAAAGGTATGAATCATCTAGAAAATCCTAAAAAATAGAAATATTTTATCATGAATGGGTTTTGAAATTGCAAAAATCTATATGATAGACATAAAAAACCTGAATAACTTGGAAATCCTATATAATAAAGAGGTAATATGCAAATTGACCATCACACCCTTGCACAAGATGGCTGCCCCCATGTGGTCACAATATGGCTGCCACAAGATGGCTGGCAGGGGAGGGCAGTTGTGGATGATCAGGCCAGCAGGGGAGGGCAGTTAGGGGTGACCTGGCCAGCAGGGGAGTGGTTAGGGGGTGATCAGGTTGGCAGGCAGGCAAGCGGTTGGGAGCCAGTGATCCCAGATTGTGAGAGGGCTATCCGACAGGTCCCAGATTAGAGACGGTGCAGGCTGGGCTGAGGGACAACACCCCCTACCTCCCCAATGCATGAATTTCATGCACCGGGCCTCTAGTATGTAAAATAAACCCTGAAGTTCTTTCCCCTCTGTGGCCCATTGGTGATAACACTGTTCAACAGTTTAATATTATTAAAGTTTCTTTTTTCTGTATCTCCTATATCTATTTATCACAACGTTTTTGTTTGTTTTTTAAAATTGCATTCTCTTCTACATATAACTGGGCATAATGCAGAAAACTATAAAAAGTGTGCTATTATTTCATAGTTTGCTGTTCACTCTAATATGTCAAGGATGCTTTATTATAGTAATAAATTTAAACGTTTTTTATTAGTTAGACTGTTGCATATAGCTTTTGAATAAACCATTTTGTCTACTTATGGGTGTTTAGCTCATTTTCAATAGTTTGTTTTAAAAATTTCTTCAAGGAGCATCTTTTTCTTTCTCTCTTTTGTAAAAATATTTTTAGAAACATAGATGGGAAACTGTTGGTTAATTGGCATGAAATTTTAGATTTTTTGTATAAATTGCTCCCCCAAAAGAATGTACCAAATTACTGTCCCATCAACGGTTGGTCCCCATTTCTCCACACAGCCACCCCAGTAGATGTCACCAATCTGCTTTATTTTTCATATCAGTCACAATACTGCTATAGTGTCACAAAAATTAAATAATCAAGAACTCTTTAATCCCAGTGGTTTACTACAGCGAAAATTGTATTTGTCTATCACCAAAATTCTTCCAACACTGTAACTGAGCCATCTGGAACCAATGTTCTCAAAGTTGCTGCAGAAGAAGATTCTTTTTCAACAGTTAGATCCCATAGTGACATTATTTCTTCCTCTTGCCACCCACTGGCACTCAGACCGGCCCCTTCTAATTGCAAAGGGGTTGGGACATGTAATTCTTTCATATCCCAGGACGGAGGGAGCAGTGGTCCTAGGTGAGTAGAAGCCACTACTTCACTGTTACTAATGTGATGTGTGAAAAATGCTTCTCCCTGTGGCTGTAGTTTTCTTTCTCCCTGGTGGTCTTTTTACTGTGTGATTGTTTTTTCTTCTTTCTCCCTTTCCTTTCCTTTCCTTTCCTTTCCTTTCCTTTCCTTTCCTTTCCTTTTCTTTCCTTTTCTCTCCTTTTCTTTCTTTTCCTTCCCTTCCCTTCCCTTTCCCTTCCTTTCCCTTCCCTTCCCTTCCTTTCCCTTTCCTTCCTTCCTTCCTTCCTTCCTTCCTTTTTTAAATTAAGCACTTCTAATTTTTATAATTGATTTATAGGAGCCCATTATCTACTATGCATAATAACTTTTCTTACTATATATTACAAATATTTTCTCTCAGGCTTTCTGCTCTTAATAGTTACAACATTTTTGGTGAATGACCCTCCCTGCAAAAATCATTTGTTAAATCAGTGACACACCATCTCATTTCGACCTTTAATTTACACTAACTAAATCCCTTCCAAGCTTCCAGGCTAAAAGAAAAACTTACACATTTAAAAGTGATTTATGTCATGTGTAAAAGTGAAGATAGTGACACTGCATTACCTAACCATAGCTTCTGGGTTAGTTTTTAATCTTCCCATCAGTACCATTTTTTTAAATAAAGCTTAAATTTTATGAGATACTGCCCATTGTTGGGAACTATCATTCTAAGATAAAAATAGTACAATAAGAGTCCTATCAAGAAAACCAGGCCTGCCTGGCCAGTGTGGCTCAGTGGTTGAGAGTTGACCCATGAACCAGGGGGGTCACCGGTTCGATTCCTGGTCGGGGCACAGGCCCAGGTTACAGGCTCCATTTTCAAAGGGAGAATGCAGGAGGCAGACAGTCTATGTTTCTCTCTCAGCCATGTTTCCATCTCTCTCTTTTTCCTCTCTCTCTAAAAATCAATTAAAACATATTCTTTTTAAAAAAGACACCAGGCCTGGAAGTCTAATGAGCAAGAATAACACAGCATGTACAGTAGCTCTGAAAAAGCAGGAGAGGGTTGCCAGCAGAGTTACACTAATACTTTAAACATGTACACAAGTAACACAAACGCATATTTGGGGGAACATGTTCCAATTTGGAAAATTAGCCCAAAAAGCAAGTAAACAATGATTTAAGTCAATACATTAGAGTCCAAGGAATAAATCCGTGTACCATGTACAAAATGCTGCAATTAAGCAGCCCTCGCATACACACTTCAAAGTGAGGGCTCCCTGTTCACTGCCCTGGTCTTAGACTCCCTGCTGGAGAGAAGTGGAAACAGTTTCTACAGCCCTAATTTTGATTGGCTTGAGTGACAGCTAAACACAAAATGTACAAGCTGTTAACTTGCTCTACCTGCTGTAATTTATTTTTCACCCGTCAGAAACGTCTTTCTGTAAAGCAGGTATACTGGTGCCCTTTCAAATGAGCGTTTCTGGTCTTTGGAAAGTAAGAATGGCTATCAGAGGAGAAGGTTCTGAAGGGACACTTCTTACCACGACTCCCACAGCAGATGCCCACGGAGCAATTCCTCCTCCAGGAACTGTGCCACAGGCGCTGTGCAGGCGTGCTCGCTCCCGTGGGTAACCTGAAACAGACATCCTATCAGAGACCCACACAGCACTGTGCAGGTGTGCTCGCTCCCGTGGGTAACCTGAAACAGACATCCTATCAGAGACCCACACAGCACTGTGCAGGTGTGCTCGCTCCCGTGGGTAACCTGAAACAGGCATCCTATCAGAGACCCACACAGCACTGTGCAGGTGTGCTCACTCCCGTGGGTAACCTGAAACAGACATCCTATCAGAGACCACAGTGATGACCAACGCAATAGGACAGTGAATACACTCTGTGTGCCACTGAGACCATGGCTATGTTATCATTTCTGCTGCAAAACACATTTCTCCAGACACTATAACACATTAGCCATAAACTACATCTCAGACTGTACCATGCATCACTCCCAGTCATATAGAGCCATGACTGGGAGTGATGCTTTTAAGCAAGTGTCAAAAGAATTGAGGTTACACAGCTGTAAACAAAACAGAAATCCAGCAGTTTTAGGATTAGTATAGTGCTTTAATTATGTAAGCATTTTCTATTTAAAGTGTCTTTTTCAAAGCATTAACATAGGGCATAGAATTTACAATCTCTGCCTTATTTTAACTCTATATTATTGCCTGATGTTTCCTGACATGAGCATGAAAACTCAAATTTGAAAGATGGAATCAAAAAATTACCAAGATGATGACATGCATACAAAATGTAATTTAATATAGAAGTTTCTCACAACTTCAGTTGGTTTTTTTCCCCAGTAACATTATGAATGAATAGCTTTGAAGATCATATTTTTCCATGTAGGTGACATCAGCTCATAAGAATAAACCAGTGGCCTGTTAGTCTGTAAGGACTTATGTATGGCCCTGAAGGAGAATAGGAAGATCTCTGAGACTTGTCCCCTACCGTCTCCCATGCTGCCACACCATCACACCACTGTAGTGAATAAGCACTAAACGGTTTACATTATACTCCACCAGGGTCACTAATTCTATTTACTTCAGGGGCCATCAGGGTGACATAAATAAGGAAAAGGATCAGATGAGATACAGTGGGGCAGTGCATAGGTGTAAGATTAATTATGCCAAAGTATACCTGTGCTGCCTAAAGACATTCACATTTAAAAAAATTAATAGAGTTCTAGTTAAAAATAATAAAATATGCAGAAGTGTTTCTGAATTACATCTGTTAAAAGGTGTGCTTCTCAAAGATGAGACTAAGCAATATGTCTTAAATTTTTTTTTAAAATCTTCATATGAGGCTACTTTTTTCGTTGCTTTTCAGAGAGAGTGGAAGGGAGAGAGTAAGGAGGAAGGGAGGTAGAGAGAGAGAAATATCAATGTGTGGGAGACACAGTGACTGGTTGCCTCCCACATGTGCCCTGACCAGGAGCCAGGAGTGAACCCACATCCCAGATATGTGCCCTTGACTGTGAATTGAACCCTTGACCCTTTTGTGTGTGAGCCGACACTCTAACCACTGAGCAACACCAGCCAGGGCAGTGGTATGTCTTTGTATCCCTAGGATTTAGTACAGAATCAAAATATTGAGTCTTGTGATGGCTATTTGTTTAATTGAATTGAAGGATTGTTCTTAGAAGAATTGTGATTAAAGAGGACATTCAAGGTCCCCTCTTATGCCCTCCCAACCTCTCAGAAGCCAGATAGGGAGAATGGGAAGGTTTAGGGAGGCGATCAGACCATGCGAGCACATGGGCATGGATATGGGCTAAGATTTAGAAGAAGCATTCACATACATAGATATAGCTATCATGGTAGATACATATGTAGCTTTAACAAATGAGAGGAAAGAAGATGAGAGAAGTGAAATTTCATAAAGCCAATGGATGTTGCTAGATGTTTGCCTTAAAATACATGGCCTATCTGGTAATGTATCACTTTTTACTTGAATAATCACTTTTTAGAAGGGGGTAGGGTGCTCCTTGAATCTAGTCTGGAGCAACAGGAGATGATCTTATCAACATACTGTAACATAGATAACAGCATAAATGAGAGGTACGGGTGGGGAGACTTCTAATAATTCCAGGAAAACTAAAGCTTCAGATAAAAATCCTCATAGAGAGTAATACACATCATGCCCAATAGCTCAACATTTACCCTAGAAAAAATGGGGATCACCAAAAGAGTTGAATATAGAGATGCATGGTCATATATATATACATTTTTTAGATTAACCCCTTCAGTGGCTCTGAGGGGTGTGGAATCTACAAGCATAGTCTCAATGCAGGGACATCAGGGGACTGTTGCAGTAATCCAAACAAAGATGAGAGTCTATATCACTGCAGGTTTAGTAAGGATGAAAAACTAGGAACCAACTAAAAAACTGCTTATGAAGTCAAATATACAGTGCATAGTAATTTGATTAAACAGGGAATACAGAAAAAGTAAAAATCAGATTTGTATCATGGTGACTGGGCAGAGGAAAATGAGATGATCCGGCTTAGAGCACAGAAGAAACATGAGATTCAGAAGGAAGATGCCAACACAACTACTTTTGGTGAAAAAAACTTTAATGAGATATGAAGCATCGATTCAAAACTGAAGAAGATATAATTCTGGTAACGTAGCACATTTGAAGATTATGTGCCTGTGAGTTAAAAGTCCATGTTTCAATGACAGAGTACAAATTCTATTATTCTCGAGTTGTACAGAGAAACTTGAAACGATGGAGCCCAACAAACCACCCTCCCTAACTCAAGGTAGTTCTTAAACTAAATAATCATATAAGCAAACAATTTGTTTTTCATTGAGGATTTTGGTGATTATAAGGGATGTAACAGTAAAATCTCAAGCAAATACAATTCTATGTTCTCCTTTTCAGTGAATGTCAGTGATGATATATAACTTAAGCTCTTATAGTTTGAAAGAATCCTTCTATTACTACCTGTTTGTTAGCATAGCAAGAAAACCAGTGGGTAGCTGCAAATCTAATTTGCATCTCATCGCTTTTCCCAGTGATGAGCTGGTGGCTTCAGCCCTCAGGCGTTGTGGTAACATGAGAATGAAATGGGAGGAGGCAGCAAACCCAAGGAGGCCATAGGGGAAATAATGTGAATATTGCCTCTAGAAACCAATAACTCTAACATAATGTAACAGTTTTCCGATCTCATTTAACTTTAAAGAGCTTGAGAATATCTCTTTCTTCTAAGTAGTAGGAACAGATGGGCACAGATGATCCCAGTCCAAAACATTTCATGCAACAGCTTCCTTGTTCCCACACAGTTTGCACATCCTTCTACTCTTTGTTCATATATTTTATAAAATGTCCAAAAAAATACACCACCCAATAGTAACAGTGGCTTCAGAGAAAGGTCATTCATTCTATCCGCTTCTGATTTTATGGGTGTTATTAATATCATGAAGCCCGTAGGGCCCGTTTCCTGTGTTCTTCAGAATAAACAAATGTTCCATTGTTCTCCTTCTGAGGGTATGCTTGGAGAATTTTGTGATTTTTTTTCTCGATTTACTTTAATTCAAGCCTGAAAAGTCAACCAACCAATTATGTTTCATGAAACATCCTATTTTCCTTATTAAAAGTATGGTGCACTTCAAATTTTATTGTTCAAATCAATTGTAACATTTTATCAATTCTTAGAAATTAATTTTTGTGACTTTTAATATTTTCTCCAAAAAAATTATCAGCCAATCTTTAAATCATTATTTTTTTTTTACTTGCATCCATTTTGATGAGAGGCTAGTGCAGTGTTCTTACAAACTCAAATGATGTTAACGCCCTTTTCCCTAGAATGTAAGCTATGTGATTCCACAGATGAGGGCATCCAGGATCTCTGATCTCATATTCACAAATCTCTATTTCTTAGAGGAAATTCTGCCCTCAAACACAACTTCCAACAAAACAATTCCAGTGTGATATGTCCTTAATGTAGAGAGAGTGGTTTTCTATTTACTCCTTGAGCTTATAATTGCCAATTGTCACCAAAGATCCACAAATAAAATATGAATTTGATTTTTCACTTCTGCATTAGTTCTGTTTTGTGTGGATCGGCTACAAAGAAACAAATGAAGGAGGGAGGAAAGAAAGAAGCAAAGAAAGGAAGGAGAGAGGGAGGGAGACAGACAGGAGGCCAAGACCAGAGAACATTGGTGTCTTTCTGAATTGTCATTGTCTTCCCCACCCATCTCATTGACCTAACTTGAGCTTGACATGGCTTTATCCCTTCTGCCTTTTACTTCTACTCATGAATTAACAAGACTTCTTTAGCCAAAATGGCACACATGCATAGCACGATATTTTCCTATTTGCCAGGCTTTTGGCTTTTATTACCTGTATTCTCTAATATCAAACTTGTTTAAAATATCCAGTGACCCTCAGAGCATCCTTGCCAAGTACTTGCATCCTCCCTTTTAGACATATGCACACCTAAAAAAAGTGTAGTCTGCACAGGAATCAAAGTTCTTTAGCCAAAATGGCACACATGCATAGCAAGGTATTTTCCTATTTGCCAGGCTTTTGGCTTTTATTACCTGTATTCTCTAATATCAAACTTGTTTAAAATATCCAGTGACCCTCAGAGCATCCTTGCCAAGTACTTGCATCCTCCCTTTTAGACATATGCACACCTAAAAAAAGTGTAGTCTGCACAGGAATCAAGAAGTGCCTGAGAAATATGTTGTAAGGTGACTCATGTGGAATTCCTCCCAAGGGGTCCAGTGATATAAATGCTGAAAGCTGTGCTCCCCGAGATGGTCTGATCCATGGTAGATCTTCAAATGTTTGAGTAACCGCTCCAAAGCCCTTTTAAAAAGAGCCATAGGTAGCCATGCATATTATGAGGATTTTTAAGCGTATTTTCTCTGAAGCAAGAACAGAACATGTGCCACAAGCATGCAGGGAGGACCTAAATCCAACAACAGCATTTGGAATTAGCTCTAACGCAGACTGACATTTTCTCCTCTTCGGGAACAGGGAAAAGAGAGTCAAATGAATTCTTTAGAACTAATCTGACCGACTCTCATACTGTCTGCCGGCGTTCTTGTCCCAGCCTCTCGAAGCGTTCGGCAATCTGGAGAAGCGCTGTGTAACTTAATAAAGAGTCCAGAGACGAAACATAATTTAGAAAGGCATGTTGAGGAGTCAGAGAAGACTTAGCAAGAGGAACTAAGTTCTCCTGGTCTCAGGACCCCTTGCTTTTTATTAACACAATTTGTCCCAAGGTGAGGTAGATATGCACTTCAAAGGGCAGGGTTTCCTATACATAGTCCATTGTCAGATTGGTATTAACAAAATTTGTCCCAAGGTGAGGTAGAATGCACTTCAAAGGGCAGGGTTTCCGTAAACATAGTCCATGGTCAGATTGGAAGACTTGCTTAGGGCTGTTCAGGTGTTTGGCCGGTAGGAGGCAATAACATGTAGATTAAGATGGCCCGTAGCTGTCTGGCAGCAGCAATTTTGCATCCTTTTCAGGTTTGGGGAATGCCCTTCAGCCACTCCAGATTCAGCCCTGCTGTCTGGAATTGGCTTCGGGCAAATATCCCTGGCATCTTTCATATACAGTTTGTTTTGTTTGGGAGAAATTACACTTAGGTGTGGCTACTTATCCATGCTCCTTCTCGAGTCTTATAAGAAATTACTAATAGAAAGAAATCCTAGCGATTCCTCACCAACGAGCTGTGCCAGAAATGGAAGAGAGGGGATGTGCTGCAGAACTCTGCCACCCCGGCAGTTTTTATGCAACTGTTCTGCATAACTTTGCCTCTAAAAATAATTAGATACATTATAGTCATTGACTTAGTACTTGAAAATTTGAAGCATCTATAAATTCCTTACTTTTGACATCTGCCAGGGTGCATAACTTCATATTAGAGAATGGGTCTTACCCTGGATTAAAACCATTCTCTGACCCCCAGGGAAGAAATAGACACCAAACTCATTTCAAAAATACATGTAATATAATCTGAATTGGATTTGTAATACAGCTTTTCACATAGATTTATGGGCCAGCAAGCAGATGAGAATAACATTTCAAATATTTTACTTTATTCAGTTGTCTCACACATTAATACAGTAGCAAACATATATGTAAAATGCACTATGCTTTGTGAAGCAACAACCTCAAAAGAGTTTTTAAAAATTTGAACGCTGACCAATATTAATGTTAACACACACATTTTAAAGACTATGTGTAGCTCTCTGCCAGCTTAATATATTCTCAAGCAGAGTTAGAGGGAAGTACCCAGCCTGGCCCTGCCTGCCAGCTGCTGCCTCAGAGAAACCTCCCAGCCCACACAATTCCCTGTTTTCCTTAGAGTCATTCTTTACTATCTTCTTTAGAATTGAAGCCCAGTATCTCACATCATCACTTTGGATCACAATGATTTCATCCTTTTAAAATTCCTCTTTTCTACATAGAAACCTATTCAGTTTCTTTTTATGATTTCAAAAATTGCTCAAACTCCATGACCACCCAACTCTGAAAAAAATGTTCCTTTCTCTTCTTTTATATCTCATCGATTGTCCATGTACTAGATACAGATAGCAATACTACATTCCCTGTTGTTTCTTTCCTTTTGTTGTATATAATTCGTTTTCTCTTTCTTTGTTTTTAGTCTTTCATCTCATTTCATAAACTCCTTGAACAGAAGCTTGTGTCTTCAATGTCCTTCAGTCCTCTATACTGTGTTGTAGAGAGCCTTGAATATGACAATTTCTGATTAAATATCTCTTGCTTTGCTTTGAATGACAGCATATTCTATTAAAATTTTGAGCCTGGTAGTTTTCTCCAGAAAAATACTACTACAAAGCTGACCAAATTAGCAAATATGATATTTTTAGTACTATATCATTGCTTCTGTGAGGCTAGCCAAATAAGGTGTCAGGTTTACACAATAATAATTTGACATATGCCTTTGAAGAATTTTTAAAAATATCTGTGCCTTATTCTAGAGAAATCATGTTGGAAGATGAAACTTGGAAGAGCACATCTAAAGGGATTAAGTAAGAATAGAGCTATAATAGTAGAACTCACACATTGGCAGTCACACTTTTAAAGAAAAAGTCTCTAAAAAAAACTAATTTTTGCCAAACTCTACTATAATTACAGCAAATGAGTTTAAATATGATAGTAACAAAAATTAGTAGCCAAGATATATTTGGGGAAGACAATAAAATGCACCACAACCAGATTTTAAGAGTTACAGATTGTTCTTAGTGTACAATGACAAGCAAGTACACAACTCAACTACACAACAATGATGAGACAGCACCAAATACACAGAAAATGTTTTGTTCTCCTGTCTATATAGTGGCAAATATGTTTTATATTTATACATAAATAACTAAGACGCTAACTCAAATGAATGTTTTGGTTAACAATGGCAATGTTAATACTTAATGTTTATTAAATTTTTAATATGTTCCAAATATTTGTTTCATATTTCATGCAAATTATCTCATTTTATTCTCCCTAAATTTTGAAAAAAATAAGTTGCAACCTTTACAAATAATCACACTTAGGCCCAAGTAGTGGAAGTGGATTACATTGCAGGCTGTCTGATTCTAAAACAGTTGTGCCCACAAATTAAACTCTCTGCAAGATGCAAAATATTTTCTTCATTGAGCTAAAAATTAATAGTAAAGTTGATAGTCATTCAGAGCTGAGATTGACACAGAACATCTATAACAGATAACACACTTTTAATTTTTTTTGCTGCTTAATATATTTCCGTGCAATTAAAACAATTCTACATTTACTTACATCTTACAAAGTAAAATGGAATGTGATAATGCAGTGTTATGCTTTTAAAATTAATCCTTATTGTAGTCATGATGGTTTTACTTTTGTTAAAACTTATTTTCTCTTAGTGATTAAGCCTGATCTTCATCCGTTTCTCTGGAATTATGTACTAATGGCTCTTTATAGACAGAGAAACAGGAAAAGTAATGAGTGGCACGTTACATGGGGGTCGCAAAGGTAAGTACTAAATTTTAAACTTTTGTGAAGTAAATCTAAAAAGAGAACCTGAAGGAGAGATGGACCACATGCCTTCACACGTAGTCCGCATTAGTTTTATCCTGCACAAAAGTTCATAGCAATGAAGTCACTCTAAAAAAATTTCCCAACCGAACAGAAATAGATACATGTGATGTTGAGCTTTCTTAAAGTTTAAGGAACTCGTTTTTGAATACAAGAAAGAAAGATGTTGAAATCTACTCAAGTTTAATTTTATATGTCACAATTGCTGTGACAATAGCAATTATTACATTTGATTGGACTTCTCCTGTTCATATGAGAGATCTTCCAAACTTCAGATCCAACAAGAGAAAATTTAGAACTAAATTTCTCCAAGGTCAAAATAATACATTGGTCTGACATCTGCAAAATCATACTTTCCTTGGCAGCATCCTGGTCTCCTGTTTCTCTTTTCTTTGCATGTGGAATGGGCCAAGAAGCTTACAGCTGGAAAGTGGACCAATGTTAAATGTGTCCTTCCCACAACATTATACTAGGCAGAAATGTGTAAGCAGAACACATATCTCCTTTTCTTTCCTCTCCTACCCACTATGGACCTCAAGTGAGCGGGAGAGGAAATGTACACACAGAATTGAGGCAGATTGGGAGAGGAAATGGACACACAGAATTGAGGCAGATTCCAGGCAATTGATTGTGTAAACAAAGCCTTGATAACAGGCCCTGAAATTTGGCAGAAAGTTCAGAAGACTTCAAATGAGCCATGAATTTCTTATTTAGTAGATACATAATTGTGGCACACATACCCAAACATTAGAGAAGAAAGCGAGAAGCTGGTGTTTAGAGAACAGATGTGATATTATGCTTTAGTATTAAAAATAAATACTCAAATAGAATGATCTCATTTGAAAATATTTTTAAATGAGTGAAATAAATGCTGTCATACCTTGATATCTAGCTGAGTGGGAAGAAATTTAAATTGGAGCTGTTGGACCTTGGGCCAGTCACTTAGAGACATGGACTAGCTTTTCCTTTCTCTAAAATGAAACGAACAAGCGGAATTATCTGTGAGGTGTTAAACCTCTAAAATGATATAATTCTAAGAAGTACTAATGCACTTCTGAAAAATTGCTTCTGAAATAAACACCTTTGCAAAATAAAAGGTTTTATATTAAATTCTAATAGGAGGCAGGAAGTAATAGAGAATATTAAGCAATGAATGGTGGAAATAGTTATTTGAATATGAGAGACAGAGTAGATATAAATAACCAAAATAAAAGCTGACTTCTTAAAAAAATTAGTAATAAATCTTTTCACCAGTTTTGTAATGATCATTTCTTATAATAAGAAAAAGTATACCACATAATAGTATGCTAACTAAAAGATTATTCATTCAACACATATTTATTAAACACCGACTTTGTCCCAAAGTAGGGCTAGGCCATTGTTATAGGTGCTCTGAATATAGCAGTGAAAAGATAAAAATCCCTGGCCTCATGAATTTCAAATTCTAACTTTATGCAGACATATACATGCATACATACATACAGGGTACAATATGACTAAGTTTCAGAAAGATACTGTACTCAAGAAAGGCAATCCAACAATAATAAGACTGATCTGTAAGTTCAGATCTCCCATAATCCTTCTTAAAATCCCCCTTTTCCCCTTTCTAATCCTCTCCAATATCAACATTCTTCTAATCTCTGTCTATGTACCCTTCACTCTTGGTTCTGTAGTCCAACTTATTCTATTTCCCAACACAGGTGAATTTTTCTTTCTTTTTCTATCAATCCTTTCTTCTAGCTCTTCTTTTAAAATAAGGAGTATATTGTTTTCATAAGAATCACACAATATCACATATTTTTCATTCTTAGGCCTCTTAATTTTATTCATCTATTGCTTGCCTGAACTTTTTAGAAGAATATTTACTAAGGAATACATTTCCTGAGTTGTTCCATATTTTAAACTGTTCCTTTATATTTGAGTGGTAAGTTAACTGACTATAATGTTGAATAATTACTCACCTTTTCTTGGGAATTTATAATAATTTATTCAAGAAGTGTTTATTGAGCACGTATTATGTACCATAAACTGCTGCAGGTGCTGTGGTTATAGCAGTGAATAAGTGAGATCTAGTCCCTGCTCTCATGGATCTTTATCTAAATCATCTATAGACACATCTCGGTTCCCTTTGGCATTAATGGTTATTGTGAAAATGTGTGAGGCAGAAGTGATTTTTCATTTTTCAAGTTTCTTGTTTTACCCAGGTAGAATGCCTGCATAAGGATATTTTAATTCTTATGATATTTCATCACTGTGCTGAGATAAGATTCAGTGTGTGCCCTTTTTGCAGATGCAATCATTTCTTCATTTCAGGGAAATTCATCTGTGCTGTATCATTTAGTATTGTCCCTTCCATGTGGGTTATCTACTTCAGAGACACAACTTGTTTTATGTCAGGTTATTCTCTTCACCTGTCTTGTTATAGTCTTCTTATGCTTTGATTCTTTTCTCTCTCTGTCTTTACTGTGATTGTCCCAATATTTTCTTCTATTTCGGGGACTTAATGTTCAGCTGGGCCTATTCTCCTCATTGAGGTGTCATTTGTTCCTTAGAATGCTATCTTGCCAGATCATTTCTTGTTATATTGCCCATGCTCAACGTGACAAGCTCTGTCCAGAATCGCTAATTATTCTTATAGAGTGTGCCAGAATTGTAAACGTTGTGTGATTCCATTCTAGATTATCTAGATTACTGTACTCTGGGTGCAACAGTTTAAAGGCTAAGTATTACGGTACATTCATTGGGAGAAAACACAGAGAGCTGAACTGAGCTCTCTGATCACTGTGGGTGAATGGGCTCTGCCTTTCTGATATTGGACAGTTCTCTTTCCACATTCACCCCACCCAGGGAGGGGTGTGTCATATTTCCAGGATGGGGAATACCTTAGAATTTGTGAGGCTTTCTCTTCTGGATCTCCAAAGCTATTACTTCAATATGAGAAGCCAGTTCTACCTCTCTACAAAAAGACAGCCTACTTTTACATATACCAGTATACTTTTCACCTTTCTCTACAAAACTAACATTTATACTGATAAACAGAAGAGGAATTGAATAAGTGTACACCTCAAGCCTGCCTTTTTCCAAGTCTGCAGACATACAAAATTATATATCAACACATCACAACTGCCTGAGGAAGAGCAGAAATGAGGTGAGGAAACATTCAAATTTTCTGTAACTATCTCCACCCTTGAATACCATAGCTCATTGATTAATACCTTTATCTAGGTGGGGACATTGAGTGATAAAAACAGGAAAGCCTAAGCTAAAAAAAAAAAGTTGGAAGTAACCTTAGACTTACCTACAAGCTATTCCGACCTGCTAAGGTGGGACTTTGTAGCTGTATATGGTAACTTCACTGAGGATGAGACTTCATTCTGAGCTGAAAGTCAGTGTATCCAAAGTCAACAATAATAGCTAAACTCAAAAGAGAAGGAATCAGGATGCCCCTCTAGTGTTACATTGGCCTTTAGGGATGCCACTGGGGAGCTGGCCAAGTGTGTGCCATGTCCTTGGAGCTATATAGAGACAGTGAACTAGAGAGGGTCTTAGTAACCTAGAAACAGCTAGAGAGCATGAGACACCAGGAAGACCAACTTATTGGAAAGTGGCCACTGGAGCTGTCACAACCAACAGTAAGGGAAGCTCCCGAGAGCTGCTGCATAATTCAGCAGATGCTGGAGTTGAGGAAAAGCCAACAGCAACATTTCAAAGAATTGTTAAAAGATGGTCTCTCCATATAAGAATGGAACAGACTGACAAATTTCTGAGGGAAGAGTGGGGGCAGGAAGAGACTAACCCAAGAACTTATATGCATACTAGAGGCCCGGTGCACAAAAATTCGTGCGGGGAGGGGGTGGGGGGAAGAGAACACCCTCAGCCTGGCCTGTGCCCTCTCACAGTCTGGGAGTCCTCAGGGGATGTCCTACTGAGGGGGCCTAAGCCGCAGTCTGACCTCCCCTGCAGGAGGCGACTGGGCCAGCCAATCAGGGGATGGCACTGCCCTCATCACCCTACCATTGCTGCTGCCCGGCCTCCCTCTGTGGGAGGCGACCAGATAGGGGATTGGGGGATGGTGCCAGCCCCCCACCCCCATCGCCCCTCCACCGCTGCTGGTCGCTGCCCTTCCCACACACATCACTATGTCTGCTGGCATGCGCCTTGGCTGTCCTGGTGCCATCTGCTCACCGGCCCCACCCCGTGCCAACTGACCATTCTGCTGTTTGGTCGATTTGCATATTATGCTTTTATTATATCGAATATGCATAACCCATGGACACAGACAATGAGGAAGGCCTGAGGAGGGGGAGAGAAAGGGGAGAAGAGGTCGGGGTAGCGGGAGGGGAAGAGGACATCTGTAATACTTTCAACAATAAAGATAAATTTTAAAAAGAGAGAAAGACATAAATAAAGTTGACTTGATAGATTTTGATCAGTTGAATCAAACCTATGAATACACAGATACATTAATGAAAACTAAAAATTATGATACCAATCATATCAGAGGTAAACTTGTTTTCACTAAGGGCATATTGAGGTGTATTAAAGAGCATTGGCCTGACATCTCTAGGATTTGGTCTCTAGGTTTGGTTTTGTTCATTAACGTACATGAGTAATTAGGTACGTGGGTCTCAATTTCTGCAATTATACATTGAGTAAGTTGGAGGTTCCTTGAACCTCTAACTTTTCCGTTGTTAAGCACTCTTGAATTCTTAGGTGTATTTACTCTGTTTTCTTTAGAGAAATTCTCCAACATTTTGCTAAAACAATAAACTGTCAATAGAAAAAAATTCTCTCTCTCTCTCTCTCTCTCTCTCTCTCTCTCTCTCTCTCTCTCTCTCTCTCTCTCTCTCTCTCTCTCTCTCTCTCTCTCTCTCTCTCTCTCTCTCTCTCTCTCTCTCTCTCTCTCTCTCTCTCTCACACACACACACACACACAGGCCCTCCGAGTTAGAAGCTCTCAAAGATGTTAGACATCAGAATCACCAGACTAAACATCATCCAGGAATGGACAAAGACATGACATCAGGAGAGAGAGTACAAATTATTGATTTTTGCAAAATACCCCTTGCTCTGGAGAGAAAATGTTTTTTTCCCAAGAAATTTAATGGATTTCAAAGTTTTGCAACTCTGGGTATGGTGTCAACCCAATTACAGAGATTTTGATTTTGAGCTTATTCATCATATCCAAACATGAACTAGGAAAAAAAAGTCATTTTAAAATAAACAGTGTAATTGAATAAGCCTGCAGGCTGTCCTGGACTCTATCTCTGTGAAAATCAGAGATGGACTTTGGAAGGTAATGCATCGCAGTCTCCTCAGTTTCTAAAATAGGATGTCAACTCTGCTCCCGTACACCTGGAATTTAAATTACATGGATACTACCACCACCAAGAGGGATCGAAGGGATGCCCTTCGGGCACGGGTCCCAGGACTCACTGTAAATAGACTGGGACGCAGCACTTGCCCAAGGCTGGCTTGAGGGTGCTGATATAGCACAGGCACCCCCCTAAGAACATGTTAAATCTTTACTCAACTTCCTCCAAACTCTATCCCTCTGTTAAGGCAAATGTCAGATTTTTGAAGGAAAAAGATCTGGATCACA
Source organism: Myotis davidii (assembly GCF_000327345.1). NCBI lineage: Eukaryota > Metazoa > Chordata > Mammalia > Chiroptera > Vespertilionidae > Myotis > Myotis davidii. Next base: position 84,203 of record NW_006295055.1, read on the forward strand.
TTATCTTAATTCCCTATCTTAATTTTAGCGAGCTAAGATGTCAATGTTATATTCTCCATTTTGCTCAGACATAATTTAAGAATCTCTAGTATAAAAAATGTGATCTTCCATTTTATAAGGCTGTATTAAGGACTTAAGATAACCTCAGTTAAAACATTCACAATCCATTTTCCTAGACGTTGAGGAAAATAAAATATTTGTTTCTTTCCATCAGGTTCTGTAATGTTGTGTAAGGACATATGCAGGCACCTGGTAGACCTCGTTAGAATTCCAGCCATTTCACTTACTGGCTGTGTGATAGTAAACAGATTGCCCCATAGGCAGACTCAGGATAATCATAGCGCTGGCCTCATAGGATTAGGTTTAAGTAAATTACTATATGTAGAGAGATTAAATGACTGGTAGATAGTGACCTAATACAAAAGGGCAGGGAAGGCATGATAATAATTCCCCCTTGGTAAGCAGCAATAGAGACAGAAGCAAACTGAGAGAGAACTGGGAGGTAATATTGACAAGCCTTGGTACAGCAGAAGGATTTCTAACATTACACCTAGATTTTGCGGTTATACAACTGGAGGAGAAATGACGTCATTCCTGAAAACAGAGTACATAGAATCCTGACTTCAGTTTGGATATACTGAGTTTGAGGTATTTTTGAAATACCTGGTTGGTAGTTTGATATTCAGATCAGGAACATAACAAAGCAGTCTGCACTGGCTATGTAGATGTGGAAATTATCAGTTTCATATGAGGATTGGAGGATAGGGAAATAGTTTCAAATGAAAATAGACCTACAATTGAGACCTGAGGAACTGCAAAGGGCAGTATAACATTATCACACTAATACACTAATATTAATTCATACAAACTAATACATCTACCTCATACTTACGTCAATCTTAAAAATCCACACTAATAAGAAGTAAGGATAATGGACATAGGTAACCCCAACTGATAGAAGACAAAGTGTTGCTCAAAACATGATATCAAATAGGTTAATAGTAGTGTATTTTAATCATTATTCTAGTATCCAATATTGAGAAGTTAAGTACATTTGATTAACTGTGACAATATTAAGGATTGCATTACTGACATTCTTCCTTATGCAAAGTAACCTCACAGTTTGGTTAGTCTATAATAAAAGAAGAATTATCTGGCTACTCACCATGGCTTTATTTGGTTTATTATTCCCAAATATAAAATTTTAAAAAGTATTCTGACATCCTTAACACTTTCTTCAAGCTTATTTGCACACATATCTTAAATAAACTTTAATATGTTAACAACCATAACATTAATGCAGCTATAGGCCTTTAATGCATGTATTAGTAAGTCCTCAGGGATAAAAAAGGTACTACATAGAATAAATATCATAGACACAATATTATAGTCTATAAAATATTGTGAAAGTTAAAAATGAATGAGGTTGTTAGTACTCTTTACTATGTCATACAGTTTTGCCATTTGTAAAAATGAATTTATCTTGTAGGATTTTTCTGAGGATTAAATAAATTAATGTAATTTAGAGATCTTAAAATAGTGCCTGGCACATGAAAAGAGATTAATATATGCTAGTATAAAAAGTATATTATGGAGTATTGTGGTGCTTTCTTTGGTAAATGATTGTATATTTTTAAGGAAACAATATATTTAAAATACTTATTCAAGTAGAAATTAATTTTAGAAAGAAAAATAATCAAGAAAAAGATTGGTTCCAATTCATCAGTAGTTGAAAGTAACACTAAACTTTTCTGAAAATGAAATATTAAATGAAAAGCAAATTTTCATGAGGAAATTTAAAATGTTGGAAAATTGAATGCAATGAGTGATTATTAATGCAATAATTGGGGAAGAACACCAGCTGTCATAATAGGTGTAGCTCATATCTAACATATATGTAGATAGATAGGTAGGTATATAGGAAGGTAGATAGATAGATAGATAAAAGAGCAGTAGAGGTATAGTTATTTCCCTAAGAACAATAAACTATTTTAATAGGGATAATAGGAAAAAATAGAACATTAATTATATAAAAAAGATCAATGAAACTAAGAGCTGGTTCTTTGAAAAAACAAACACAATTGCCAAATCTTTAGTTAGACTTACCAAGCAAAAAAGAGGACTCAAGTAAATAAAATTGTAAGTGAAAGAGGAGACAATACAACCAATACTGTGCACATACAAAGGATCATAAAAGTTTCTATGAACAAATATACACCAACAAATTGGATAGCCTAGAATAAGTGGATACATTTTTATTATTACAGAGTGTGTAAGTGTTCCTGTGCTATATACAGCCTTGCAAACTCCGGAAGTGTTTAAGACTTTAAGTTTTACAAATGCAATGGGTATATAACAGTATCCCACTTTTTAAATTTGAAGTTTTTAAATAATAGCCATGTCAAACATGTTTTCATCTGTTTATTGACCATTCTGATTTCCTCTTCTGTGAATCACCCATACATATCCTTTGCACATTTATCTCTTACATGGGTTAGCTATCTTTTTCTGTAAAGGGCCAAAATAGTATTTTAGGACATATGGGCCTACATGCAATTGTCCTCAACTTTTTAACTGTTCTTACCAAAAGGCTGGTCTTAGCTCATGGGCTGAGCACAAGGAGGAAGCGAGCTGGATTTGGGTCAGTGCATGTAACTTGCCAACCCTTCATCTATTGGGTGGTTTATATCTTATTGAATTTTAGGATTCCTTTATATACTCTGGGTTCAAGTCTTTCATCAGGTATATAGATTGCAAATATTTTATATCTTAATATCTCTCTCACTGAGACCTTAGTATTCTAATTTATCATGGATTACATTTTTTAAACGATTTTGACAATTTGATATATTTTGAGGGTCTGTTTTTACATTCATCCAACTTCAAATTTTTAAAATTTAAGTTTTAAAATGTTTAAATGTATTATTTATTGTTATCATTATGGAGTCACCACCAGATGAACTTTTATGCCTCAAGATTTATTTTATTTAATATTTCTATAGAAACACTAGCTATTTTTTAGCTTAGAAGTATCTGATGTAACTTCCAACTTTTCTGGTACTATGTTTTACAAGCAACTTTTCTAAAAGCTTATAAATATATTCGTGATCCAATGTGAGTATATCATTTCTTAAATTAAAAGTTGTAGTCTGATTTTTTATTGTGATTTATATTTACTTTACCAGTATATTTGATTTTCTTCCTCATAAAATAGAGACAATAAAACACAACTCATAGTTGTGAGGAATAAGTGAGTCAATGTCAGGCATTAAAAAAAACACACACACTGACAGATGTCAAATTTTAAATATTTGTGAGCCCTCCCTTTAAATATCATAAAGGAATCATGATTTAAAATTATTGTTTTTAACTAAATTTTTATAGTTACTCTTACAAAATTTCCTAGAAGAGCTTTTGATGGATATGAAGTTTGTCAGTCCTTAAATTTGTTGAAGAGTTAAATATTAAGACTAATAGTTGAGCCCTAGCTGGTTTGGCTAAGTGAATAGAGCATCAGCCTGCGGACTGAAGGGTCTCAGGTTCGATTCCAGCCAAGGGCACATGCCCAGGTTGCGGGTTCGATCCCCAGTGGCGGGTGTTCAGGAGGCAGTCAATGAGTGATTCTCATCATTGATATTTCTCTCTCTCTCTCCTCTCCTTTCCTCTCTGAAATTAATAACAAAAATATATATATTTTTAAATTTTATTGCATTGTTTAAAGTATTACAAATAGTAGTACAAATGTCTCCTTTTCCCAATTGACCTTCCCCCAGCCTCCCCTAACCCCTGTCACATGCCCTCCCCCCCCTTCCAGTGTCTTGCG
>NW_006295055.1:88411-92190 GCF_000327345.1 Myotis davidii
AGGCTAAAAGCTAAGTATTCACTATGCATTGAAGCATACAATGCTTCCATTCATTCACAGACCAGCTTTTTTTCCTTTTTGATAAGCTCATATTACACATTTTTCTTATAATAAAGGCATGTCCAGGCTGGTTTGTATTAGTGTCTAGAGCATCAGCCCACAGACTGAAGGGTCCGGAGTTTGATTCTGGCCAAGGGCACATACCTCCGTTGTAGGCTTGATCCTCCGCCCTGTTGGGGCGGGAGGCAACTAATCAATGTGTCTTCTCTCGTATCGATATTTCTTTCTATCTCCCTTCCACTCTCTCTAAAAAAATCAATGGGAAAATATCCTCAGGTGAGGATTAAAAAAAAAGAGAGAGAGAAAGAAGGCATTACTGCAGTTAAAATTATAAAACTTCAGGAGGTAATTATTTATCCTGTGTTTCTCCTCCCATGCCAGATTTAACAAGTGGTATAAAGGTTTTCCAAAAAGTAAATCTTATTCTCATTATCACTGAACAAAATTTCCAAACATTTTGATAATTGCTAAGTCATTTTGCATGTCACACAACTGTAGTTTACTAAATCTAAGCAATCTGTAATTTAATGTTTCTTTAAAAAATAATTTTTATTCTTCTTAAAGAATAATAATTAATCATTAGATGCTTTTAGAGATTTTCTGTGTGGAAGAATAAAATTTCCTATTTGAGGCTTCCCATAAAAATACAGTAGTAATATAAATCAAATAAAGGAGACTAAGATATTTAAAAACAAAATTGAGTAGAATTTGAATGTGACACTGTAATATATTAAAATTAGTCTTAGAGAGCAAAAATCCAGCCAATATAAACAGAAAACATTTGGGAACTTCAAAATATAATTGCTGTTTCTCATTCATTTGTTTAAAAATGTTGTTTTATTCAGGTACAGTAAGGCATGATAATAAACTAGATTAATGACTTTTAAAAATAACTTAATAAAATCATATGAAGTGGGAGCAGTTTTTTTCTGTGTACAGGATGCATAGGAGTAAGAGCTATGGCAAATAGAACAACCAATATACTAATGTAGGGGTTGAAAATAATTTACAAAATTAATTTAATAAAATGTCTAGAACAGTAACTAACAATTATTAACAAAACATTGAAGCTGTCTGTATTTGCATCTAACAACACGTTTAAGCCAAAGTGGAATTAATATAAATTAGTATGCAGTGAACTGATATGACATGATACAATAAAAATTAATGACCACTCTCGAGACCTAAGTTATGACATCGCCATATGCTTTCTAAATACCTTTTAACTTTAACTTCTCGGTTGTGTTGAAGCAGCACATTGTAGCCTAATTGTCAACTGGAATATCCAGAATATTTCATAAAGTAGAATACTACAGTTCCCTACCACAGCAGATAAAATAATTTAATATTTATTTGAACAAAAGGCCCATGGTTACTAACTTCAAACTATTGTTTTTTTTATATTTCTAGTACTAACTGTAGTCCTTAAAGCTATCTACAGTTGATGTTCGAATTGCCATGCTGTTTCTGAAAGGAACAATAGGTGTATCCTGAAGATTTAATGTAATTCACCCTATAATTTACTCAATGTGGAAAAGTTTCATCATAAAAAAACCTACTATTTATAGATGTTAAGATTGGTTCTACTACATTTTGTAGGACAAGCACAGATTTTTAGAAGAGACAAGCTGGCTTTCAACATCTGACTCTACACTGTGACCCTGGGAATATTATGTGTGTTCTTTGAGCCTCAGGTCCTGAACTAGAAAATGAGAACATCACCACAGTTGTCAAAGGGAGACAAGGTTAAAAAGAGCTAGTACGTGTGCCCAGTCCCAGGCTGGGCATAGTGTCGTACACTGGGTGTTCATGTGTTTTTTCTTTTCTCTTTCCCATTCCTGATAAATTTTGGCTATTTGGAGATAAGTGAAAAATATAGAAGTTACTGGAATAAGTCAGCTCCATTAAAATCTTATTATGCTGCAGGCAATAGTTATACATTTCCAAAGTAACATTCAATACGATGAAAAGATTGGTTTTAAAAATGTACTTACATATTATAATTCATATGCAAGAAAAGATTCTTTAGGGCAACAATAACAAATAAACTATATCTGTGTGTATAGTTTAATTTTGTAAAAATGAAGAAAAATACCCAATTTTATTAAATGTTCGATGTTCATGGACAGCTAACAGAAACAAAGCTACTTTACAGAGCAATCTCCATCAACATCAAAAAATATCAAAATAGAGTTTCTCTGAAGGAAAGAGCCGTTTTTTTAATGGGTCGATAATAATTAGAAGTTCCCATTATTTGTCCATGAAACTGCCTAAGAAAGGTGCTACTTCAAACAGGATTCTAGTAGAGCTTGGCACATAAATTTTAACTTTTCAAACCGCCCACTACTTTTCACCTTCGTACAGCTTCACTCAGACGAGCTCACATATACATATATTAATATTAAAAACACACATGGCTTTAAAGCAGAAAATCATTTTCTACAACAAAAGCAGGTCAACATATTTATACCCAATGTTCCGTCAGAGAAATGGATTTTCCTCATAAAGCTGCTAATTAACATACACTATTACGTGCAATATTTCAAAAGATGTGTTTCTAGGAGGATACGGTTGATCATGTGCAAGAATTCTAAGGCATTAGAAGTAGTTGTTCCATAGGACAAGTGCTGCCCTTGCGATGATATACTCTTGATACATTTTACAAGTCTTTCGTCTTCAAATGCCACCAGCCAGACAGAGGGAGACATTCATAGTCTACAGGTGGTTGGCTCAAAGTCAAAAACTTTGTTTAAAAAAATGTTCATGGAATAGCACCATAGAAAGTCTTTCAGAAACAAAACCTTTTTCCAACATTGCATTTTTTTCTTAAAGTGAATCCCAGGAAGAAAAAAAAAAGAGAGAGAGAGAGAGATCTTTCAGTTCTTACAAGGCCTACTTCCGCTTCATTTCATATTTTTTAAATACAACATTAACCATGACAACATCAACAATAACAACTACAACAGATCAACAACAAAAGAAAGACAATAGCAGCAGTGGTAACTTGAGTATGAACCACCCAGACAGTCATTTCATTTAGAAGAATCCAGTTCACACCGGTTGGGAATTTTTCCCCCCACCCCCTTAAGTTCATAAGCCAGCACAAGGCTTCTTGGATTTGGTGTGAAAAGGCAGCACTTTCGCTGAAAGAACTGAGTCTACGGATCAACTGGGCACTTTTCAGCACTTCAATAAATGACGTCTAGAGTTTAATTGCTATAATAGAAACTACTGACATTTCAAAGTTGTCAAAATATCAGTAAAATAAAGTGGTCTCGAGATGATCTATGTTTCAAAGAGGTTAATCTGGCCTGCAAATGAAAATAATGAAGCTGAAATATTCCAGTTTCCAAACATTGGACACACCTACATTTAAATTACAAACCACCCTCTTTAAGACTCCTATTTCACAACATTTTACAAGGATTTGGTTTGCACTGTGTCCAAGATACACGCCAAAGCAATTATCCTAAGAAACAAGGAGAGGGTTTTCCAGTTTATGACCTGCAAGATCCTTTTATTTATCCCCAATCTTGCAAAATTGTCAAAAAGAACACTCTGCAGGCCCACAGGCCCTGAACCTAATTGTCTGACTTGTGAGGCATCTGCGTCAAGCTGTGAGCGAAAGCTTGTGAAGTCTTCCTTGAAGCACGTCATGCCCTTCCACCAGCTTTATTCATCCCGTCAAGCTGGAGTTCAAATACCCTGGCAAAGCTGAC
>NW_006295055.1:92482-94075 GCF_000327345.1 Myotis davidii
GTTCCTTTGATTTATAAATTAATAAAGTGAGGCTCAGAGAGGATGAAGAGACATTAAACTTGTTTCAGGAGCTGCTCCGAGGCAGAGTCACTTCCAGAACCCAAACTTTCCATTCCTTCTAGTTTTAATAATTGAAGTCCAAGAAGGTTTTTGTTTTCATTTCAGTTGCTATTTGGACAGGAGTTTAATAGTATTAATTAAGCAATAGATACTGATAGACAATACAAAAATTGGGGATAATGTCGTCAAAACAATATATATACGCAGATATTGAGTCTGTGGATTTGATGTTGATGCAGAGGATTCTGGGAAAGAAAGCACTGAGGCTTTCCTTAAGCTTCCCCCTCCCCCCATTTTTTTTATTTCTCATTGTGACACGCTCTGGCCTGTATCTGGCAATGTGTCCTGTGCAGAGTGATACCCTATAGTTGAATAACATCGGTTGATCTGCACTGTGGCGGACCATCCACTCCCACCAAACACATTTGTTGAAAAGAGAATGTCAATCTGAATGGGGTGCATATTTGTGTTGTGTGTGTGTGTGTGTGTGTGTGTGTGTGCTTTAATTTAGGAAGGTGACACCATTGTCAAATGTGTGTGTTTAAGTGTATTCCATTTATATTATTAAAAAGTTAAATATTTAGTGCACTATAAAGCCAAGAATATAAAATTTAGAATGTGGATGGTAACAAGAAATTATAACTACTGAATTCATCTATCTCTTTTGATATTATCAAGCAAATTCACCAGAAGTGGTAAGAAGTGGTAAGGCGTGTTATAATGTGTTAAGAAACTGATAATATATCACTTTTTTGGGTAAAAACACTGCTGTTCTGTATGTTACATATGTTAAGCATGAATCGATAGGCTTTTTTTTTTTTTTTTTATCATGGCTATGGTATTCTGTTGGGACTGTATTTACCCCTGATCCACAAAATCGACCAAGCCCCATCGCTGTTGAATCGAGGCCACCAAAGAGCTCAACATAGTCATAGCCACAGTCCGCTTCCTCTTCCACTTCGAAAGTCGGGAACGATAACTCCAGTCGCGAGCCCCGTTCTGACACCAACAGCCATTCACAGTCCACTTGCGCTGGGTAGTTGTTATCGCCAAACTGCGCGTGCGAGTAAAGGTCCCTGGGCTTGGGTTCCGCTCTCAGGCGGCCGCCGCACTCTGCGGGAGAGATGAACAGGTGAGCTCAGTGAGCTTTACAGGGCAGCTTCCATCCCAATGGGGTCTGACCATGCTCTCACTTCTAGAAGTCATTGCTGTCTGCAAAAGGCAGACGGCATGATCATTCAATTTTATTGAAAACCAAAAAAGTTGCAGTTTGAAAAAAATGACTTAAAATATTTCAAAAAGTTCCCGCTTTTATCTGTTTCAATTCACAACTGAATTCCTATGAGTCACTCAAATAACCCTATGGACCCTATGAGTTTCATGAGTCCCTATGGATGGCTCAAAATAATAAAGCTGGAATTAATTTTCCATGAAAACAAAGGAGAGAGGATTAAGTCTGCAGGATACCTTTTTAAAGGACGAACGTTTGGCTATGGTAGGCAAGAGATCTGATTGGCCTGGGAAAAATTTCCA
>NW_006295055.1:94093-117340 GCF_000327345.1 Myotis davidii
AGCAGGAAATAGCCAGCGTGGGGCAATTGCTTATGAGTGGCTTTTGAAATATGTTCAATAGTTCATTTTACATGATCCCTTTAAAAGAAGATATTTAAATAGAGTAAACACACTTCCTGCAAATATCCCTATTCATTTACCAAGTCAGCAAAATATAAACAGAGTAGTTTAGCATGTCAGCAATACCATCTTCAAATCCATCGAAAACACTCTGCAAGCTCCCAGAGCGTCTTCTACAGAATTCTGGGAAATGGAAAATGAAGCTCAGTAAGAAAGGTAGAAGAAGGGAAGAGAAGCCCAGGGGTGGCCTTCATTTTAATTTGGAAAGACAAGTTTGTTCATTTCCTGAAAAAGTATTAAATTCCGGGAGAGGTCCTGTAATTTGACCTATAAGTGCTTTTAGTGGTAGGCATTCTACTTTAATTGAGTTGGATCAAAATAATTTCCTTTCTAAGAAGCATAATAATGTATCATTTGATTTTTAAATGGCATTGAAAGTGTGATGATTGGTGCTACAGAAAAGTCCCACCAGACCATGCCATGTTTTAAAACATTACTTTCTCTCCACAATTCTCCTTTTTTCCTGTATTATACCTATATCCTCTGAGCGAATACACCGGATTTTTCTTTTTATTGGAAAGATTTGTTCCTTACAATTCATTTATTTAAAACTGTAACAATAACATTGCTACCTAATTAAAATAAAATTGGACCTACAAGAAACCAGATCTACTGTCAGGGGGAAACACAATTCTCCAATAAAGTCCATTTCCAGTGGATTTGGACAGTATTACTTGAGGAAAAGTAGCCATAAAGCTATATTAAAGCATATTTCTAATCACCTGGTTTCAAAATTCATAATGTTAGAAGATTTTCTTGTGGATAACATTGAAATTATATAGAGAAATATAAATTTAGGGAAGCAAATTAAAATGCATACTTCAGGGTCCATTGATAATAGCCAAATGTATTCTAGAAGGCTGTAAATCATGCATAAGCACTTTATAAATGTAGCAAAACAGTGGACAAATGTAGTACTGGATTTGGCTGTCTTTTTAGTAGAAACTGCCCTAAATCAGAAGTTCAGAAACGTCTGAAAATCAGTTTAATTTATCATACTGTAAGCAGTTCACAGGTGAAAACTCTTATTTTCCTATAATTTCCTTTGAATTCCTAATTTTCCCTCATAAATTACTAATACCTTACATATCTATCTAAAGCTTGTGCTCCATAAATATTTGATGAAAAACTACAGAATAGAAAAAACTTGTTAAAAAGAAAGCTCTGGGGAAAAATACATAGTAGGCAGAACATAAGAATATTTCAAAAGAGGTGGCTGCTAGAAAGTAGCAGTATAAAATAAACCTGTCCAGAAAATTCCAAGAAAGCTGGTTAAATGAGGGCAAAGAATTATACATAAAGAAAAAAACCTATAATTTTTGATAAGAGCAAATGATAAAAAGTTGGAAGGCCAGAACTCTAATTCTAACTGTTATTTTTTGTTATGTGGTTGTCATCTACATTTTAGTCACCTCAGAATCCTCATTTCTGAGATGACCGTGCTGGATTAGACAATATCCAAGGCACATTTTGCTTAACAAAAGGAGATTGAGATTGTTCTCATGGGTTTATGAATGGGTGCAAACTGCATAGGGAAAAAAACGAGACTAGATTTTTCTTGGACTGAGGGAATGTTTTAAAACTTAAATAAGGAAGCATGCAATCTTTATCTATTGCTTAAAATAATAGTGATCCATTTTTTAACAGTTTCCTTTCTAATCCAAAATTTGTACATTAGGAGAAAATATACAGTGAAAGTACATAAACTTTGGGACACAATTAGGATAAAATCCATGCTTTAATGTAATTTTAGAATTCTTTGAAAATTAATAACTTCTCTAGATTTCCAATGTCTTCCTCTGAAAAAAATAAAAATAATATCTATATCATATAGCTCTTTTGAGCATTCAATGTTTGTAAAGCATATGTATGTGTCTCAAGTGCTGGGTACCAGATTTATTGGGAGTGTCATTTTGTAAGTTATATAAATGTCTAATCACTATGTGATACACCTGAAATTAATATTGAATATCAACTTTAATTAGAAGCATGAACAGACTGTTTAGCCTCAGAGGTAATGCAGGGGAGGGTGGTGGGCAGAGATCAACCAAGGAACTTGTATGCATATATGCATAACCTCTGGACAGGGACAATGGGGTGGTGAGGACCTGAGGGGGGTGGATGGGAGCGGACTGGAAGAGGTTAGGAGGACCTATGTAATACTTTTAATAACAGAGATCTTTTAAAATCCCCCCCCCCCAAAGTAGAGAATTAGATTCTACCAATATATTCTTTTTTTTTACTTTTCTCTTAAAAGATATCTATTGATTTATGTATGTATTATTTAATTTCTTTATTGATTAAGGTATTACATATGTGATCTTATCCCTCCATTGCCCCGCACCCCATTCCCCCACTCATGCCCTCACCTCCCTGGTGTCTGTGTCCACTGGTTAGGCTTATATGCATGCAAACAAGTCCTTTGGTTGATCTCTTCCCCTTACTAATAGATTCTTAATGGGAATATAAACACTGCAAATAGACTCCATGAGCAGATGCCGGGCACATTAAGGTGTCATGGAGTTTGTAGCTGTAAGAAACTTTGAAATTATTATTCTACAGATGAAGAAACTGAGATCCAAAGACAGTATCTTTTCCCAAGTTCCCAGGTAGGTGATGGCATAGTTGGACCAAGAGCTCAGATGTACCAACATAATCTTTACTTTCCATTTACGACAAGTACAAAGAGAAGTTTCCCTATTAAAGAAAATTTTTACCAAGCTAAAAAAAAGGAATTTATACTCAGATAATTTAAAATACTATATCATCAACTATTTTGAAAGTTTTGAAAGCATGTTTTCACACTGCATTCTTGGAATTTGTGATAGCCAGAATTTCATATTCCATGACCTCTCTACTGTTAGAAAAATACTGACAGAGTAATGGGATTCCAAATTCCTTCAACACATGACAAGTTATCAGAAAAATATTTAAAAGTAAATGTCAAATGTATGGAAAATCCTTCATTAATATGAAATTTATGGTCCATGAAAGAATTTTCTTAAACCAAAATATTTATATGAATCAAAAAAATTATTACTTTATATTACATATCAATCTTATTATTACTACTACGAATCAGATAAATATCCTGACAATTAATATCCACATTCTCACAGCCTTCAATGTAAATCTAATGCTTATAATAAAATACACGAGAGTGAAAAATAATATTGGACAATAAAATAATTAAAATTCAAATTTCTAAAACAAAATGAAACAAAAAGATAAAAGCAATCAGCATGAAACTGTGACAAAAATTACTGCACTAAAATTGTTTCATAAGTATGCAGGCCAGTAATTTTAAACTGGTGGGCTGCAAGAATATTTAAAACATGCAATACTTGACTATTTAGTCAAGGGCACTGACTTTTTTTGCCTTAGATTGTCAAATAAAAATATGACAACAGCCAACACAATAGCTGTTCAGTGTGAAGGAATTAAAATTATATCTATTTTTTTTGTCAGGTTTGCAAAAATATATTTTTGGTGCACTGCCGAATTTATTAATTAGTTTATATGTGCCATGAGATGAAAAAGGTTGAAAATCGTTGATGTAGACATTTTATACTATTCTATACCAAGATAGATTTCTCCCGTGTCTCAATAGTTTAGACATAGTTAATGCCACTAGATGTCACTATAAGCTAAATGACTTTAGTAAACATCTGCAATTAACTGATTTCTTTTTTAAAAGACTTAAAAAATGACATTTCCTAGATATTTATGGAATATATTATTAAATTGGATCCAAGATATAAAAATACTATTCTACATGTTTGCCTAAAATTATCCATATTTTTATAAGTTATAGTTTATTTCTTAAAGACTTGTAGAACAGCTGTAATGTGTAAATCATATTAGTGATTAGGTTTACAGAACTTCTGTGTTTCATGCCAAATATAAGGGAAACAAATAAGGTTCTATAAAACAGAGATGATCCCCAAATTTGATTAAAAAATGAATTAATGCGAAAACTAACTAACTAGTAGGGATTAGAGAACACATAATTTTTGAATACCAAACTATAAATTTTCTATCTGTTAAATATGGCATATAAATCAAATTGTTACAGTTAATAATACATTATAGAAATATTTAGAAATATGCAGTTCAACTTGATCATACTGCATTTGAATATGAATCAGACCAAACTATTAGGTTTCTTCCTAAATGTTCATCAATGACAAAAGCTAGTTAGGTCGGATGCTGCATGGTTCTAGACCAGCGATTCTCAACCTGTGGGTCGCAATCCCTTTGGGGGTCGAACGACCCTTTCACAGGGGTCGCCTAAGACTATTGGAAAACACATATATAATTACATATTGTTTTTGTGATTAATCACTATGCTTTAATTATGTTCAATTTGTAACAATGAAAATACATCCTGCATATCAGATATTTACATTACGATTCATAACAGTAGCAAAATTACAGTTATGACATAGCAACGAAAATAATTTTATGGTTGGGGGTCACCACAACATGAGGAACTGTATTAAAGGGTCGCGGCAGTAGGAAGGTTGAGAACCACTGCTCTAGACAGTGCGTCAGTGAGATTTACTCTGTTGTGGGTCCTGTTATGGGACCCACTGCATTCACAGGAAGAAAAGCTGGCCCTTAGTCAGGAAAGAGAAGCAGGGCCCTCATTTGCTGACCTGTAGAATGTGAAGCTTGAAAGCCTCTTCTTTGAACAGATGCGTCAGAAACAAACCGAACAAACATTTTATTTCCAGTAGCCACTAGGGGCTCTGGGATCTTGTTGCCACATAGTCGTCCAAGAATTGGTGATTTTTCTGTTTCTCCATCAAATACTTCCAAGTGATCGTAAGCACATTCTTGATGCTGCTCTATCTCAAACTCACTAAAGGCCTGTTTAAAGAAAGAAAGAAAGGAATGTAGGAAGGAAAGAAGGAAGGGAGTCACTTATTATTAAAAGGGGCTTCTGGGTTTTGAAGCAGAAATACGAATCAATTAAATATGTTCAGGCCATGCAAATGATTTGATACGTATAGCACATTATTGAAAGGGCTATAAAATCAATAAAATGTAAAATATCTGGAAAACAAAATGAAAAAAAAAATGTAATAACCCCATATGAAAGTCTACTATTTGACTATTATAACTAATTGTACTATTGCAATTAAACCCACACCAGTATTTAGTATTTATACAAATTAGAACACAGTAATATTTTATTCCAAATTTAATTCCAAATATTTTATGAATGTATCAGAAAGTTTTAAACCATTATATTAAAAATTGATTCTTTCTGGTTTTGATGATCATAAACTATTGGACATCATCCTACTTTCAGGCACCTAAACCAAGAAGAAAAATACACAAAGTAATTATCATATTTTGACAAAAATGAAATGCAGTAAATCTTAATAGAATAACGAAAACAAAGAAAATTTTCACTCTATATTTCTTTATTTAGATTTTACAACCCACATTTTTAGAAACTAATATAAATTTAGGCTAAACTTTTAAAATTTACTATTCAGACAAATGGTAAACTTATTTTATATTTGGAATCTTACAAAGTTTAGTGTGCTTTGCCATTTAAAAATCATTCTAATTTACCTGTGTGTTTATTTTTATGTGCAGGTCTTTGCAAATTCTTAAAATAAAAATTCATTAAATCCTATGTAATAAAACGCTAATATGCAAATTGACCGAACAGTGGAATGCAGGCCGCTATGATGCACACTGACCACCAGGGGCAGACGCTCAATGCAGGAGCTTCCCCCTGGTGGTCAGTGTGCTCCCACAGGGGTAGTGCCACTCAGCTAAAAGCCCTGAGCCAGGCTCCTGGCTGG
This sequence comes from Myotis davidii, assembly GCF_000327345.1. NCBI lineage: Eukaryota > Metazoa > Chordata > Mammalia > Chiroptera > Vespertilionidae > Myotis > Myotis davidii. The sequence goes on from NW_006295055.1 coordinate 100,036, forward strand.
TGTGCACATCAGCAGTGACGGGAGCCTCTCCTGCCTCCACAGCAGCACTAAAGATGTCCAACTGATGGCTTAGGCCCGCTCCCCCCGCTCCCGTCAGTCAGACATCCTCCAAGGGCTCCCAGACTGTGAGAAGGTGCAGGCCAGGCTGAGCGACTCCCCTGAGTGCATGAATTTCATGCACCAAGCCTCTAGTATAAATATATATAATACATTAACTATTGCAAAGAAAAGTGTAATGAAGATAGACTGAAAATAACATTGTCCAAACTATTAATGATTCCAGGTATTCCAGGTTATTCACAATTACCAAATAAGGCTCCTCCCCTGCAAACCATCACACATTTGAAAAAAATAAGCTATCACTACTATTTAAGTCTATAGAGCAGTGATGACGAACCTATGACACGCGTGTCAGAGGCGACACCAAACTCATTTTTTTGGTTGATTTTTCTTTGTTAAATTGCATTTAAATATGTAAAATAAATTCAAAAATATAAATCTTTTTTATACTATGGTTGCAAATATCAAAAAATTTCTATATGTGACACGGCACCAGAGTTAAGTTAGGGTTTTTCACAATGCTGACACGCCGAGCTCCAAAGGTTCGCCATCACTGCTCTAGAGCAAAGCTAAAAAATAAAAGAAACCTGAGAAAATATAAAATATACCTGAAAATTCATTAATTTTGTTATAATCCCTGAAGCATAAAATATTTGCACATAAGCTTTTTATATGCTGATAGATCTCTTCCCCGAAATGGCGGGCAGAGTAATGGTAATCATGACACGGCCTGCAGCCCGGAAATGCCAGGAGGCCCAATTCTGTACCTTATATGGACTCTACATTGAATCACCTCTCAGCGCACGCCGAGTACCCTAAGCCCCCGTTCTTTCCTCATTCCTCCCCGCAAAAGGAGCGCTCACCTCTGTCAGGGCCGCTGCTCTCCCGTTGTGAGACAGCCCAGCAGGTCTTTCTCCTAATAAAGCCTGTAATACCTGGTTTTTGGCTCCCGACTGATCTTTCACATACATGTTTTCTTTAATGCAATTTTGTGAAGTAATCATACTGCTCAGTTTAACTGACATACATCTTATAGTTTTTAAAGAAAAAGTGACTAAGAAGAGTTCTCCCTCAGTGCTGGCCACAGTTCCATACCGCACCACTGTCTACGCTCTCTTCTGACTTTGGGGGGAGGAAGAGAAAAAATGAAAGAAGCCACTTATATTAATTAGGGTGCAGGAGAAAGGAATGAAAGGTACTTAAGAAATAAAAGAAAGAGGGCTGATCTTTCATGTGTCATTCCACTGAATTCTAATTTTTAAAAAGAGTAAATTAAAATGCATTAGAGAATGAGGCTCAATCCCCAGTAGGAGGCGTGCAGGAGGCTGCCAATCAATGATTCTCATCACTGATGTTTCTATCTCTGTCTCTCTCTCCCTTCCTCTCCGAAATCAATAAAAACATATTAAAAAAAAAAGAATTGCACTGGAAACAAAAAAAGTGGTGTGGAAAAATATAGTGAACAGTTTATCCTGAAACACGATATTCAAAGTAGGCAGTCCCTGAAGGAGTTTGTCATTTATTATTATCTATTATCTATTGGCATAGAGTAGACATGAGATATAGAAGAACCTAAATGGATGGTTGGCTAAATGGGTAAGTCTGCCCATTCATTTGCCTACCCACCTATCCCATGTTTATGGCCAAAACCATGAGTGGAAATACTCTGGGAGTGGCAGACCAAAGAGGCTGCTTTGCTGTCTCTCAGGAGATGGTACTCTGTTAGCGTCTCTCATCCTTGAGCACACATTCACAGTCTTACTATCAGTCTGTAACCTTAAAAAAAAAACCAATGAGAGAAAATTGGCTTAACTGCACCAGATAAACTTATTAAATATTATGTCAAGCTTCTGAATTATAAGATCAATAGTATTTCAAGAAGAAAAATACTGATATCTGAAAATAATGACAAGTAATTGTCCCTTGGGAATGTGATTTAGAATAATTCATCTATAAATATAAAGAGCAGAGAGACACACTGTGTAGAAGAGAAAATGGTAAGAGTGATGGGGGCAATGGCATTCTAAAGCATATACTCTAAGTAAAAGCTAAACCTGGGATCAGATTTTACAGACCACACATGTTCAGTCCATTGACTGGTCCATTGAAAACTAACTGAATGAGATAACTGACTACTTCACTCCTTAATGAAATGCAGGATGTCTGGAGTAAATCATAACATCTGTTTTACCGAGCACAGCAACATTACACAGCGTGGCATTGAGCTGGTGGGCTGGGGGCACGCTGACACCTGGTCTGGAGCCAACTGGCTCCGGCTTTTTATCAAATTACTAATGGAATCAGACTGACCCTCTAAGAGTCAAATTAGGCAAAGATTCTGTAGTGACATATTTTCAGGCAATGCAAACAACTCTCATTCATTAAGGTATTAATGAATTTTCCTCTTGGAATTGGTGGCAGCTTGTTAGGTCAACTGCAAAGATTGGGTGGTCCTTTTCCAGCAGTCAGCCTAACCTAAATGCTCTGCCACACACAAGCAAAGCATGACTAACTCACACACTGAGGTCTCATTAATCTGGCCCCAAATATCACCGAGACATCCACATAGAGGGACCTCCATGCATAGTGACTTTGCCTCAATACAAAATACTTCTAGGCCATAGAAAAGTATTATGGGAGCCCATGGGGAATCAGAAATCTTTAAAAATACTCAAGAGTTTCCAAAGATAAAGTGAGATGCCGTTTATTGCTTTATGCTATGACACACTCTGAGATATGAATCGCTATTATATCTAAGTAATGCAGAACGTGAATATTTCCAGCCACCAGGAACCAATGTTACAACAATGCCCCACAACGACACTTAGATAACCCACAGGTCCTGCACCTTCACAATGAAGACAGGACAGCTGGCAAAGCTGATGTATGGAGCTGTAAGGAACTCTGAATTTTGCTGCAACACTACCTTCTTTTGTGGGATTTTAAAAATATTTTTATTAAGCATTTACACTACTACTTTACAGACATTTTGGTATTCAAATTTAAACCTTACTCATTCCATGATTATAGTTCTATGGTTTTAAGTGTACTAATCTAGGTTTTAGAAAGACCAAGAAAGAGTGAATAACCGTGAGCTCTCATCAGGAATCTTAATGTATTTCCCATAAGATAAACTAGGAGATTAAGGAGTCCCATTCAAAGGAAATAAAATCGAACTCTCATTTTAGGCTGTGGAAAGAATAACTGTGTGTTTCTGGAACACCCAAGAAAGCCTAATCTACCTAGCTGGCCACCAGCCAGGCTTGCATATGCAGGCCCCTCATATGAACATCTGTGGAGGTGCTTTTATTGAAAATACAGGCACTGGCTAAAGGATAAGGCCATTCAGAGTCACTACATGTATCCACAAAGGACAAGATAATAAAATGATAGCGCTGAATGCGGATATAAAATTTAGCCAGGGTGACCATTTAAGAGAATTAAAGAGACTGATGCAATTTAAGCAGCTGTGAAATAAGATTCAGAGCTCCCTAGCTCCCTAGTCCCAAGCCATCTTTTGCCTTTTCCTGTTTGGGGTAAGAACTGTCACTTGGTTTCCCACAAGATATTGGAAGAATTAGAGGCCACTGGAAAAAAATGGTACAGTGGAATACAAACCCCAGTCTTCTAATATAAGAGCTTTTTTTTCTGTGAGCCCTCTATAACTTTGATTAAATATACTCTTTATGGATTTATGGTAGAGAATTATATGACATGTGCGGGTGTTTTGTTTTCTAAAAATATCCCATATATGAAGCTATAAATAACAACTACGGAACTTAGCAGAACTCTAGGCTATGATGCAGAGAATAAAATTAATTACTGTATGCTCCATTGCCTGGAATTTTGTTTCAGTTTTGTTTGTTTTGGTTTTGTTAATCCTCACCTGAGGATATTTTCCCCCCATTGATTTTTAGAGAGAATGGAAGGGAGGGGGAGAGACAGAGAGAGAAACATCAATGTGAGAGAGACACATCAATTGATTGCCTCCCACTCATGCCTGGACAGGTCTGGGGATCAAGCCTGCAACCTAGGTACTGTATCCTTGACTGAAATCAAACCTGGGACCCTTCACTCCATGAGCCGCCTCTCTATCCACTGAGCCAAACTGGCCAGGGCTGTCTTTAATGAAGAGTAATTCAACATAATGGAAAAGGTCCCCCAAAATGTGATGAGCAGTTTAGTCTCATAAAACTAAAACAGGATGAAGGCAGAAATAATAGATCCTTCATCTTATTCATTCAGGACTTTATCCCTTTCAACCAAGGTTCCTTCCACTTTGTAGCTATTACCACACAGTAAGTATCTCATGGTTAAACACGTGCCTGCACACACACTAAAAAGAAGGAAAATGCAGTAATTTCCTATTGTTGCTGTAGCAAAGGGCCACAAACTTAGTGGCTTAAAACAACACAAATTTATTGTCCTAGGACTTTGTAGGTCAATAGTCTACAAAAATGGGTGGGCAGCACGTAGTACTTTTAGCGGTCCTAGTGAGAATCTGTTTCCTCGCATATTTTCAATTTCTAAAGGCTGCCCTCACTCCTGGGCTCATGCCCACGGCCTCCATCTTCAAAACCAGCAGAATAACATCATTTCTCTTCTCTGACCACCTGCCTCCCTCTCAGGACACTTATGACTCCATAGAGTCCACTCAGATGTTCCAGGATAATCGCTCCATTTCAAGATCCTTCGTTTAACCATAGCCCTTTTGCCATGTACGGTAACACATGTACAGGTCTGGGGATTAGGACAGGGACATTTTTGGGGGTTTGGGGAGAATTAATCTACCTGTCATAGAAAGTACGTCCAAATGTTTTCACTCTGCTTTTCAGGAAAATGAGCACAAACACTTATGATGACATGATTTCAAACTGCTTTACCCCTGACCTCCTTAGCTTGAGTCAATGAACTAAATCCCACAGAGCAAATACGGCCTGTGACCTGTTTTTGTAATTAAACTTTTACTAGAACGCAACCACGTCCATTCATTTGTGGATTGACTAGGGCTGCTTTCACAGAATTAAATTGTTGCAACATAGATGACACAATCTACAGTCTATAATATTCACTATCTGGCCATTTAAAGAAAGAGTTTTCTGGCAAGTAATCATTAGCTACATTTTTAATTGTTAGAATTTAAAATGAAATTCATAGGCTACACAAAACCTTGATCATGGTTGAATTATTAATCATTATCATAATTATGATTTGTATTTGGTTATCATACATCAATATTTATTATAATTCAATAAAGCATTATGCCAAATATTTTATACGCAAATTCATTTAATACATATGAAATTCATGAGCAGTAGGTCCAACTTGTAGATGAAGAAATCAAGGCTTTAAAGGATAAGTATCTTCCCAAGATGACATGGCTAGTAAGTAGAAGTGCTATGATCTAGACCCAAGTCTCTTTGAGTTCCAAATATATGTTTCTAATCCCTCCATGTTTCTCTTGTATATGTATTTGGTCAATCACTGTAAGTTTGTCTTACTAACATGATTGTTTTCCATTTAAATTATTACATATGTGCATATACATAGCAATTATGGATTTCTTTCTTCTCTGATGCAGGATGCTATAATTAAAAATATATTAAATGAAGAGACAGAATGCCTAGGCTCTAAGGTGTTGATAGGCCTACTAGCTTTATAAACTTTGCCAAGACACCTCAACTGCCTGGGACTACTTTCTTATTTACTGATCCTGATTCTGAGAGTCATGTTTTATAGGAATGTGATTAATGGGGGGAGGGGGTAGAGTGTAATCAATATTATGTTATTATTCAGAAACTTGAGGTGGCAAAAGTGTTTTAACAAGTCTTCTAGATAATTCTGATGCATGCCAATATTTGAGAAAACCTGGTTTAGACTATAACTACTTCTACTAAGATCACAAAATCTAACAGTTAAAGCAAAGATCCATATTTGCATTAAAGCTCTTCTTTTCCTTCTGAAAATCACCTCCTTAGGACAATGTAAGCATGACCATTGTTGGACAGACATGCTCTAAGCCCTGGCCCTCGAGAAAATACTTGCATGAAAACTAAAGCCTGTGAGGTAGAAAGAACAGACTTAGAGTTGGAAGGGATGCTCAATAAGTTGGAAAACATACAACTGAGAATGAATAAAGTATGGCCAATTGAGGTACATCAGGAATTCTATCTCCCTGTGGCTATAGAAAGCTGGAAATAGTATTGCCTTTACTCTAATAGAAAAAAACTATATAAACTAAAAAAATCACAACTTTGCTGAACACATCCAAGAACTGTAGTCACCGGTCAACCAAGTAGTATCAAATCCACTGACTCTCAGGCCCATCCAAGGAGAGATGAGACATAAACATCTGCTCACAGTGACAGACTACAGAAGAAAGGAATGCTGGGTGCCATATAACTAGGTAAGAAGCATTCAGCTACAATTTTTAATGGATTGGTAAAGATCAGGTGTGAAGAGGGTAAGAGTATAAAACTCCTGGGAGCTGTAGACACGGGGAGTTTGCAACCACTGAGAGACTCTTCTCCATGACCTCAATCTCCTGTTCATGAGAAAGATTGTAGGCAGAGCAGGAGATGGCCAAGTGCACTCCTTGGTGTTACAGGCTTGGAAAAGGGAATAGGTCACTGCTGTGAGCATGAAGCCCTGTTGCAACTCTTTCTGAGAAACAAAGCCCTAAGCCTCCGGGGGTGGAGCAGAAAACCCTATCACCACCAGGGCAAAGGTATAGACCTAGCGTAGCCAAAGGAAAGGTGTTCAAAAAACAAAACACTTCTGCCCCTGGGGAAGTTCTGGGCACAGGTTCCTACCCCAATAACATCAGAGGTCTACTACAACTGTGAGAGGGCAAAGAAACTCTCCCATGGAAGACCAACTAGAGCCATAAGGTGGAGTTTGGTTGTCACGGAGACAAAAAATAGGACCACTGAGAAGGGCAAGCCCTCAGACCTAAAAACACAGAGCCTGTCTAAAGAAGAGGCTGAGCTAAGACAATAAAGAATCCCCAGCCCTCACTACCAGACTAGCAAGCACCAAGTAATGAGCAAATTCAGTCTACCGCTGAAAAAGGAAAAAAGTGTGGAGAGGGACATAGTTCATGGTGAATATAAATGGGGAAGCTAAAGATGAAAGACAAACATTGATAAAATACCTCTTAAATCTCAACTTCCCATCTAAGAAAAATGAATTTGAAGCCAATGTTACATTGAAGATAATCATAGGAACAAGAAAAACCAAACCCAGCTTAATTGACTAGATTCACTCAACAACACCCCCTCCCATATATGCACATACATTAATAGCCTAACAGAAGAGATGTGTCTACTTCCAGACATAAAGTCTCTACTATTATATACATACTGTCTTGGTGTTTAATAAAAAATTACATGACACACAGAAAGGCAAGAAGAAAATATCAATGTTAAGACATAAAATAACAGAACAGACTCAAACATGACCCTTTTGTTTAAAGTATCCAACAGAATTTAAAGTAACTATGATTAATTTGTTAAAGATTCTAATGAAAATGCAGACAACATGCAAAAATAGATGGGAAATTTCAGCAAGGAGATTTTATTTTGGAATGAATTGTCCTCCCCTCAATTCACATGTCAAAACTCTAAACCCCAATGTGACTGCACTTGGAGGGAGGTCCATTAGGAAGGTAATTAAGGTTAAATGAAGTCATAAGAGTGAGACTGTAATCCCATTAGTGACCTTATAAGAAGATGAAGAGGCACAGAGCTCTCTCTCTCTCCATGTGTAAAGGCCATGTGAGGATAGAGCAATGAAGTACCATCTACAGGCCAGTAAAAGAGGCCTTCCTAGATGCCAACACTGACAGTACCTGATCTTGAACTTCTAGTTTCCAGAACTATGAGAAAATAAATTTTTGCTGTTTTAGACATTCTATGTTATTTAGTCATGGAAGCCTGAGCAGACTAATACATGTAAGAAGTATAATAATGGGTCATATGGAAATGCTAGAGATAGAAAACATAATAAGAAAGATAAAGAATGCCCTTTACAAGTTTATCAGTAGACTTTGGATAACTGAAGAAATAATCCCAGAACTTAAAGATAGGTTCACAGAAATTACTGAAACTTACACTAAGAAAGAATGACAAAAAAATAACAGAGCATCCGAGTTATGGGGTAAAATGAAACAACCTCGTTTATATGTAATTAAAGTTCAAAAAGGTGAAGAGAGACAATAGCGCAGAAGAATTTTGTGAACAAATAATGGTTGAAAAATTTTAAAAATTCACGACAGACACCACAATACAGATGCAAGAAATTCATAGAATTCTGAGGATAAATTACTACACACACACACACACACACACACACACACACACACACAACCCTAGATACATTGAATTCCAACTGCTGATAAAAAGAAAATCTTGAATGCAACCATAGGAAAAGGAATCATTACTTTCATGGGAATAACATTAATATTTACAACAGACTTCTTAGAAACCATGAAATTCAGAAAATAAGGAGTCAATGGTTTAAAGTGCAGACAGTAAAATAAAATCGTCATCCTAGAATTCATCCTAAGGAATTTCATATCCTTAGACTTCTCACAAATTCAAATATGAATGTAATGTTTGTCCTCTCTCCTGTAGTCTTTGAGCCTCACATTCTGTCCTGGTCATCTGATAGTATATATTAAATTTCATTACAGGCTACAGGATATATATGAAGAGTATAATTTAAAAAAATAAAATCGAAAATGAATGAAAATGTCTTTAAATAGTGACACTACACAGACATACTGTACACAAAACATAAAAGGAAATTATTCAGGGAGGACTTTGATACCAGACAAAATCTGAATTTCACACTGAAAACAGTCTTCGGGAAAATCCATGTTCTCAACTCCTTTAGCTAACTGCACTGTTGAAAGGAATGCAGCCTCTATATCTCAGCTCATAACTTCAGAGAGTGATCCTTTTAATCAGGACCTTGGACAGGACTGGAAAGCAATCAAGTTCCTACAGTGCTGTCATCTTAGCATCTAGCATCCTTCCAAAGACCAGCTGAAATGAATTAATGTCTTTGTTTGGAAAGTCACTAATATTTTTCAAATATGTTGACTGCAAGGAGTTCCATACCAGGAATATGAATGCATTGGTGACTGCATTAGAGAATTTTGTTATAATATTGCAGAGAACTACAGCCTCTTTATTGCCCCCCAAAAATAACCACTAAAGGAAAGAGTTCAAACAATTTTAAAATTAACATTATGGCTGGACTGGTCTAGTAAGCTACCATGGACTGACAGCCTTATTCTCTACACAATTTCTTGTCTTTTCTCATGGCAACTGCTAGATTACTTTGAGCCTTGCTAGCTGGCATTCCTTCATGCTTTTGACAACAGCATATTGTAGGAAATTTTTAAAATTTCTATATTCCTACGATTTTATTTTTTAAATTATACTCTTCATATATATCCTGTAGCCTGTAATGAAATTTAATATATACTATCAGATGACCAGGACAGAATGTGAGGCTCAAAGACTACAGGAGAGAGGACAAACATTACATTCATATTTGAAGGTGTGAGAAGTCTAAGGATATCAGTATATGTCTAAAGAGGCAACTATAATGCAAAAAAGAGTATTTCATAAACCACAACAGAAAATTACCTCTATTATTAAAAATACATATGCTCTGTATATAGGGCATATAGAATGGACACAGCCAGTAGAATTTACTATGCTGTGTTTAACTGAATACTTACTGCTGTGTTGCTGATCTTTTAATTTCTTTTTTATTTTCTCCATTTGAAAACATCACTTTCAATAATACATTAGGAAGTAGAGCTGACTGCTTTGCAGTAACTTTGGTAATACCTTCTAAAGCATCCAGGATAAGATCACTATATGAGAAGTTCATGAGTACCAGTACTATCACCTTGATTTAGAAAATCAGGGATTTGTTTCGTGTTAGTAGGAAAGCAAAAGAAAGAAAATCTGTTCCATCTGTCTTACTAACTCAATTCCATCAAATAAACGCGTATTTTACTTCCATGTGTGAGCCACGGAAGACACGGGCAATCGGCTTAATGAAAGAAGGTGACGTGCTCACTTACTAATTTGACTCGATGGCCTGGAGTGGCACTGATTTCCCACGTGCATTCCTTCCTGCTTGGGTACTTGTCTGGCCAGTTGGGACTGGTGATGAGGCCACTTGGACTGTGGATCTTCTGTTCACATTCAGCTGTGCCAGTGACAATAAGATCAATCAGTGCAGAAATCTAGCCCAGTATTGGACCAACAATAAAGCAGTTTATTTACCCACTATCCTACTGAAAGACTTTTCTGAATACTAACTAATCATCACTCCGGTGTCTGTCATCATAGTCATGTGCTTTGGCACACATGTTGCTGAGCATAATCAGGCAATGTTTGTTTCCTTGCTTTCATGAAATTACGTGTTTACAATGAATTTTATAAATGCCTGAAAGAAAATAAGCTATATAAAATGGTCGGATCTGTAAGTTCAGACTTTAAACGAGCAGCATATATTGACAATTAAGGATATCAACTCTTGGTATGTGCAAAATATTTAATGCAATGCCACAAACAAAAATCAATGGATTTTGACATTTCAATTAATTTTTTTCTATAAACAGAAAGATTATTTATAGCTAATTAAGATCATTGAGCCATTTTACAAATTATGTACTTATATTTCTCTCTCCTTTAGTTGAAATATACACTTGAATACTGGATATATTTCTATCTATAAGGAAGTTTCCTATAAAATCCTTTCTTAAAAATATTTACTGTAATGAACGAACATTTATTTGCTACCTATGAGCCCTGGGCTACATGCATACTCTGCAAAAGCTGTCTCTCTCTTTTTTTTTTGCTCTGAATTGTCTTCCATATCTGCAAAATGACTGGGCCTGTTCCCTAGCCTGTCAATTTCATAGATACTTTACCAAGTTACAAATATCAGAATCTCTAGGGTTCTGCATTCACACATGAAAGGGAAAAGAGGTGAAAATGTTGCTTGCCTATGATTCTGGGTCATGTCAATAGCTCAATGAAAACATGGGGAGAAAAATAAACTCTTGACTCATGACCATATTAGAATAGAACTGAATGGAACAAGGGTCATTTCACGATACTATTTGAATGTAAATGGCACAGTATCTCCATTTTCAAATGCTTTTTGTCTGGTAGGCATCTGAGTTTGACTCTCCTGGTATTTAAAGTGGCATCACTCATATAGCACGTATATGAGATATTTTGGGGAGGGAAACTAAACCAAATGCAAAGCCTTTAGCAGAAATTCAGCTTAAATATGTAGACTGTCAAAAGGTCTGTCCAATGAAAACCTGGGGATAAAGTGGTCCTTTTCTGGCTGCCAGATGGCATCATAGCAGCAACGATGTCTGTCATACAAAGTTATTCTAATTCTACCCATGTGTGAAGTGCAGTCTCTTTAGGTAATATGAGGTTTCCAATAGTTCGCCTTGGATCTTGGGACCACTGCGTGTGTGTGTGTGTGTGTGTGTGTGTGTGTGTGTGTGACATCTGAACTCTCGAAAGTGATATCACTCACTGATTCAAAGAACTCTACCTGGAAGCAGTGTTTTACCCAAACGGCCTAAAATTCTAGCTGCTGTCAAGAAAAGAACACTCCTGAAATCCAGAAGCATGGAGTAGAGTGTGGAATCTCGGAGGGAAGACAGGGGAGGGTGGGTGGGTGGGAGTTAATCAACCAAAGACCATGTATACAAGTATACATATATGCATAACCCATGGACATAGATAATAGGGTGGTGAAGGCTTGGGGCAGGGGGCTGGGGCGGGTTGAGGGAGGTCAGTGGGGGAAGAAAAGGAGATATATAATACTTCCAACAATTAAGATTTTTTTTAAAAAAGGACACTCCCTTCATACCTTCCTTGCAGTCATGTTTATTTTCATGCAGCACAAATCCATTCCTGCACTGACACACGTAGCTTCCCATCGTGTTGACACATTCATGTTGACACCCACCGTTATCCTTTGAGCATTCGTCTTTGTCTAGCAAAGAGATAGCCCCATAGTTTAGTAAGTAGCTTTTAAAACAAAGAATATCAAAGAAGAATCATTCAGTTGCGGTTAACACAGGCAAAGGGTAAACTAAGCCACAGCTTACCCTGTTCCCAACAGAAAAAAAAGACAAAAAACAAAAACAAAACAAATCTTAGTTCTATCCAGTCCTTGTTTAGCTTGGCGCCTGTACCATGAATCGAGTGTCCAAGACCATTTGTGTCAGGATGAGAACTTGTAGTCCTCTTTCATTCCTGCAGTAAAAGTTTTGAGTAGGACATAGAGAAAGAACAGATCTTTCTACAACTAATTCTGAACATTTACAGTCAATATTTAAAAATAAATGTAAAACTGTGAGTAGTTTGAATAAATGCAAGATATGGCATTAAAGTAGAAATTCTTCAATATATTAACCATGGTGTTTAGATAGAGGCTAAACAAGGCTCCAAGATTTGTGTATAATCACTTGAAAAATTAGTTAGTGTAACTACTCTAGTTGATTTTTTTTTCATTAACATTGCAGTTAGGCTAAGGATTGATGAATCTGGACATTTCATAATATTCTAAGACAGAAAAAGGCATCAACAGACTATCCTAAAGAAGAAAGCTAATTTATATCTATTTTAAAAATCTACTCCAGCAGCCTAGTTTATTAATAAGTAATTCCTTAAAGGGGCTTTTATTGTGCTAGAAGCAAAGGTTAGAATGGGAAATATGAGCTTTGAGAAACAGCCATAAATGCACTACGGGAACAAAAGCCAAACTAGAGTGGCAGGCAGTCAATCCAGGCAGAGGCACCATCAGCACCACATCATGTCCCTCGGCTCTTAGTCCACGGCTGGCTTGTCTGTCAAAGTCGACAGATTGCTCATGACACACATATATGATGACATGTCACTCACACTGTCATCACTCCCACACCACAGAGAACAAAAGGGACCCATGAAGTCGTATCAGGAGTTAGGCTGAATTTGTAATTACACTGTCAACTGGTTTTCCTAAAGGGAATTTGTGAGCTCATGGTAGGTCACGAATACCAAATACTATATTTACATTTTTATCAAATCACTATTCCCTCTATGAAGATGGGTTTAAGAAAGATGTTTTTGTCCAAGTATCTGAGAGTGATTTTTAAAGATACATCTATTTTTCCCCTTTTGGAGACTGATCGCATGGCAGCGTGCACACGGCTCCTGGCATATATTCATTGGTAATATCAGAATATTCCAGAAGGAAGCAGGCAGTCCCAAAGTTTTAAAGAACATTATCAGAATCAATATCGCTATGATTATGTATATTCTACCTATCTTTAACAGTTTCTTACACTTTTAATATTTACTATGGAAAATAAAGAAACACATTCAAATTGTAGAATAAGGAAAATTGCCTAGCATCAAACGCTAATATGTATAGAAATTAGAATTTAATAGAAAATGAGCCTGGTAAAATTAATTTGAGAAATTTATAATAATTTGGAATCCCTACTACCTTATTTGCATCAATAGTGAAAATTATAGTTTGAGTTATTAATGATTAATGCAAAACAGGTGGATGGTAAATCATACTTCCTGCCACCATGGTGGCAGCTACCTACATTTTCTAATTTAGACAGTCAAGCAGTAAATGTTCTAAATTTATTGTTTTTATGTACCTTTCCAGAGGCTCTTAAGATCCTTCACTCTCTCATGAGTGGATATAGAATACACTTCATGTTTGTTAAGTGGAAAGAGCCAATATAAAATTTTCTGGTGCCAGAATTTCTTACTCTGCAATAGACACATATTTCCAATGAAAATGTTTATATAATGATAGCTTGTTATACTTAAAGTAAATCTGACAGAGCGAACTGTAGTTGTACTATAAGTCAACCAGACTTGAGAGATGGTTGAAAATCTAACAACTGTAAGCATTGCCTGAATCCTCCTTTTATCTGGATCTGTCTGGATTGCCATACAGAAGATATAAAACTGTTATAACTAAAAAAATGAATAAACACAAGTTATTATTGCTTAGTTTTTAAATCCATAGTCATTTCATCTTGAAGATAATTCTAACACAAAATAAATATTTCTAACATTGAAGCTTCATTCTGGAGGAAATCTCGTCACTAGGTTATATTTCTAAGGAGGATTTTTTCTTCAGAGTTGATAGAATATAATCTGACCTGTAGTAATGATAACTAAAGCAAAATAATGTTGAAAGTAAAACCAATCAAACTAGAATAGTGGTATTTCATAGCCATATGTATGTTGTGATTGAAAAATAATAATTTAAAAATATGTATGTTGTGATTGAAAAATAATAATTTAAAAATAATTTTTAGAGGAATGAGGAAAAGGAGGAAGAGCAGAAGGAGGAGAAAGAAAAAGATTTTATATATTCATTATTGTCTAAGTATCTATTACATTTTAGTTTCCCCATTAGTTGGTGTTTCCTACCTTTGTCCCAACATCTAATGTCAATCAATATAATCAATGTTACATAAAATTCAGGATATGTGCTAGAATATATGTATGGATTAATCTAACATTTAGCTTAAATTCAAAAGTGGACTGATCAAAACAGTAACTACCAGCAGCAGAGGAGTCATCATGCCCAGCAAAGTAGCGTATGAAACTGTGCCCCCATGAGTCAAACATTCATATGAAAAGAGAAAATTTCAGTAAACATTGAAACACTTAAAATTATCCCCATGTCCTACATCATTCAGATAAAGGTATTTAACTTAATATTTCAAGTTGTTTATGAAGTAGTAAACATGGTGAGGTTATTAAAACACACACACATTTGTTTGAATAGAAGTAAATACACTATTCTAAAGAAAGTGGATGTAATTTCAGAATATCTATGTTGATGAGAAATAGCAACAATATAAAATACCTAATTCCACAAGTATATTCTGGATTTCTTATGCATGAAAGGTCATCAAACCAGGCGGGGGGGGGAAGCTATTAGCAAGCACAATTATGCTTTCACTGTCTTCCAATTTCTTCTCTTAGGACACAAATTACAAATATTTTGAACAATGAAAATCCAAAGGAGAGAACCAAGAAGGGGGCAGCATTTTAAATATTTCTCAGAATGTCTGTATAATAAACGTAGTCATTGAGAATTTGATCAATAATTAATTTGAAATTTTCTAGCATTTTCATACTGTAGGCACAAAATTTTTTAAATAGTTTTTTTATTAGTGAGAGAAATAAATGTTTTATTGAGTAGAAATAAAAACATTTATTTTTTGCAGATGGAATGAACCTCCTTCATTGGAATGGTCATATCCACTTTCCATTCTTTCATGTTAGATGAAGGACAGGTCCATTATACGAGGCAGAGCAGGTGGCGTTTCCCCACAGAGGCCTGCAGAGCATCTCTGAGACTATCAGAGGCCATCAATCTAAGAATAATACCTACTGGATGGAACTGAAGTGGCAACCTGTATCAAGTTCTTGCAAGATTCAAAAATAAAAATTTTCTCTTTGCAGAAAGCTTCTTTGTCTGTAGGGTAAAAAAGGGTCCATGCACCACAACAGAAACATACTGCATAAGAGCAGTAAACTCCCAATAAATGCTCAAATATAAACAGACCCATGCACACTCCCATGCATGTGTACACACAGACATCGCATACATAGATTTTAGCAAAAAACTACTGAATAAATAATCACCTTCAGAAAAGCACTACTAAACTAATGAGCCACGACAGAGACAATTTATGCTTTCTAAGATATGCAAATATTTAAATATAATTAATAATAAAAACTTAGAACAGAATTCAAAATCATAGGAAAGTTTTATGTTCACATTTGAAATTAAGCACACCAATACTTAAAGTTTTGTTAGAATAAAATTGGGTTGAATTTCTTCTAAAATATCGATGACCATTCCATGACAGAAATAGTGTATAGGAGGAACAATGTAAAGAAAAGTCTGTCTATGGTGAAAGATGAATAGGGTTAGGAGCATATCAGTTTAAACCACTTCAGTTTAGCGATAGAATAACTGCACAAATCATTTCATCTGACTCCTTTATTTACTACAGACACAAACTTGGGAGTCAGGAAATCTGGGCTGTATTCTATTTGTTTCACAAAGCAAGTTACTAGGTCCATTAGTAACAGATTACATTCCCATTAAAGTTACCTGTGAGGAAGACTGCTTTTAAATGAGGTTTATTCTTCAAATACTAAATACTTTAAAATATTAAATCAGACTTCATATATGATGGTTTCTTAATTTTATGAACATAGACATGACAGGAAATTGATATTCATGACTGCTAATAAGTTCTTAGAGTCATTCTTCCATTTCCCAGGCCTATACAGTGCTTTTAAAATGAAAGGTTATGTGCAAAAATAACTAATATCTCTGTATGATTATAAATATTTTCATTGTATACTGTACATTAAAAACCTAAAAAACATTTCCTTGTCTTTTTCCTTGATGCATCACAGCAGAAAGAAAGCTATTATTGACTCTAAATAGCTTTCCTCTTCAGATAATATGGAATCACCTATTGTCAAATATTGTTTCTTCTTTTTATTGGCTCCTTTGATAATGTTCTTAGAAAAAGAATTTGAAAAATAGTTGAACATAGTATATTACTCATTATGTTTTCATAAATTCATAACCACTCTGAAATTTTTAGAACACTGGTTACAAACAGAACCATTTAAGACTAAGTCTTCAGCCCTAGCTGGTTTGGCTCAGTGGATAGCAATGATGGCGAACTTATGAAACGCCTGTCAGAGGTGACATGCGAACTCATTTTTTTTGGTTGATTTTTCTTTGTTAAATGGCATTTAAATATATAAAATAAATATCAAAAATATAAGTCTTTGTTTTACTATGGTTGCAAATATCAAAAAATTTCTATATGTGACATGGCACCAAAGTTAGGGTTTTTCAAAATGCTGACACGCTGAGCTCAAAAGGTTTGCCATCACTGGGATAGAGTGTTGGCCTGTAGATGAAAGGGTCCCAGGTTCGATTCCAGCCAAGGACAATGTACCTTGGTTGCAGGCATATCCCCAGTATAGGGTGTGCAGGAGGCAGCTGATCGATGTTTCTCTTTCATCGATGTTTCTAACCCTCTATACCTCTCCTTTCCTCTCTTTAAAAAATCAATAAAATATATTTAAAAAGATATTTCTTCTAATTAATTCCGTTTCAATGTGCACAAATATATGCA
>NW_006295055.1:118025-126077 GCF_000327345.1 Myotis davidii
CGTGACACTAAGCAGCTGACTCCCCGGCTGCTTTATCTGTCAGATGAATGTAACAAAGAGAATGCCACAGCCTTATTGTGATTATGAGAGGTAATGTGCGTCTGCATAGAAAGTTCTCAAAATGGCAGCTATCTGACGGCTCGGGGTTCAACTTCCCCTGGAACTTCATTGTTCAGCGTACTTTACTACCAACACGCCACCAAGCAATTTAGGTTAGGCTCTAGCAAAATGAAGTGTTGTCACCTAGTTGACTTATAATTTTTAAATACATCACTGATAAATACTAAAAACAGAGACAATTTCTTAAAATCATCTGCATCAGTAAATGTGATTTACAGAAAATGAAGTATTATGAGCTTTAGTACTAAGGTACTCAGACAATTTTACAATTATAGGACTACATAGAGACTGGAGTAACGACTATGTTCGCCCTGTGCTGAGAACAGTATCTTTTGTATGTGCCCTCATATCTGTATTACAGGGGTCCTCAAACTTTTTAAACAGGGGGCCAGTTCACTATCCCTCAGACCGTTGGAGGGCCGGACTATAGTTTAAAAAAAAACTATGAACAAATTCCTATGCACACTGCACATATCTTATTTTGAAGTAAAAAAAACCAAAACGGGAACAAATACAATATTTGTATTTGCATGTGGCCCGCGGGCCGTAGTTTGAGGACCCCTGCTTATAAGAATTAAAGTAGCATGCCTTATATTTCAATAGTACTGTTCTAAAGACACGAACAAATAACCTGTCTTTCTGATTAGGAAAGTTTTTCCTGGCCAAAAATATCAGAGCGTGAATTTTAAATATTATGGTAACTTTAAATTTAATTGTGCTTTGTCACCAGTATACATAACATGCACCTTTTAAAAAAAGTATTATTAAATAAAATGAATAACTAATTTAATGTGAGAGGGATCCTGAATAATATTAATATGATTATCAAATGTATTTATTTTATAATTTCAATTTTTAAAATGAATTAATTTGGTGGCTCTAAGATAAGAAGCCTTATCTCCAATGACTGGAAACCTAAAATTTGCAGCATCCATATTTTTAAAATAGTGAAGACTAAGGAAGTCTTTTTTCACTGAAATAGGATACTAAACGTCTACTTTGAAGAACATAAATCTTAAATGAATGCCTCAGAACAATTTTTAAAAGGCAATTAAATCTGGGGGAAGGAAGCGAATGAGAATAAGGGAATCAAATCCATTGTATTTTGAATGTACTTTTGTGTATGACTTGAAGCTCAATGGAGCTTGTGAACCATTAACTTCAATTACACTGAAGACTCCAAACAAATCATTGCTATTGTAAATCTCATTAATTTTAAACACATGGGGACTGGAATAAATGGACTTTGAATTAACTCAATCCAAATTACCTAATATTAAAATATAATTGGAATTCAGTTGTTGTAAATTGCTTCCTAGTCTGAAAGGCAGAACAGATTGCTATACTAAGGTTTATTACAATTTTATCTAGCTTTAAAATTTCATAATAATATTTCTATTAGTTATGAAATGGGAAACCAAGGTAATTTTACTGATGTTTCTATATATTTTCTTAAAACTTGGGAACCTTTTATCGAATTTCAGCTCTTTAAGAGAGAAATTTTACTGTGAGTTCATTAAACTATTAAATTCCAAACACAGAAGTGTCAAATGCTAAATATATCTACTAATACATTGTTTTTAGTAAAATGATAATTTCTTTAGTTCTAAGTCTCTTCCTGCAATCACTTCTATGGTGATGAGGCAAAATGTGATTTTAATATCAGCTAATAATAAGGATACATATATAATAATAAAAGAAGTATATTGCTAAATAGTAAGAATTAAAAAATAGGTTTCTAAAATGAGACCACAGCCCTGACCATTTTGCTCAGTGGATAGAGTGTCGGCCTGCGGACTGAAGGGTCCCAGGTTCGATTCTGGTCAAGGGAATGTACATTGGTTGCGGGCACATATCCAGTAGGGAGTGTGCAGGAGGCAGCTGATCGATGTTTCTCTCTCATCAATGTTTCTATCCCTCTCCCTTCCTCTCTGTAAAAAATCAATAAAATATATTTAAAAATAAATAAAATGAGACTACATATTCTAAAAACAAAGATAAATTATTTTGAAAAGGTCTGACAGTTTTTGGACGTTTGGTATTATTATCCCCATCCATTTGTAAAGAGTGAGGTCACTGTATGAAAATACTATTATAGTAATTTCGTATTACTTATACCAGCCTTTACCATGTTTTATTAGTTTATATAATATCTAAGTGTTTGAGAGCTACATTTCAATAGGGCACCTATTATTAACATTCTGCTTTTACGTACAAAATTGTTCATCATAGGATAAATGTTCATGCATTCTCTGTACCTCCAAGTTACTTTCATGGAAGAGGGAACATCATTATTTAAGCCAATCCACCTTGAAAATGTGTGATGTGCACAGGCAGCTGGTGAGTACTGATACCTGAGAAGAAATGCGCTTTGAAGCCCTTCTTTGATACAGTGTTGTCAGATTTGAACTCAATTCTCATGTTGTTGAGCTGGGATGTGATCACTTCCGGTACTTCAGCACCACAAAATTTGCCATGCAATTTAGAA
Source organism: Myotis davidii (assembly GCF_000327345.1). Lineage (NCBI taxonomy): Eukaryota > Metazoa > Chordata > Mammalia > Chiroptera > Vespertilionidae > Myotis > Myotis davidii. The sequence continues at coordinate 120,634 of NW_006295055.1, forward strand.
TCAGAGGAAAGGCCACTCCAAATCTCCACATAATCGTATTTGCAAACCTAGTAAAACACACACATGGTTATTATAGTCACGAGATTTGGAAGTATCAGATAACTGACATTTTTTTAAATTTTCTTTTTTTTATTGCTTAAAGTATTACAAAGAGTATTACATACGTCTCCTCTTTTTCCCCGCCTTGACAATCCCCCAGCCTCCCCAGTGTCTTATGTCCATTGGTTATGCTTATATGCATACAAGTCCTTCGGTTGATCTCTTACGCCCCCCCCCTTCCCGCCCTAATTTTATTTTTCAATTACAGTTGATATTCAGTATTATTTTATATTAGTTTCAGGTGCACAGCATAGTGGTTAGATAATCATATACTTTACAAAGTGGGCCTCCCAAAATTTCAAGTATCCACTGCCACCATATTTGGTTATTACAATATTATTGACTATATATCCTATGCTGTATTTTCCATTATATTGGAATTGATAGGTAACCAAAAATATCAAGGAAAGGGACCAACTCTGAGACAAAAATATGTGCTTGTTTATATATATTTATAGCATATATCTTATATCTCTTTTTAAATGTTCAAATATTTAAGTTTTCACTAGGAACTGTGAAAAAATTTGTCATATACCATCTTATTCAATGCTGACAACAGCTACATGAAATTTAGTCCATGAAGTAACCATTAGCAATAGACGTGATCTTTTCTATTGTAAAGATGAGAAAACTGAGGCTCAGAAATTTTATATAACTTGCGCAAACTTATACATCTTATACATTGCAGTGTGGTGATTGATAACATGGAATTTGGCTTGGTCCAGAGATGCCTCCCAGAAACTTCATTCTAACCAGAACAGCACTCTTAGGAAATTTCAAAGTAAGACACTGGTATATAATAAAAAGGTTCCTTTGCCTTTCAAACTTATCAAACAAACTGATATTTCTTTTTTTAAGAAAATATTTTTATTCATTTCAGAGAGGAAGGGAAAGGGAGAGAGAGATAGAAACATCAATAAGAGAGAATCATTGACCGGTTGCCTCCTGCACACCCAGGATTGGGGATTGAGCCCATAACTCGGGCATGTGCCTTTGATCAGAATCGAACTCGGGACCCTTCAGTCTGCAGGCCAATGCTCTATCCATTGCGCCAAACCTGGCAGGACCAAACTGATGTTTCTTAATTTCTTTGAGTTGCTCGGCAGCATTGGTGCAGAACTACAAACAACAATAATTCTATAAAGTGGGATGGAGGCAGACATTTATACTAACAAGAGATAGAATTTATATGTAATATACAAACACCACCAAAGTGGCAGAAGCTAAGTGAATGCCAGGTATTCTTAAGCAATCTTATGGCCACTAACAGATGTTTCCATAACACAATTCTAAAGTTTCGACAGAGCACACTGAAGAACACATCTTGCATGAATGACCTTATTACAAAAATGTGTAATTAGCAAGTATAACAACGCATATGTTTGAACCCTGGGGTATGATCTGTACCTTGTAATATGTCAACTCAAATTACTGGTTCTTGGGGTTTTAATTAGGTGATAAATTAGCAAGATATTGCTAGAAAAAATGAAATAATTTTTCTATCTACTTTGTTACAGCTGCAACTTTTGTTTAGAGAGGCCTCTGACATTGGATAGGAGAATGTAACCAAGGCCACAGTTGTTTGACATTGACTTTCTTTTTGGATATCCATTTAATGAATAAAATAACTAAGTTTTAGCTAAACTCAGTATTCTATACAGTCAGGTTTTTGCGCATGCCTTTATTTTAAATAGTTAAGACATCCAACAATGAAAATACACAGAATTTTGTAACATCCTTCCACACAGGGACATCATTATAAGTTTAAGACTCTGAGATATGTTACTGAGTCTGAATAGGTTTTCCATGAATAAAGGCCATTATCACGGGAAAAATGCTTTTCAAACACAAATCTCCATTTACTTAGAGCCACCTCCCCCACCCCACCCCGCGCTTCCTACTGAATATAAACTTCTAGCCTTCTTAGGAACATTTATCAATGAATGAATCAAAACGTCCTATCTGCCACAACCAATAGCTCTAAGGAAAAATGAAAGAATAGAAGTCATTCAACACAAAGTTCATATCAAACCACAGCACTGGTAGGGAGATTCCCATTTTCAAAAAGTGTCACTCATATGAAAGCTCTTCTAAAAATACTATAAAAATTATTTTCGCCCTGACTGGTTTGGCTCAGTGGATAGAGCATTGGCCTGCGGACTCAAGGGGCCCCGGGTCAATTCCGGTCAAGGGCATGTACCTTGGTTGCGGGCACATCCCCAGTAGGGGGTGTGCAAGAGGCAGCTCATCGATGTTTCTCTCTCATCCATATTTCTAACTCTCTATCCCTCTCCCTTCCTCTCTGTAAAAAAAATCAATAAAATATATTAAAAAGATATTTTTGTCATTCAAAGGTCCTCTACATTTCATATAAGACTAAAGGAAAAGAATGTTCCATGTGAATAAAGTATGTTGTGAATATAAACTGTGGCCTTTCCCATCATAAAATGTATACATGATGTAAAGAAGATCTCAAAATGTCCAGTGAGCCCTAACAGTCTACAGTTCTCTGAAATACAAATGTTAATCACATTTCAGACTTTAATTTCCTTTAAGGAAACACAAAAATCAGCAACTTTTTTACCTTGAAGCCATTAGTAAGAGGTTTAAAATCACACAGAAGCGCCTTTCAAATAAATCATTTCATTTGTTTAAATGTGGTCACCTGACAGAAAACTGTACCTTCACTACAGTAAGTTTTTGTAAAGGAAAGATAGCATCAATTAAATGCATTTTAATTGAGGTTAAAAATATTAATTTTGTAAATCAAAGACAATATCAACTAAAGGTACCTTTTATTAAGGGTAAAGTATTAACCTTCCCTTATTTGTGAACAGGGAACACATTCATAATAAAATACTAGTTATGTAATGAAAACTTATCCATTGCCACAAGTCAAATATACTGGCTTCTCCCAAAAGAATATTTTTGTTATGACTCAACCAGTGGATTTTGGTTTATTTTCATTTTAGAAAAGTCCATGTGACATGAAGCTGACCTTAATGTTCTCAAAATTCTTTAATAAATCACAAATGCTGCATATTAATACATAAAATAAAAAGTAATTTTCAGTCTCCCTGAAACAGTCTAAAATATTATCCAAGGCCAACAGGAATTATAAGCAGTTGCAGAAATGAGCAGTACAGCAAAGAAAGACTACAATATCTATATCATGTACCACCAAAATACATTCTTTCTTTCCTTACATTTTTAGTTTATCAGTTTGCCTCAGGAAATCCAAAAACACAATAGAAAAAAATTAGATTTGTTATTCACTTACTTCATTGCCCTCCAATTCAAAAAACTCAAACTTCACAGAAATTCTGTACTGAGTTGGAGCAACCACTTGCCACACACAGTTTTTATTAGGAGGGTACTCCTTGGGCCAACCTGGAGTGGTTATGGTGCCATTAAGTTTGGTAAGAAGTCCACCACAAGCCGCTAGAAGAAAAGAAAAGGAAACAATTTTTCCTTAACAAAGTCATCTTAGCACCTTCCCATTGATAACCCAACATCTCAGCATTAAATTTCAATCATCTTTCAGATTTTTCAAGATGTAGAGTATTGCAGTCTCTGTTCCTTAGACTTTAGTACAACTATTTTAATCATCTAGTCCCACTTATAAACTGCTATTTCGTAGCATTGGAACCAAGCAAAGTATGGTTGTACTACAGCATTTAGATCATTTTAAAGTTGGGTGATCAATATAAGGAAAACTGGGTGTCTGCATCCTTGTCTTTTAAAAAAATATATTTTATTGATTTCAGAGAGGAAGGAAAGGGAGAGAGAGAGAGAAACATCAATGATGAGAGAATCATTGATTGGCTGCCTCCTGCATGCCCCACATTGGGGATTGAGCCTGCAACCCGGGCATGTTCCCTTGGCCGGAATCAAACCAAGGAACCTTCAGTCCACAGGCCGACGTTCTAACCATTGAGCCAAATCAGCGAGGGCTCATTGTCTCTTAAATGGCTATAATAATATCTACACCATATGGTAGTTGTGAGAATCAATGAAAAGTACAGGTAAAGCACAATGGGGTCTGATGCTGTAGGACCACCATCAATTGGTTATTTCTTTATGCTCTTTTTTCCCAACACAAGCAATTCTTGAAAAAAGTTGTCTGTGTAGCAAGCAAGATAACCTATACTAAATAGAACATAGCTATTATTAAAAAAATCCAATTAGAAGTATTTTTTCCCTTTTGGATGAGCTATTTAAAAGACGTACTATTTATGTTACCCTTCTTCCTCATTGAGAGGGAGTTCAGCAAAAATCAGGGAATCCAAAAGGAAGCTGAGTGAAAAGAATATGTATTGTATTTGGTTTACAAATAATTCCTAGGGAGTCAAGAGTTACCTAAAGTAACTGTTCTCTGCTTTCATTGCCTGTGTTTGTGTGTTAGTGTGAGTGTGAGTGTGTGTGTGTGTTTGTATGTTTATGTGTGTGTGATGGGGCAAAAGTAGGTTTACAGTTCTAATATATGAAACTTTATTCTTATATTATTATTTATTATTGTATTATTTTTATATGAACACTGTAAACCTATTTTTGTCTCTCTATCTAGCCATCTATATACACACACACATACACATATATACACATATATATATATACAAACACACACACACACACACATATATCTTAAGCTTAAACTTTTAAGAAAAAACAGAGTCCTTGATCTTATAAATAGGTCACTGGGGTGTGGCATTTATTCATTAAACAAATAATTCTGCCCCTTTGCCACTTTTTATGTCCTCTGCTACAGATACAATAGAGAACAAGGTGTTCATGTGTAGGGAGCTTACATTTTTGTTGGAAACAAAAATACCCTCAATACATACATAAACATGGATAACATTAAAATGTCTCAAGTTTTATGAAAATGATTTTGGTAGAAACCTTCAGAGAGGAAAAAATGAGGAACAGAATGGAGGAAGCAAATCAATTTATGTATTTTGCCTGTTACTCGAGCATGAGGCCTTCAGTGTGGAACAGGGGAAACGGAAGAGTCAGCTTTAACTTCTGAAGGAAGAGATCATAGGACATCGCAACAAAACACCGTACGAGAAATCTCATCTTAGAATTACAGAGGAAATGCAGAAAACATGACAAAATGTCTTTGTTTAGGAATCTTTTATTAATAACGTGTATTCAGTTCCTGCTTTATGTCTGACTGTGCTAGATGCTGGAAATACAAAGATGACTAAGAGTCAGGGCTCTGCAGTTCAATAAGGGAGACACACCATAAATTATGTTTAAGAAAAGGTAATAGTAAGTGATAGATGAATGGACAGGAGGATAAAAATATAGGTTCAGAGAGAAATAAAAACAGAAATAAATAG
>NW_006295055.1:126198-183698 GCF_000327345.1 Myotis davidii
TAGATAGATAGATAGATGGATAGGTACATGGGTAGGCAGACAATTGGCCTGGTTAGTAACCAAAGGTGGAAACGACTGATTTTAAAATGAGAAGCCAGGCAGTTTCACATTAGCTGTGACTAAACATTGAGTGTTACTAGTTGAGGAAAGAAGTTATTAGAAAGGAAAGGAAGAGGGAGGTAGAAAGAAAGGAAATGAGACTTTAATGAAAGAAAGGAATTAGGTAGAGGGTTTCAGCAGGGAACGCCAAGTGCAAACCCAGTCATACCTTCACAGCTCCTTTTGTCAGGCCCCAGCTCATAGCCAGGCTCACACGCACACTGGTAACTGCCCAGGGTGTTCAGACATCGCTGCTCACAGCCTCCACGGTCAGGCTTGGCACACTCGTCTTCCTCTATAAAGACGGCATGAGTTAGAGAATGACGGGAGTATTTTGTTTTTATATACTAAGGTGTAAGATTTTTTGAAATTATGATATGCTTAATAGCTCTGAATGAAAATGAGCCAATTAATAGCTTCAACAAAGGAGCAGGAATAATTTGCAAGCCCTTAATAGATGAAAAACAAGAATTCATGTCACTGCATCCTAAGAACATGTAAGAACCAAGAGAAGTACTAGAAACCTAGAGCAGGGCCAACTGCAGAGCACCGTATCTCAGACACAGTATTATTATTTTTCAGAATGAAACAGAAAAACTTTCTGAAAAAAACACAGCTTCACCTGCTGATATCATAGTATAGTTTTCTAGATATCCTAAAAATGCTTTTAAAGAAATATGTCATGGTGAATATAAATTAAAAAGGAAAAACTCAGAAACTTACTGGATCTCTTTAAATGTAAAGCACTCAGTGTTTTTATATAGACATATTAATCCAAAAAATACAATAATTTCATATTTTTACACCAATATACTCTTTTACTTATATATGGAAACAAAAATGTACTATATGAAAATATATATTCTTCGTTAAAAAATAAAAAAGACATTTTAGGTATTCCACTAAGAGGCCATAAATGTTTTCCAATGTAGTAAAAGCCATTCTATAATGGGTGATTTGGAAATGCTGTCACCTAGAAATAAATTGATGAACTACAAGTCAGTATGAATTCTTTGTTGACTATACTGCAAATATTTTCTCCCAGTCTATAGATCCCTTTCTGAATTTTACTTTGTCTATTTCATTTTAAAATGGTAGAATATCCTAACAGAACTAATACCCTAATACCCTGTGTGACAATGTCCCAAATTCTAGTATTTTACCAATAACCATTGTCCTCAAAACCCATCAAAATCCCCTTCTGAACAGCGTATACTTCAACTTTCAATAAAACTTTACTCCAGTTGTCCCTACCTCAAAGCTAAATGTCACATTTATCCTGGACAAGGAAAATCTCACATTTCAAATTATTTTAAATTACCTTTAAAAAAATTGGCAGCAAACCCTGCCTTGTTCACAGTCCCATCAGAAACAAACTTCATCCACAAGGTGTTGGAGGTAGACCTGATATCTTCAGGTTTATCATAACCACAGAAACGCCCTATCAAAGGGCTATTCTCTTTGGTCCCATCTCGAACTTCTAGGTAGTCATAGGCACAGCTGTCATGTCTTTCAATCTTAGAGAGTAAAAGTATGTGAACATATGTCTCATTAATAGGTAAAACAATTTCTATGGTAAGATTATTATGTATTCCCAGTGCCATAACTCTGATATGGTCATATAACAGATTGCTATCTTGCAAGTGTGCATGGTGATTATCTACACTGCCCATGGATAAAAGACCCATATTATTCTGCTAAATGTGGAGAGATAAAAAACAAATCTACAGAACAATACATCTGTATGCATCTGGATCAACAAAAGTTAAACTGCCTTTTAAAAGAAAATTAAAATACAAGTGATAATTCTTTAGAAAATAGAACGGATAACATATCCATACTTATAACGGTCCTTAAATGTCTGGGCCAGATTATGCTACAAGAAGTGTAAAATTTTCTCAGGAATATAGCTTTAACAACTGCCCATTGTTAATCAAAGAAATGGTGATTTTATTCAAAGAAAGCTGCATTCAAATTCTATTGGCAAACATTACACTGTTTTAGGTTATAGATATATTTTTGAGAGAAAGTCTGATAATATGGATTACATTACTTCCCAGTCTATGGAATTCTTTACTGATAGTTAGCATAGTTACATGTAGAAAGACCACCATACTGTAGAGTCAGCACTGGCAAGGCCTTTCTCCAAGTACCTCGGCTGATGTAGATGAGCCCTTTAACCTCAGGACACTCCCCTCAACCCATATTAAGTGGCAGAAATCAATGTGTCTTCTTCAACAACTAAATGCAAATGGTAGGTCAGACTATTGGCCTATGAAACTTATGGAGAACTGTAAGTTCCTGGACTCATGTTTTTGCCTGGAACTACTTCTAAAAGCAACAGAGCCAAAATTTACAAATTATTTTAGAAGCTATGAGACAATTTCTAAATAAAATTCTTGCTTTTTATTTTATTTTATTTTTACAGAAAGGAGGCACTCATCCTGAAATCTTAATAGAATCAACTGCTTATTAGACATCTGAAGCTAGAGAACCATGAAAAGTATTCCATCTTGTGAACCACTGCCTGACATACGCTTTGCTGATATATAGAATTCGGTTGCAAAATACAGTCATTCATGGAACTACAACCAGAAGGCACAGAAATACTGCATAGTTGTTGGAAGAATCTGTTTCCTGAATTGTCAAACATTAATAGCAATAGTCTTCAAATTAAGTAGCATAAGGACAAAAGACAAAACATAGGTTTTTGAAGCACAGACTTGGTTAGAACTAAGAACTACATCTGCTGCTTCCTTTTCCCAATCACAGTAGGATTCCTTCATTCCTTCAACAGTCAGTGCCTATTCTCTGCCAGGCAGTCTTCCCACTGCTTGGAAGGCACCATTCGGCAGAATGACAGCGCCCCACCCTCATGGGACTTAGCTAATTCTGGTGGGTAGAGAGCAAAGGAACAATCAACAGGAAAATAATTAAATCATAAACTATTAGAAAGTAATACACTTTATGGAAAAATATAAAGTGGAACAATAGGTAAGAGAAGTTGGGGGTAGGAGGCGTGAAGGTTGCTCCATCAGGCTCATTAAATTTGATTAATAAATTCAGACTTTTCCCTAAAAATGTATTTTCTTTCTGTGTGAGATTATGGGAATGAATAGAAAATATTTACTATAAATAACACCTCATTTTTTAAACACGCTTTTTAAACTGTAGCTGTTTAAATGGAGAGATGGGGAGGGAGAGCTAGCCGTAACTAATTAAGGCACTAGTAACTTAATTAGTCACTGGAGATGACCAGGCCAATCTGATCAGCAATATATATGCTTTCTTCTCGTAGCCTTTAATATACTCCTTTCAAAATCAAAGTTCTCTATAAAGATGAGACCATTTCCAAATGGCCAAAGGCTATTCTTCAGTCAAGGGGACATATAAAATAACATCTAAAGCTCTCAAGGTGTAGGGCTTGATGGAAGAATACGCAACATCGAACTAGAGACAAAACTGCAGGGAAAATAACCCATGTTCTCAGCAAGCCATCCTACACTCACTTGCTTAAAGCAGCACAGAATGAACTGCCCCTGATGCATGAATCATATTGGAAGGGGGAAGGGGGAGCTAGAAGAGGAAAGGAAGAGAGACCACACAATGAAGGAAGAAGCTCCTTGTGGTAGGAAGTCAACTAACAGAAACAGAATTACAGTGCAGCATAAAAATTAAGAAGATTAATTTCAAGAGCTTTTTAATTACTATTTGAGGAGATTATTGCTTTTAAAAATTACAATATTACAATGCGAAAAACAAAATAGACACTATTGAAAATGAAACAAAAATTTATATTTCTTCAGTGATTGAAAAGAAATAAGATAATGGATATTTCCCTGTAAGTAAAACTCAGTCTATTTTTTAACAGATATGCAATAGATCATTTTAAATTTTAACTTAAAGTATAGTCACTGGCTACTTAATAAGTTTAAATAATTTATATGAAACACAAGGATAAATATTTCATGATCAATTGTAGGATTGATTCCACTAGTAGCTATTTATGAATTACGTATTACTTACATATTAAATATTATGCACCTGGTGTTATGGATAACACAATAGAAATATGCACTGTATTCTCACATAGCAAAGGCTACAGTTGTTGAATTACTTAGAAAGTAAAATGTGCCTCATACATATGAATTTATAATATTCAGAAATGCATAACTGGTTCACCAACCATCCTGGATAACTTATCAATGACCTCAATGACCTTTGTTTACATATTTTTCCAGCTTAACTGAATTAACCCTAAGTGGAATGCCAGCACAATGAATCTGTTATATTGGTGTTATTATAATTATACCTTTTCAACTACATCTCCACAGAAGTAATGGTGAGCACAAATGAAAGTTTCAGTTATTGTATTTATGTCACTTGCGTAGCATTTGCTCCAGCTATATCAATTATTTAAACAAACAATATACTGATTGGCTAGAAATAAATATGGTTGAAGCTAAAAAGTGAATAAGTGTATTGATATTATGCCGGTAACTTTAAGTTCCATGAGAAAAAGAATATCAAATTCAGTGATTTATAAAAACAGTAAAAAAAAAAAAAGGGGGGAGTTTCTTCTTGAGTTATAGCCTGGACACAGTTCACATATATGTGACCTGAATGCAATGCCATGCACAGCTGCACATATAATAAATGTTTGGATAATGATGATGTTAATTTATTACAGACTTTAAGGTAACCAAACCATATATGAATGTGGCCAAGTTTATCTCAATGTAAACAGACCTAACATGAATATAGAAAATACAATGAAAATGATAGTAAGCTTCTAATATATTTAGAGAACTGATATTTAGGAGATATTGGAAATAGACGCAAATACACAAAGAGGGAAAAACAAGTACACAGATTAGTGAGAAGGGATTAAGGTTACATTTCGTTACTCAATGGGGGCTCATGCCTTTACTAGCAGGTTAGAGAGGGAGCATGAAAAGGCCAAACAATTTCCAATTAGCAAGAACTAAAATCAATTACAGGTCATCTAACGTGGTCAGCCTCGCATTCTAAAACTGCCTGGCGGTGCAAAGCTTTGTGGTCAGCGCATGTGGGTGAGCGCGACACTGAAGGAGGGCCAGCCTGGAGGAAGGACTATGCCTCTGCACAGGACCCATGCATGCACTTTGCTTCCATTTTATAACCAAATTTCTAAAAATAAACACAACACTGCAAAAATATCTACTGCATTACCTAATTTGTAAAAATCTTGAAAAATTCCAAAGTTTCCAGATAATATTTCCAATAAAAGCTCTCCCATGTTCCCTGAAAAATTAAAAATAGAATTCCCATGTGATTCAGCAACCCCACTTCTAGGTATTTAACCCAAAAATTGAATGCAGTGTCTCAAGGAGATATTTGTCAATCCATGTTTACAGCAGTATCATTCACAACAGTCAAAAGGTGGAAGCAATCCAAATGTCTGTCAACAGATTAATGCATAAACAAAGGTGGTACATAAACACAATGGAATATTATTCAGCCTTATTAAGGGAGATGCCTAGGCAGCATGGCTCAATGGTTGAGTGTTGACCTATGAATCAGGAGGTCATGGCTGGATTTCAGGTCAGGGCATATGCCCGGGCTGTGAGCTTGATCCCCGGTGTGGGGCGTGCAGGAGGCAGCCAGTCGATGATTCTCTCTCATCATTAACGTTCCTATCTCTCTCTCTCCCTCTCTGAAATCAGTCTATATATCTATATCTATATCTATATTTCTATCATCTATCTATCTATCTATCTATCATCTATCTATCACAACATGGATGACCCATGAGGATATTAAACTAGTAAAATAAGCAGTCACAAAAAGGCAAATATTGTATGATTCCAATTACATGAAGTATCAGAGTAGAGTAGATAGTCATAGAGCGAGAAATAAGAAGAATGGTTGCCAAGAGCTGGGGTAGGGGAGAAAGGGAGGTTGTTGTTTATTGCGTGTAGAGTTTCAGTTTTGCAAGAGTTCTGGAGAGGGATGGTGGTGATGGTTGCACAACAATCTGAATGTACTTGACACTACTGAACTATACACTTAAAAAATGGTGAAAATTGTATATTTTATATTATGTATATTTGACCATAACAAAAAAACATAACCCTCTCCCGTGACTGTTAGTGTGTAGCTTAAAAATATAATTAATGCAATCAGCTCCTAAATGATTAAACTTTTATAGAAAATATCCTGTGAAATTATATACATTTGGGATAATGCTCAAGTAATTATTCTTTTTAAAATATATTTTATTGATATTTTAGAGAGGGAGGAAGGGAGAGGGATAAAGAGATGGAAGCATTGATGAGAGAGAAACATTGTTGATCAGCTGCCTCCTATGCCCTCCACTGGGGATTGAGCCCGCAATCCGGACATGTGCCCTGACCGGCATTTGAACTGGTGGTCTCATGGTTCTTGGCTGGATGATCAACCACTGAGGCACGTCAATGAGGCTCAAGTAATTATTCTTTGCTTTGGAAGAACATGTTAGTATATAACTAGCAAAATCAATGTTAGTCACTAAGCATTAGTCACTAAAAAAGTTAATTTCCACAATGGGAAAAATCCAGTAGAGCCTAATAAATAATCCTATCAACAAGAGGAATTTTGAATAAAAGAAGAAAAGCTTAATAATAGTTTATTATTTTTAAATTTACTATCATAGTTAATATTTTATTATTTAATGAAAATATTTTATTATTACTATTTAATTTTAATTAAAACATACAAATAATTACAGCTCAAAAAAGGAGGAGAAAAACAAATATTCTCAACATGTGAAAATCAAAAGTCTAGTTTATGTTCATTTTTATGTGACTCAAGTTTTAAATGCTGCCTACTTGATTTTTTTCCTTCATGACACAATTATTTTTAACTGCTCATAAATTTAGCAAATATTCAGTAAAAATCTGTTATGGCCAGAAAATATACACTTGATAGTGTGTAAAGAGTGGTGAATAAAACAGACACATCCCTGACTGACAGACATATATGTTAATTAAACAGTACAAATGTGTAAATGAAGAATGTTATAAAGGGAAAGAATTTAATGCTATGAGAGAATATCAATGCCTCTCTTTGTGACCAGGTCCTGGGCGCAAGAGTGCACAGGCCATGGAATTGGTGTCAATCACAGTGCTACCAGTTATGAATTGTGTGACCTTGGCCACGTTTATTCAAACAAACATGCTCATCTTTCAGAGTAGAATTATAGCCTTAGCCATCATTCTGAAGACCTACTTAATTCTCTTTAATAGTCATTAACCAACATGTATTCATTTTAAAAAATTTTATTTATTGATTTGAGAGAAAGGGGGGGGCAAAGGGATCAACTTGTTGTTCTGATTAGTTATGCATTCATTGGTTGATTCTTGTATGTGCCCTGACCGCGAGTGAACACGCAACCTTGGCATATTGGGATGATGCTCTAACAAACTGAACTACCCGGCTGGGGCCCCTAATATATATTCTTAGCTAAACATCCCAAAAATAGTATATCACAAGCATAAAAATCTTAAGTAATTTAAGACTTCCCTGTCTAGGCTTCTTAGTTCATTAACAAAGACTAGTCTAATTAAATTAAACTAATATAAAATATTTAAAAGAATCAAAGGATTACTTTTAGTTAGGCAATCCACAAAGTGCCAAGATAAAAATTTCTATAAGTAGTTTGGAATGTTGCAGCTTGCAGTAATGATGGGTAAGACTATTAAATATTAAACATCTATGGTTTCTATAAGGGAAGTACAACCAAATCAGTGTGTAGAAATGTGGACAAGTACCTCAAACTTAATCCCATTTAAATTAATGTATGTGGAGATTTCAAGGTAAACATAAGTCAGCTCTGAGTTTCTTTCATTTCTTTTCTGCTTTATTAACAGCTCTTGAAAGTCGTTACTATAAACATTTCCAGTCTTCCAGACTGTTTCTCTTCTGTATGTCTGCATACGGAAAGTGCTCAAGTAAGATAGCACTGTAGGGGCTTCTTTATGAATAACGCTGCTGCTGAATAGAAGCAGCAGGGTTATTCATAAGTGATTGTAGACATCATGATCTCCACGCATGCACAAGCTCACTTCAGTACTGGTCTTCAGACGCAACGCACCCGTAACTACTAGAGAAGAGAAAGCTTCACAAAGGGGATGATATAGAAGTATCAGGACTCTATAACCCCCAAACAGTGTCCTTTCCTACTGAAAAGCACCCAAGATTCATTAACCAAAGCACTTGTCCAGATTTTCTTTCTATATTTACCTTAAAGTCTAAATAGCATTAGGAGAGGTAAAGTTGTGACATAAATTCACAAAAAAAGTATAAGTAATGGACAGCTAGTAAATCCTTAATAGATTTCAACAGGATGGGGCACAAGTTTATCTTAAGGGCCCTTTTATCTGAAAGGGCAGAGAGCAACAAAGTTATGAAAATAGAAACAGTTTTTGAAAAATGGCAAAGACTGATATTAGGGAATAATAACTGGGGGGAACAACACAAAACACTGAAGATTGGTGAGGACTTTCTAAAAATTATACATTTTCAACATAAAATGTACAAGCCGTATATTGAAAATATATTATGCAAACAGAAATAAATTGATATAAAAAGGTAACTGACTAAATGAAATAAACCACCTAATAACCACTAGAACAAATTAAAAATATATATACAGTCAATTTTTGGTATTCATGGTTCAGTTCCATAGAGTCACTGAAAACACTGAATTAGTGGATACATTGCTCCTGCAGAAATACTCGTTAGGTTCCTGCAAACTTCTGGTAACAAAGTTTTTGTTAAGCAATCAATACCTAACCTTGTTTTCTGTGTGTTTCTGTTTAAAGGCACCTTAAAAATATCGTCAACTCATTAACACTGAACTCACGGCCAAAAGCACTATAACTTATACCTGAATGATGTTTGTCTAACACATTTTCTCCATAAGGCACATCAGAGCCGGGAATGTGCATGTCAGATGACTCAAATATTTTGCTGCTCTGTGTCTGTGCATGAATAGCCCAGAAGCATCGTGAATGCTACTGGAGGTTACAAATAAGTTTTAGTGAGTAGGTAAATGTGTGAATACAGAATCTGTGAGTAATGAAGATATACTGTACCTGAAAATTAATGCTGATTTAGGGCTCATTTGTGTGGTACTAGGTTAATAGCATAAGTTCAGTTCCCTAATCTAAAAATATTTAGATGGTATATTAGGACATCTCTAAATCCCTTTTCACTTCTGAATTTCACAGAACCCTGGATCTCTAGTTAAATTCAGCTACACTGCACACTAGGTCCTCTATAAACCAAACCTATCCAGGCATATTTCCTTTTTTATGAAAACTTATGTACCTCTGATAAAGGATATGTTAATTTCCACCTACCAATCATCATGTGCTCCCATCCCCACATATACTTCATCTATCCATCCCTCCTTATTATCAAATATTAATCATGCACCGATGCTGGAGATATAGTGATCAATAAGACATGTAAGATTCCTACCCTCTGATGATCATATCTAGTGAGAGACAAACAATAACCATGTAAGCAAATCCATAGCAAATTCCAAAAGATGTAAGTGCAATGAACTGAAGTAAACCAGAATAATGGTTTGTAGGCAATTGTAGGTAAGATAATATTTTAAATTGAGTTACCAGGCAAGGACTTTTTAAGGAGGTGATGATTAAGAAGTAATACTTTTAACAATAAAGATAAATTAAAAATAAATAGATTAAACTTCATTCTAAAAAAAAGAAAAAATCTGAATTAGGTAAGAGATGAGGGAAAAATGCAAAGATCTAGAAGTTGAAGAACATCAATGGCAAATGCTGTGACATGGGAGTAAACTTGGCATTTTTGAGGAAAGGAAGGAAGGCCCAGAGGGGCACACCTTGACCCATGATAATTAAATCTGTGTTTTATTTTAGGTATAATGCAAAAACCCTGAAAGAATTTAAGCAGAGTAGTGTTATGATCTATCTGACATTATAAAAGTATCACTTTGACTGTGTGGAGAACAGGATATGTAGAACCAGGATAGAGCTGTGAAAAGGGGCAGTGTTGGGACCAGACTGATGGCCAGAAAGTAGGTCATATATGGAACATGTTTTGAAGAAAAAAATAAATGAAATATGCTGATAGACTGGCCCCGGGGTTAAAGAGAAAAAGTAGAATTAAGGATATTCTTTTTTAAAAAAAATGTATTTTATTGATTTTTTACAGAGAGGAGCGGAAAGGGATAGAGAGTTAGAAACATCCATGAGAGAGAAACATTGATCAGCTACCTCCTGCACACCTCCTACTGGGGATGTGCCTGCAACCAAGGTACATGCCCTTGACCGGAATCGAACCTGGGACCCTTCAGTCCACAGGCCAATGCTCTATCTACTGAGCCAAACCAGTTAGGGCAAATTAAGGATATTCTTTGAGTAAATAGAGATACACTGAAATAGTAAATACTAAAATGAGGAAGTCCGAAGGAAAGTGGCTTAGTAAGACAACACAATCAAAGGCTTGGTTCTAGTCATTTAAAGATGAGAGGCTTATTATACATTCAATATGCCTAGTATATAAATGAAGGAGGAAAAAAAAGACATAAGAAAATGAACCAGCCCAGCTGGCATTGAACAGTGGTTGAGCATTAACCTATGAACCAGGAGGTCACAGTTTGATTCCTGGTCAGGGCACATGCCCAGGTTACGGGTTCCATGACCAGTGTGGGACAGGCAAGAGGCAGCCGATCAATGATTCTCTCTCATCATTAAGGTTTCTGTCTCTCTCTCCCTCTCCCTTCCTCTCTGAAATCAATAAAAATATATTAAAAATAAAGAAAATAAGTCAAAATTAAAAAAGAACAGAAACTAGAGATAATAAATAAATGTAGTGTGAGCCAAACTATGACATAATTTTTTTCAATCCTAAAGCTTAGTAATAATTTATTCATTCACTCAATCAACAAGTATTTATTGTAACTACTCTGTGTTAGGCATGGTTCTAAGTGCTTGAGATGTAAATCTTTCCTACTTGTCCTTTGTACTATCCTAGTTTTTGGAGACATGGAATAAATGCATTTTCTGACATCACTTTTGTAATAAAATTCCATAAATCATTGGATTATATATTGAAAGACAGCCCATTGCTTAATTTTTGCAATATCACAACATATAAGTAAGGAGGTTATGAGGTAGATAATTTTTCAGTGAGCCAGTTGTTTTGTTTTCTAAATAGCAGGCAAATCCTACCCAATTTTAGTTTTCTGTTAACAATAAAATGTTCTAATTTGAATAATAAATTTGTAATCGTATTGTTCTATTAAAATAATAAAATGCAAATGTGAATCAAATGATCTCAGAACCAAGGTTTCCAAACATGCAAAAATGGTTGAAAGCATAAACATCATGACCACAGCAAGAAAAGATAACTTTTTCATGATAAAAAATTGTATGCCTTGGGAAATTAAATGGTTCATGCAAAGTGGTAGAGATGAGTCTCAAAAAATATATTACACAGCTTGCAGGCGGGGTGCAATGTTCTCTGGGTTTCTGAGTAAGTAATGCCTGGATTCCCCTGGGGCCCCTGCTGTGGGGACAGGGACACCACCACGGGTCACTGCACTCAGCACACCCAGGCAGCCTACGGGGTTCCCTACTGCCTTAAACTTGCTTGGACAGTGGATCAGTGTTCTAATCCGTGAAGTAATGATCTCCAGTTGTGGCATCTGGTACCCCCTGCCTGGACCTACCACCATATCTCATCATTCCTTCCCTTTTCACTTCGGCTCTCCATTTCTAGACTGATTGTAGCCTTAAACATACTCTGAAATTCCTGATAACTTCCCTATCGCTTGGCTTCTAATCCCTCAGTTCCTTTGACCTCACAAAAAATGACTCATTAAGCAGTTTGGTAATTTGGGGCCCAGACTTTGCTCCAGAATTCTGACTGGCCTTTAGTTTCATCTGCATCATCTAACACCGTGATGCTGGTGCCGACCTCCTCCCCCATAAATATTTTTCATGAAGGCAGAAGCTCCTAAGAACACTTAAACCCCTCTTTTTGATATAAACACTTTTCTGTGTCATGGCAAAAATGGATTTCCTCCCAAACAACAACAAAAAAGACAGTCTACCTTTTAACCTCTTAGTTTAGAAGAGAAATAAAAGTTCTATTATTTAATGGGCCTTTAAGACAGTTTTGTGAAACAAGCCCGTGCATTTGTCAGAAGAAACTATTGTCAGTACTTCAAACATTCTGATTCAAATAGCACAGATAATGTAAACGCACTTTAATCTCCTTGCAAATGTCTGCAACAAGAGAGAGGATGGGAGGAAAAAAACACATTGGCTCTTGATGTTACATTTTATAGGCAATCCTTTGCTTCTTGGCTGATTAAAACGCTGATTCTCTGGTTCTTTGCTTATTTAATGAGGATCCCCTTAAATGCCACTGTCATTTATAGAGGGTACACTCCAAGAAGGTTGCCTAAACGACTTTACCTCAAAGGCCTGAAAGGTCAGCCCGACATAGTAGCCTTCTGACACCATTATTTTCCACACACATTCTTTCATCGGTCTGTAATCATCGGGATAATTAGGAGACTGAATCTGTCCTTCATTTTTACGGATCTCACCTCCACAGATTGCTGGGGAAAGCAAAAATAAATAAGTAAATCTAGACATGACATTTCATTTTCTTCTAAAAATAACATTTTAGCTCAGTGCCTGTAGCTGAGTAATTCCATAAAGACCAGGTTATAAAAATCAAAGTTGGCCGGTTATACTGTTGTAAAAATTTAGATGGTTTAAAAAAAAGCCCCCCAAATTCTAGCCACTTAACTATAAATATTAGATAGTAGTCAGCACAGGCATATGTGCTTTTTTAATCACCACACTTTTACTCAAAATAAAAAGCATATTTTTAACACTTAAAAGCTTGAGAGATTTTACAAGTTTCGTGTGAGTCTGCTCTGTGATTCCCTGAGCTGCCGCTTTCGAGTTTTGACCTCAGGTACAAGAGCTGATCAGGAGAGAAGCTGCACGGAACTCTGGTCCCTGGCAGCGGACTAGCGTCATGTGCTCAACATCTGTGGCTCCGTCCAAATAATCCTTTTCACTGCCATGCAGTTAATCTTTGGAACAAAATACCTCCGTTTACTTAAAAGTCTAAGGGAAGCAGAAGTCTGCTGTCTTCTGAATTTCCTAAACTCCTGTCCGAGCAGAGGCAGGAGCACGAAGGGCCTTCTCCACCCACAACCAGGCAGGAGCAGAGCAAGGCAGGAGCACAGTGCCAGTGTATGTCTCAGAGGCTAGAGCAAAGCACCCCGCAGATTCTTCCCTGAATGCGGACCCTCTCCTTTAGACAAAGCGTGCTCCAGATGTGCACAATTACTTTCTGTGCAGTTTCCTCTAGCAGAGCATTTCAGTAGTACAGGCACCAAATAGACACAAATTCAATACGAAGGAAAAGGGTAAGTTCTTCACAATATTCTAAAATCATCATGAAAAAAAAAACCATTTGCCGTTTAAGAACTCTTGTGTCCTTTTTTCCCCCAGTACACATCCCTGAGTACATTTATATGTTACTACATCAATGGTACTAAAAATGCAATTTACATTCACCAAGTATTTTTATTAAAAATCATCCTTGTGAATATTATAACACAAAGTTTCAAAAACTTATAATTAAAATACAGCCACAATATCACTGTACTGAGTTTGTATTTTTTTTTGTTTTTATTCTTGTATGTTTTTGAGAGAAAGCATATTTCTATTAAGAGCTCCTTAGAGGAAGTAACCTGTAAAACTCAATGGGACTTGCCTTCATAGAGAGCTGCAAAGCCTTTTCCTACCCAATTACTGCTGCTCCGAAACTCAATCCACATTCTGCTGTCTGTAGAGGTAAGAACTTCAGGCAATTTGTCCCCACAGAATCTGCCTAAAAGAAATAAAACAATAAAGAGAGACTCCTAAATATGACTCTGTATTCTAATTGCCTTCCACAGTAACTATATATATATATATATACGAGGATGTGGAGAAAAGGGAACCCTCCTACACTGCTGGTGGGAATGCAGACTGGTGCAGCCACTATGGATGACCTGATTTGGTTCCTATCTCTATCCTTAGTAACTAGAACATAACCACACCTTAATATTTACTTATTAGTGGTGGATAAATAAACCAATCCCTTTGTGTCTATTTATAAAATATTAGAACATATCTTCAGATTAACCAACTGTCAGTATCTTTATTCTGTAGAAGGAAGAAAGAGCTAGCTCAAAAGACATACTTGTAAAAAGTCATGTGGGGACATCAAGGTGGGGAATATTATTCTATAAAGAAAAGAAAAGAAGTACAAATGATGCTGAGAAGCCCGTTTAAATTGTCAGTCTGGTCATTCGTAGGGGAGTCACTTGGTTAAAGCCATGCCTCAGCTCAAAGTGGAGTTCCTTGTCTAGCCAGGTTCAGTGATGACTCATCTGAGGGGCTGACAAGCTGCTCCGAGGATCTCATGCTATTGCATACACTCCATCTCATCTATAAGACTACAATCTGCAGTGTTAGCAGGCAGAATGGCAAGTAGTATCAGAAAAATGGAATATAAGTTCTAACATTTTTATAACTGTGTATCCATTGGCAAGAACAATACCAAAGAATATAATAAATCCTGTCATGTCTGCTTTCTTCCCTCAACCCTCCACAAATACTCATTACCTACTGTATGTCTGCCACTGTGCGGTAAAATTCAATGAGATAACAAAATGGTAAAATATGACAATGCACATGAAACTATTCTACAAACAATACATTGTCATCCATTTTTGCATGCCCCTGGCAATGATGTTGTACATGGTTTTAGTACATTTAAAACAGCAGTCAACATGAAACAAATTCATAGTAACAGCGAACAGGTGCGGGACTGTCTTCCTAACTGGCAAAGCACATGGCGGGCATGTAAAAGAGTGCAATGTTTCTTCAACTGTAATGTGCCTATGAATCGCCAGGGTGTCTGTGAAATACAGTCTCTAATTCA
Organism: Myotis davidii; assembly: GCF_000327345.1. Classification (NCBI taxonomy): domain Eukaryota; kingdom Metazoa; phylum Chordata; class Mammalia; order Chiroptera; family Vespertilionidae; genus Myotis; species Myotis davidii. The sequence continues at coordinate 141,328 of NW_006295055.1, forward strand.
GGAGGGATGGCGTGGACATAAATTTCTACATTTTTAACAACCTTCCAAGTGATTCTGATGTGCCGGTCTGGTGACTACTAGGAGGGACAAGGTTTCGGGGAAATAGTGGGGAGAACTTTCCACATGGAAACTCGGATCCGACCAGGGCAGTGTGGCCCCTCAGACACCACACACTGCTGATGGTGCGCTTGATGTTTTAATTTGCATTTGATTCTCCAATATGAGTTCAATGAAATGTTTTCTTTGGGACGCACATACATGTGTCACAAATTGCTTCGTCTAGGCCAGTGATGGCGAACCTTTTGAGCTCGGCGTGTCAGGATTTTGAAAAACCCTAACTTAATTCTGGTGCCAAGTAACATATAGAAATTTTTTGATATTTGAAACCATAGTAAAACAAAGATGTATATTTTTGATATTTATTTTATATATTTAAATGCCATTTAACAAAGGAAAATCAACCAAAAAAATGAGTTCGCGTGTCACCTCTGACACACGTGTCATAGGTTCGCCGTCACTGATCTAGGCTAAGAAACCAAATGTTCAAGACAATGTTTTCCTCAACCTTAATTCGTTCGAATCTTTATGTCTGCTCACTTTTTAAACATTTCTACAGGGTTCTCTCTTGGACTTCCTAAGGCTGCTGTCACTTTTAATATAAGTGTCCATGCAATATGTTTTAGGTGGTAAGAAAAAAGATCTGTATGGTACATAAATGCAACTGAGCAAAGCTACCTCTAAGAATAAAGGTAAAGTCACAATCCAAAAAATCAATAGATGCTGCCATGCCAACAGCTCTCACCTTTATGTAAAGCAGGGCAACAGGAAAATGCCTCATGCAAGTTAATGGTGTGGTCTGTGGTTTCACGTTGGCAGCAGACTTCCCTAAGCATCAGATCTGAGCTATGATTTATGACACAAACTACAGATGTCTCTTCCCAGCCACAATAAACTCTCTGAGAAGAAAACTGTGTCGTTTACAGTACCAGCTAATGTGCTTGGCATAGGAAACCAGCTACTAACTACTATACCTAACAGCTCACATTCTGCTGCCTGAGCAAACACACACACACACACACACACACACACACACACACACACAATTTACCTGATTTTCTCATTAAAACTATGGCTTTAAAATTAAAACTACAGAAACACTGTGATTAGTAGTCACTGTAAGCATAATAGATGTGAACGCTACTTTAAGTCATTATTCTAAATCAGATCTGAGTACTACCTCATATTTGAAGCTGGTTTAAATCAATTTACTTATTTATCTATTTGTCGTGAGTAGTTTTTTGTGGTTTAAAAAAGAATAATAAAATTAATATGTTGGTCACATACAATTTTAACTCTAAGATGACTCTTGAAAAAATCAATAGTCTTCAGGCAGGACAGACTATATGCATGGCCACAGAGAAGGTAATTGATCTCTTACCAAGGAGAGCCGATTTCCTCCAGTACCCATCTCTTACTTCAATGTAGTCATACCAGCACAAACTACTTTTGTATAAGTCCATCGTGGTAAAATTTAAAACGATCTGCAAAACAAAGCGAAACAGCACCGAGTTAAAATGATTGTAAATGCACATGGTGATTTGATTCTTGGAGATTAGGAGGCCAGGGCTACTGTGAAAACATGCTAATTTTTTTCTACATTAGTATTCTCTTATTTTTCTTTACAAATACCACACACAGACACACACACACACACACACACACACAAAACACACCACCCTGATTTTCTCATTCTCATTCTGTTTAACAATATAAAAGCACAAACATTTTAGCAACTAAAGCACAGATTCTATAAATTTGACCAACTGTGAAACAAACAGAAACCTTTATTCATATAGTTTATTTTGAATTTTCTAAGATAAACATGACTTAAACCATGAAAATTCTGATTTTGCCATAAATGTCTTCTTTTTAATAATTTATGTCAAAGGCGTCCAGACATATATAATCATGTTAAAAATAACCACCATGTGCCATATTCCAAGAACATAATATTATTGTGTATGTTGAAATGTTCAAGAGCAGCTCTAGAATTTGAATTTGTCCATGTACGTATAATCAAAGGCAGATGTCATCATGCTTCTCTAGATCCAAGAATATATATATATATATTCAAAGGCCTTTCAAGTTAGATATTGCACACGATTCTTCATTCTGCACTTTGTTCTGAAATGCTGCTGCTTTTGTGAAGATAATTCAAGAACAGCTCTCGGCAAGACAGTTTCCTTACGGCTTTATAAAAAGACTTTACTTTTCAAATATGTAACTCTTTTTATTACTTCATTACATCCAAGGAAGAGTCAAACTAATGAGGAACTCACCTACCTGATGAAAATAGTACATGTGGAACATATTTTTTTTATATTCTAAAACTCATTCTGGCCCAGCCAGCATGGCCCAGTGGTTGAGCGTTGACCTATGGACCAGGAAGTCATGGTTTGATTCCTGGTTTGGTCAGGGCACATGCCTGGGTTGCAGGCTCAATCCCCAGTATGGGGCATGTAGGAGGAGGCCGATCAATGATTCTCATTCATCATTGATGTTTCTATCTCTCTCCCTCTCCCCTCCTTGATAAAATCAATAAAAATATATTTTAAAAAACACACAACTCATTCTAACCCTTTTCTGCTTAAAATAGCTAAGATAATTAAGGCATTTGATTAACCTGTTCTTTATTCCCGAAAATGAAAAAGGCTTTGGCTATAAGCAACAAATATAAGTATTTGAAATGCCTCCAATATAAAACTATAGTTTGTAACAATACACAAAGAATCTTTTTGTGATGATATAAAAATCTAGATGTAAGAGAACTCTCAAGGAATGACAAAAAAAAAGAAAGAAAAAGATATATCAATCAATCCTGAATCCATATTCAAGAAATTACTACCATTGTTGTGTTAGAAAACATGTACTTCTCTCCTTTCTTGATATTTAACAGAAAGTTAAGTACTAATTAAGACAAACCAATCCTTAACTAGCTCACTTTTTCCAAGAATGAAGATACAGAATAACAATAAATATTTTTCATGGCACCTTATATCTCAGCATCACAATGATCACCCATAATATTGTACAGCAAAGTTGGTTATACTTCCATATGTAAATAATTATTTTACGGAGATTGAAACTTAGAATTTATCAAACTATAATGAAAGTCAATTGTACCTAATAATGGCATTAACATGTCACCATTAAATTGAATGTATTTAAATTTCTTTAAATGTACTTTCTAGATTACAATGAGATGAAATCTAGGGATGTAAAAATAGAGACACACTTTAAAAAATGTAATACAGTAGATGTGGCATAATTCAGTTTTAAGAAAATGATTCATTTATTTTTATCTACTTTATTCATCGTTTTTCTTTTATCTTTGCTTTTCTTCTGCTGCATCTAATTTTATCATTCCAAATACCTTCAAAAATGCTTACAAAAATGTCCAAAATAGCCAAGGATAAAGGACTTAATCATTTCCTTTCTTTGTAAATAATCCTCAACAGTTGATTATAAAATGCATTATTTCTGAATTTTTTTTTTTTGAAGATCCCAAAATGTTTCTCCTCTATCTCTGAATACCAATACAACATTAAGTCATTCTTAGGACATAATTGGGAAATAATTTCTGGTTTTTCTCAGAGAATACTACCAGTGTTAAGTTTCATTTGCATTTGTATTTCCCTTATGGCAATCACAAGGGATTTAAGTCTGCATAGAACATATAAGAATTCATTTATTACAGCAGAGTTGGCACAGCTAGAATACAGACATAAACAGTAGTAGGCCCCAAGGCTTATTTTGTGCCTTTCCTCTTGGGTTAAAGGGGAGTTTTATACTAGTGTAAGAATAATTCAACTTCCTCCTCAATGAGGTAAAAAAAGATGAGCTAAATTGGAAGTTATGTATATCATCAAACTTTATTCAGAATTAAAACAATGTGTTTGGATTGCTAACAAATAGTTAATATTTGAAGTCTGGAACACACACACACATTTGGAAGGAGAATAACTCTAAACAGAAAAGTTTCCTATCTTGTTTTTAAACTTCTATTTTAAACACCAAGCACCATAGAGAAACAAAACTGGCCTACTTTAATATAAAACACAGAGCCCTTTCAAGCAGAAAATGTAATAAAGATAGATTTTCTAAAAATCAAATCGGAGGGCTCTGATGTAGAAGTAAAATGCTGGCCCATTCCTAAGGCTGCTAGCAGAATCCATACATGAATTACAAACCATAAGCACTGGAAAATACTTGATTGTTTTACATTATACTGTTTTATGCAAATATATTGCATCTTTTTCCAAAGAATGGCAAAATAAAAACTACTGAGCACAATTATATAGATGTTTTATTTCTTATGATAAGTATTACCATTTATCGATGTACCTATAGTTCCCTTGGAACAGGTGATTGAGGGAGATATAAGGAACAATTTTAAGATTTCCCGTTTATCAGTCAAGAGTCTTATTTGTTATTCTGTGAAGTTAAATTGATACAATTGTGGTGGAGTTTGCTTATTAAACTTTGCTGTCCAATGATGCAAAGAAAGTGAAGAATATTGAAGAAAGACGGATCAATAGTCTAGGGACCAGATGTTTGTAAGTCTTCAGAGGAAGATTAATCAATGAACTTTTGTCAGAATGATGAAGATGTTATTGGTTACCTAAACTAATTACATGAGCACCATAGAAAGATCAACTAGAACATTTATACCTTATTGTGCTGAGGATGGGGAAGATGTTACAAATCTTGTCAATTATACTGATAGCGTGAAGTGGTTTTTTGGAAAGAGATATTAGAATCAAAAGCAGTAAATTAAACAGATTTCTGGCCTTTATCCAGAAGCAGCTTAGGAAAGGCTTATAAACTCTCTAGGGAAACTACAGTTTTCTTCTCAGAAATAAGAGTAGGAGCAGAACAGGGATCAGTAAACTATGCCGGATGCACCAAATCCAGCCCTCAGCCAGTTTTTATAAAGAAAGTTTTGTTGGAAACATCACTTTACATAATTTCTAGGACTAAAAAATAGAACTGAGTGTTTGAAACAGACTGTATAGCCTGCAAAGCTAAAAATATTTACTGTATATCCTTTCAAAAAAATGTGCCAACTCCTGGAATAATTGATCATTACATTTTTGTTCAGCTTTGAACTGTATCATGCTAAAGGGAAAAGTCTGCATCTTTTCCTACAACTAGAAGCCATCTGTGATTGGGAGTCAGAAAGCCAGGATTAAACTTCTAGCTTCTCAGTTTGTTCGTTTACTTAAAATTTCTGAGTTTGAATGAATTTTTTCACTGTAACATGGAGGTCATCGTATCAAGCTGATCTCAGCACAATTAAATCCGAAGGATTTACTTGGATAATGTGTAGAAAACACTAATAATCCGAAGTATTGTTAATATTCTATATTATTATTATTTCCATGATACATATTCAGGCATCTCTCACAATATAAATGTTACAATAGTTATGAAATAAAGACATAATCCAATTTACTTAATCTAACTATACTGGGAAACACAAAAATATAGGCTCGATTTTATTGTTGTCAATCCTCACCAAGGATATATTTTCCATTGATTTTTTTTTTTAAAAAAGGAAGAATGGAAGGGAGGGAGGGAGAGAAGGAGGGGGAGAGAGAGTGAGAGAGAAACATGGATGTGAGAGAAACATATCAATTGGTTGCCTCCCGCAATCACTCCGACTGGGGCTGGGGATTGAGCCTGCAACTGAGGTATGTGCCCTTGACCAGAATCAAACCCTAGACTCTTCACTCTGTAGGCGGACACTCCACCCACTGAGCTTAATCGGCTACTAGGGCAATATAGGCTCAACTTTAAATTTTCTCAGGAAAATCAACATGTCAAAGTAAAGGACTTTTTACTTTAAAATACAAAGGATGGACAAGGAAGCTTGTGGCCCTGGTCCAAGGCCCTGCCTTACAACAGACAAGCTGTCTGACTCAGATAGATCTCTAATTCCATCAGGGATTAACCACATGACAGGTGAGAAACAGGACTTAAATTATACCATGAAAATAATTTTTCTGCTTAAACATATGTGATATCTGGATTTTAAAATTTTGATTTATCATCACCAACTACTCACAGGGTCTTTTAAAAATGTAATAGATTTTATTATTTCTGAAGTCATATATATACATTACATAATTTAGTAGAGGTTTCATTCAGTGATTATATAATTTGCTGCAAACAGTTTGCAGATATCCCATTTGGTACAAGTTAATTTTGTGTTATATTTTGTTATGTTTAATATATATGTTTTATTATTGCTGACACTATTACAGATAACCCCCATTTCCCCCACACTTGCCCACCGCCACCCAGCCTCTGCCCCATCCCCCCACCCGACCTTCACCACACTGTTTGTGTCCATGGGCTATGCATGTTCTACCTCCCTTTCCTTAATTCCCACTCCAACTTTATATCCAATCAGTTGCAACTTCTCTAGATGATACTCTGCAATGCTGCTAAAAATGTCCTCCTCCTTCCTTTTTCAGTTAGTGCTCTCCATGTTTCTCTGAATTAACTGCACTAACTCCAAGATCTGAGCTCTCTTATCTCTGCAAATCCATAAGTGGTATCGTGCTTTCGTCAACTATTTTTCAGAGCTTGCCTAGGATATCACTAGGTCTTGTCCTTGATATATGTGCATAAGACTCCTGATAGCAAAGATTTCTTTCACACACCAGAAGACACATTTTAATGGAATCAACAATTTGTCTATACAGCAATTGCTAGATTTAAGCTGTGCCTTTGCCAATATAAACGTTATATTGTAAATTGACCCCATATGTGTAAACTGTTAGATGAGTGGTTAACAAGACTTTTTTTTCAAAATTAAAGTAGTCAAATGATAGCTTTTAAATGGGTTACATAGGAAAAGAAAAAAAAATGCTAACTGTATTCAATATGTAAGAAGTCTATCCTTGTTAAAAGATCAATCAGTTCTGAGGGATGGAAGAATCGATATTGCATGCTTTTATCAGCTCAACACAGCTACATTCTCAGCTGCACATCCTGGACTGTTACCAGCATGTTCTGTGCAACATCAAAAACAGCCTCAGATTGGACAAACTCTGTCTTTACCTTGGCAGGCTTACTCCTACAAAGACACACACATGCACTGACAATCTCTCTTTTTAGTGTGATAAAATATACATAACATAAAATTTACCATTTTAACCATTTCAAGTGTACAGTTCTGTAGCATTAAGCACAGTCACACTATTGTACAACAATACTTTTATTTTTTAAATGATATATTACCACCCTAGTTAGTATTGTACAGTGTTGGCCCAAGCACCAAAGGGTTGTGGGTTCAATTCCCAGTCAAGGGCACATACCTGAGTTCGATTCCCAGCCCTGGTCAGGGTGCGTGCAGGTGGCAACCAATCAATGTGTCTCTCTCATATTGATTTTTTTCTCTCTCCCTCCCTCCCTGCTTCTCTTCCATTCTCTCTAAAAATCAAAGGGCAAAATATCCTCTGGTGAGGATTAACTAACAAATAAACAAATAAAAAATAAATGAATAAATTATGTTTTTCTTGCATAAAATAAAATATGCTTATCATAGAAAATAAAAGAAGAAATGAGCCCTTGCTGGTTTGGCTCAGTGGATAGAGTGTCGGCCTACGGGTCCTGAGTTCGATTCTGGTCAAGGTCACATGCCTGATTGTAGGCTTGATCCCCAGTAGGGGATGTACAGGAGGCAGCCAACCCATGATTTCCTCTCATCATTGATGTTTCTATCTCTCTCCTTTCCTCTCTGAAATCAATAAAAATATTTCTTTTAAAAAAAAGAAAAAGAAATGAAACCTATATAAATCCAACAAGGATAAAGAAGCATTGTTTTATTATATATTCTTCCATAATTTTGTCTCTAACATATGTACTTTAAAAATTAGATATTTTCATGCCTCTGACTTTTAACCTACTGATTAAATTTTCCAATATATTGAAAAATTGTCCTCTAGTTCCAGGAAACACACAATCTTATAAAAAAAAGAATGTAACAAGGGTGCTGTGATGTTTCTAGATAATAACTCATGTGATCATCTTCAGGAAGATAAATTTAATGACATTCTGTATCATGTTTTATTCCTTTTTAATGAGCATGATTTGATAAAGAAATTATCAATAGGTCTTTTACATTGGCCATTCTGTATATTTTGGTAAAATAGAATGTTTAATCTTTTAAAATCCATTATAAATTTTTGAACTATTTAGTCTTTTATTTGATTAATTAAACAAGAATAAAAAATAAAGCAAATTAAATTTGAAAAATAAACCTCTGCACTTATATGAGAGTAAAAGAGAACTCTTGATATTATAAACTACCTTCTCCCCTGGGGTCACAGAAACTCTCCAGATGCAGTGTGTGTAAGAAGGGTAGCCGTTGGGAAATCCTGGAGAGGAAAGGTTGCCGTTGGACTCTTGTAGGGTTTCTCCACATGCTGAAATAAAAATAAAATACATATATTTGTTTTTTTTAAAAGATAACATCTATTATTTCCTAAAAAGTATAAGATCACTTTTAATTTTAATGAAAGGTATGGGCATCATAATTAAAATCTTGAGTCTTTTAGTGTTAGACAAGAGTATGTATTTGTATTTTATAAAAGACTTTCCCTTTCTAAATAATTTATTTTTTATGTCTCTCATAAGAATTTCACTATACCTAATGGGATCACTAGGGTTAACCGAATCACGAGAACCGGAGATAAATAACTGGCCTGTATAAAGTACTTCCTCATGGAAACCTCTGCCATCCCTTCCCAAGGAGCCAGTAGCCAACTTGTAAATGGCCCATATTTTGATTCAGGTCAGTCGCTACCTTGTTGATGTGGCTCTGAGACCACATGAAACATTCCATCAACATATTCAATGTAAATTGAGGCTAAGTTCAGTTTACATTGAATTATTCCATGTGAAAGTTGAAAAAAATCTTAACTAATAAGTAATCCATAAAAGTGGTACCAAAATGTAATCACAATCAAAGTTTTTCTCAAAATAAGCCCCCCAAAACCGAAAGATTAAAAAACATCATGGACACCCTGGCCAGTTTGTCTCAGTGGGTAGAGCGTCGGCCTGTGAACCGAGGGGTCCTGGGTTCAATTCCAGTTGGGGGGGCACATGCCTGGGTTGCGGGCTCGGTCTAATGTGCAGGAGTCAGCCAATGATTCTCTCTCATCATTGATGTTTCTATCTCTCCCTTCCTCTCTGAAATCAGTGAAAATAAATTTTAAAAAATCACGGAAGATCAAATTTTCCAACAGGATGTAGATGTTTATTTACTCTCTCTTTTCTGTTGATCATAAGTACAAATTGCTGGAAAAGCAATTACATTTTTCTCTTACTAAGCCTGTCTAATTTCTTGGAAGTAATTACTAGTCATCTGAAATAGCAAATTATCAGCTCCACAGCCTTCAGATCTGTATGACTGATATCTCTAGGGCCATTTCAACAAAAGCAAAAAGCAGAGTGTAATTAGCTTATTGGTGCAGCCAAGGTCAGAGTCATTCTATAACGGGTTTTCCTGTTGTTTTGTAAGATATGGTATGAGCTACATGAACCTAGGATGCTTTAAGTATCCTTAATCCAAAAATAATTTCTCTGCTGCAGCCAGTCATCTTTAAACTTTTACTCAACAACAATGTGAAAGAACAGTTTCTTCCCTCTGACAGAGACTGATATAAAAACTGATATTTCCATATGAGAGACCAATAGCTATCGGCAGCTCATCATATCCTCAATAAGTTGCCAATGGTTTTGCATATCTTAACTTAAATGTAAAAAAGAAAGATGATGACTTTGAAAACACAAAACAGAGCTGTAAAAAGAGTCTGATACAATGTAAATATTTATTTAGAAACACAGATATTATGTTTGCACAGCAAAGTAAGTTTAAAGTAAGAGTAAGCGATATTTATTCTGATAAAAGCAACTTTAGAACAAAACAAAAATGCTCATTGGCCAAAAATACACAATTCAGGACTTTTCATGAATCAAGAAGGGCACTTGATAAATATAATGTTATAAGAACCCTTAAAAAGTTTAAATGTGTTAAGATTTATGGATGCAAACAATGTGCTTCTCACTAGAGTCAGTTTAGATGCTAGTCATATTGGAGTTGAGTGTGTTTCAATGAAAAGAGCTAGAATTCACAACAATTTAAAAATAAATTCTGTAATGATTGAAACCTCCACTAAACTACATAGAATGCTGGTACTGTATTTCCTAAAGTAGAATTAAAACAAAGAGATATAATTAATCCACAAATATAACAATAATGATATGATAAAAAATAAAAGATTCTATAAATGAAAAATAAATATAACATATAATTCAAAAATTTAATAAATATAGAGCACCTACTTATAAATGCAAGAAGTACAAACAATAGTCAAGTTGTAATTATTTTTCCATTTTCCTAGTACATGTGGTTGTCCCAGGCTACCTAATTCCTACTTACAGAAGATTTTCATCCATTTTCCCAGCCATTTGTGGATTAATGCTCAGATATAAAGAGCAAACTTTATTATTAAAAGAATTAAAGAAAAATTACCAAGGAAAATGTGACACTAAGATAAAGTGCATAGTCTGCCCATATACTCTGCAAGGTATGTGGATGAGAAAACTGTTATGGCATTACTAATATACAAGTAAGTCTTATAAGCTTCCACCTCAGTTTCTCTTCTCTAAAGCGACTACCTTGTTGATATGTACTTCATAGAGTAGCTTTGTAAGGGTCAACTATTATGACGCCCTAAGGTATGACGTCTACTTACATACCTTTTTCACAGAAAGGAAGACTGTGGACTTAATTGTTAGAATGTGTTTTTGAATTACAAATGCAGTCATATCCAGTAAAAAAGAAAAGGCTTTTAAAAATATGCAAAGAAAATTATCACTTTCTTGATTGAAATTACTCTAAAACAAAACATAATTCAGGAGTTAAGCTTCTATCTCTCTAGGCAGATGTCATTATCCTGTATGTATAAAACCATAAAGATGCCACACGTTCACACAAAAACTGTTAGAATTAATAAATTCTGCAAAATAGCAGGACAGAAAATCAACATACAAAAATCAGTTACATTTCCATAAACTAACAACAAGTAATCTCAAAAAGATAAAGAAAACTATCCCATCTATAATAGCATTAAAAAGAATAAAATATTCAGAATACCTTAACCAATGAGAAAAAAGAATTATACACTGAAAACAACAAAACACTACAGGAAAAAAAATAAAAGAAAATAAAGCAATGGAAAGAAATTCTGTGTTCATTGATTTGAAGACTTAATATTGCTACAATTTCCGTACCACTCAACATTACCTACAGATTCTATGCAATCTCTATCAAAATCCCAATGGCTTTTTTTGCAGAAATGAAAGAAAAAAGTCCTAAAATTCATATAGAACCACAAAATCTGAACAACTAAAACAATCTTAAGAAGAACAAATATGGAAGATTCACACTTCTTGACTTCAAAACGTATTATAAATCTACAGTATTCAAAACAGTGTGGTATTGTCATGAGATAGACATACAGACCAATGGATCAGAATAGTCAAAAATAAGCCACGCATATACAGTAAAATGATATTCAATAAGGGTGACAAGACTACACAGTGAGGAAAGGACAGTCTCTTCAACAAATGGTGTTGGGGGAACTAGTTATACACATACAAATAAAATGAACTTAGACCTTTATCTGTCGCCATACACAAAATCAACACATAACATTTGTATTTAAAAGAAAGAAATCCTTAGAAGTTTCTTTATTATAAGGTATTTACTTTATATTCCTCATAAATTCACTGTTATTTGACATATTTAATTAAGAAATAATTATGAAGATAATATTAGAGTTGATAGTTGGTTTAAGTACTAAGTAGTTATAAACAATAAGGGCACTGGGCTACAGAAAAAATAAATTAAGAGGAAATGCAATTGAAGACCAGAAAAGTCACAACCTCGAATATCTACGTGTGAAGGTCAGGCATCCTTTCAAAATTAAACTCTAAGGAACAGCTCTATAGGATGCAGAAGCAATAGAACTTTGAGCATAAACTGATATGGAGTAAAAAAGTTGGAGTAAAAAGTAGCCAAATAGCTTTATTGACTCTATTCACCAGCAATTTCTAACAAAACATCAAGACAGACTCCAAAGAAATATGCAGTTCTATAAAACCCTCTTCTCTATTAAAAGCAAGAAACAACCAAGTGTCATGTTATAAATTCTTACTTTCTTAGGTGATTCTCAGATGAGTCATCCTATTTAGACTTCAGTGTATAATTGTGGGTCTTTACCACAATTCCACTGATGCACTTAGAGTTACTGTTAAACCGACAGCATCAGTGTAGCTGAAATGTATTTTGACAATGGCAAGTGTATGTTTACTAACATCATTAGTACTCTCATTGTGAGGAAATGAAGAACCTTAAATACACAACCATAAATAGGGCTCAGAACTAGTGCCTGAAAGAGAGAGAGAGAGAGAGAGAGAGAGAGAGAAAGAGAGAGAGAGAGAGAGAGACATGGAAGGGGTGGTTACAGTGCTGAGAGGGACAGAGAAAGAATAGAAAGAGGGAGAGTTAGAAAAAGAGAGAAAGAGAGTGTGTTGCTTGGTGAGCATGAAGGATGGATGATTACTAGAATTAGTGGGATGATCACACTGTGAGGTAAAAAAATATCCAATAACTATATTGTACACCTGAAACTAATATAACCAATTTAAGATTGAACACCAACTATAATGAAATTATAAATAACTACTTTTCTACAATTCATTGTGTAAATGCATCTTACTCCAGAAATAAGTAAAAAAGTAAAAAATGAAAACAAAAATAATCAAGCCCAAGTCATTCTAAAAGACCTTGGGAATTAAAAGTTAACATATCTTTTTAAAAAATATATAAACATATCTTTTAGTTCTCCCTTATTCCTTGAATTTTATAAGCTGCAAAACAGAGACTTGCTTTTTATACTGTTTTAGAAACACAAGATACATTCCTCAGTAATGATGATGCCTATATGCTGTGGTTTTTGCCATAGTAAACAAAGCAATGTACATATAACTATATTTCAAGTAAGAAAATAGCCCATTTATCTATTTACATGATTAAAATCTCAAGTAAAAATTATGCTTACTAATTATTTTCCTATTAATAACTAAAATATTCAAGAGCCATAGGCTGAAGATTAAATTAGTGTCATACATGTGATTCTTTCAATTCCCATTGACTGACTTTCCTACAATTCATTGTGTAAATGCATCTCTAGTGTGCTCTTTAAGTATAATGTACATACATACATATTTAGAAAGACAATCAAAATGTTTTATATGGGAACTGTCCATTTATTTATTAATTGCTATTAATCACATAATCTTTCCCATAATTTTCTACTTTGAAATTTAAAAAACATAGTTCATCCAATACTGCCAGAAATTAGCCAAGGATCACCCATGTGTTTTATCATAGTGGTGACATCTGTTTATAAATTCATCTTCCCTGTGAAAATTTAGATTTTAACAAACAAATACTACACATGCATGTGTGTTTTACATAAATACATGGACAAAACAATTTGGAAAATCCATGTTCAGTAAAGTTAAATATGTTTCTTTGAATTAAGGTATTTTACTAGGAGAGGATTTTGAGTGTGCAGTAGGTGCATAGAATACACAGCCTTTCCAAATTGGAAGCTGACTCTTTTTTTTCCTTGAACCAATAAAGCATTAGTGTTCCCTTGGAACTTTCTTACTAAGACCTTCCATTAATCTTTTTGATAACTCTATTCAATAGAAAAAACAATCAGGACCTTCTATTAATCTTTTCCACAACTTTATCCAGTAGAAAAACAATCAGTAGCTCATTAGCAACACGGTTAGAACTAATTTTTTGCAACTAATTTATCAATTCCAATAATAAAAATTTAATTTATATGCCATTAATGATGGTACTTGCAAGAAAAGATCATTCAGGACTCAAATCTGAAGTCGAACTAAAGGACATTCTTTTTATATTACCAAGGAGACCCAGAATTTGACTTTGAAATCATGCAACTATTTAATAACTATCAGACAAACATGCCTTTTACTCTTTTACTCCTTAAATTAAAAGAAATAAAACATACTATCCCTGAGCTTGAAATTTGATTTCTAGCAATTTGTTTTTAATTATATCAGTGGGTGTTCCAGAGTTCTCTCCTATTTCATTTTCTGATTACTGACTTTGAACTGAATAAGTCACTTGCCAGCATGGAAAGAGACATGTAAACAGTTGAGTAAATGGTGGCTTATTCATCTGGCACAATTACGCTTCTGTGTTTGTATGGTGCAATACCTGGACATCTATACAGCTTTCTTGCCTGTGCAATATCTCCTTTGCTTAAACGGGTCCGCTGACCGATTGCGGGACGTATGCCATTGTCATCACGAGAAGGGAGAATAGTGTCCAGAAACATCCCCCTGAAAAAAATCAGAAGCAAGCCACACATAAGTCACCCAATTAAGACACATACACTTCTTACAAGTATTAGGGTTTTTTTTTCAAACTCAAGTCAATCTATGGGGAAACACATCAGCGATGTGCTTTAACCCGTGTGTCAGACTTTCAAAACACTTTTATTAAAGTAGAAATAAAATGTGTGCTAAATACAGGGTGTTCCCCCAAAAAGTATACACATTTTAATAGCTGATAGCTCAGTTGATGCTTCTTTCTTTTCAGATTTAACACATTGGAATTAACAAATTATTCAAATTGTGTATACATTTTTTGGAATACCCTGTATGTATGCCTAACATCGAGTCAGTGATGATATTCACATTTTCCTTAGAAATGTATATTACATGATTTTCGAAACCTAGAATTCTATATAGTCCCCCACTACATACACATGGCTTTTTTTTTTTGGATCTCTCAAGCAGATCTAAGAACCCCTTCGATTACCAAGTTGTAAAACAAGTCTTCCTCATGTAGCTATATTTCTTAAAGACAACCTACAATAAATATTTTTGAAGTTACTAAAATTGTAAAAGAGAAATAAAATACACACATATATTCGTGTGTGTGTGTGTGTAGGTTCATTTCTTAAACTACTAATTTAATATTAGTATTCTTCTAATTAAATCTTAGTCTTCTAATCTTAGTATTCTTCCAAGTATTACAGTACATGTTAAAGAACAAAGAACAAAGATTGTCAAATTTTAGATAGAAGAGTATAAAGCAAAATAGTTCAATGATATACACTCATATATACACATACTTATAGTATAAAATGTTTCATGTTAAAAGTAATAATCAACTAAGTAATGCCTTAATAATGGTGAGGTATGGCTACTGAGTTGTTTGTTCCCAAGGTTGTAACAGAAACTATTTTTCTTAATATGCATAACTAAAAATTCTGACTCCAGTGCACTAAAAATACAGCCTAATTTTGCAATAGAAACCAACTTTATAGCTCTAAAGAAAGTTCAATGGACTGGGGGACTATTCTAAGTGGTGAGAATAATAGAGTGTGTATTTAAGGATTTTTTTTTTTAAAAAAAGAGAAACTATTCTGTATAATAAAAGGGTAATATGCAAATTGACCCTAACAGCAGAACCACTGGGAATGACTGGACACTATGACACACACTGACCACCAGGGGGCAGATGCTCAATGCAGGAGCTGCCCCCTGGTGGTCAGTGCGCTCCCATAGGGGGAGCTCTGCTCAGCCAGGAGCCAGGCTGATAGCTGCCAGCACAGCGGTGGTGGCCGGAGCCTCTCCATCCACTAAGGATGTCTGACTACAGCTTAGGTCTGCTCTCTGCTGGTAAGTAGACATCCCCCGAGGGCTGCCGGGCCACTAGAGGGATGTCTGACTGCCAGCTTGGGCCCGATTCCCCAGGGAGCAGGCCTAAGCCAGCAGGTGGACATCCTCCGAGGGGTCCCACACTGCAAGAGGGCCTAGGCTGGGCTGAGGGACCTCCCCGCAAGTACACACATTTTTGTGCACCGGGCCTCTAGTAAACTATAAAGGTATTTTATTTAATTTAATTTTAGTTTGGATATCATTAATTATGAAAGCTTTCAAAACTTCAGTGGAATGGAAAGCTTCCCATGATGCCATTTCAATAGTGATTTATTTCAGTTTACATACTTTCCAAGAATGTCACCATTTTTTTTAAACATTTTTATTGATTTCAGAGAGGAAGGGAAAGGAAGAGAGAGATAGAAACATCAATGATGAGAGAGAATCTTTGATAGTCTGCCTCCTGCATGCCCCACATTGGGGATCGAGCCCACAACCCAGGCATGTGCCCTGATCGGGAATCAAGCCATGATCTCCTGGTTCATAGGTCAATACTCAACCATTGAGCCATGCTAGCTGTGTTGTCACCATCTTTAAATAAGAAATAATCCTTGTTATCTGGAACTACTTTTCAATCCCCTGACTTTTCCTCCCTAAAGATAAAATCTAGGCCTCAGCTGTATTTCAGCTCCAGGCCCAGAAAAGCAGCAAAACCAGGTAAGTGACACAGTGACGGCCTCAGGACCAGCTGCACTGACTAATAATCCCCTGCCCTGGTGCCAACCAATCAGCGGAGACCACGTCCCTGAAAGAGCACACCTGGGAAGTTGATTAATATTGTATTGAGACCCTTCCCTGAGACCTCCCCTAAAATTACTGCCAGCAAGAGAGATAAATACCCTCAACACAAAGGACCCAGCATACCCTCAACAAAAAAGACCCAGTGTGCGCTCCCCCCTAGGTGAGCATGCTGCACCATTCCCTTCCCCACCCTTCTTCAAGGGACCCCATGAGACTTGCAACCAGGGGAGCAATGGGTAGTGGCAGCTCATCCCAGGCTAAGCCTCTGAACTTGTCTCCAAGGCCCCCTTTTCTCTGACTCCCCAGCGAAGCCAAGCAGCCCAGGCTAGGCTCTCCTGTTGCTTCTCCTATGCCCTTCCTTATTTCACTGTCCTAAGTGTGTTTCTGATGCAGCCAATACATTTTTACTTGCTTTGCTTGCTGTAATTTGTCTCTTGATTGAAATCTTTCCTTCAAGAAGATAAAAACGAAGGTCTCATCGTCTCACTGGTAACATAATGAACAAAATAAACTAATAAACAAAATAGAAACAGACTTATAGATAGGGTTCCAAGGCTCGGTAAGAAAGGTGAAGGGATTAAGCAAAAAATCAAAACAAAGCAAAACAAAAAACCTCTTAGACACGCCTAATGGTATGGTGATTACCAGAGAGAAAGCGGATGGGGGAGGTAGATGAGGGTATAGAGGTGATAAATGGTGATGGAAGGAAAGTTGACTTGGGGTGGTGAACACACAATACAATATACAGATGCTGTGTTATAGAATTGTACACCTGAAACTTACATAATCTTATGAGATAATGTCATCCCAATAAATTTGATTAAAAATTTTTAAAAATTTGCCCTAACCGGTTTGGCTCAGTGGATAGAGCATTGGCCTACAGACTCAAGGGTCCCAGGTTCGATTCCAGTCAGGGGCATGTACCTTGGTTGCGGGCACATACCCAGTGGGGAGTGTGCGGGAGGCAGCTGATCAATGTTTCTAACTCTCTGTCCCTCTCCCTTCCTCTCTGTAAAAAAAAATCAATAAAATATATACATTTTAAAAAGTTTTAAAATTTTTCAGTTCTACTTTTTCCTACCTTTAGGAAATATTTACTGAGAATTGTTATAGGTCTGGATTTACAGCAGTAAATAAAAGACAAAAAATTCCTCCTCTTATAATGCTCACATTCTCATGGGAGGAGAAAGACATTAAATAAAAGAATGATAAACTGGGACAGTGACAGGTACAACAGAGAAAAATATAGAAGAGCCTGAAAGATAATAAAACTTTTCTGAAGTAACAGGAAGTATGAGTAATTTATGACTGAGCACCCTAGCTTCTAGGTTTGGGTAATGATCTTTAGATAAAACTTAGATAACTCAAATATGGAATGGAACTCTTTAAACCAAAGCTAAGTGTCTACAGAGCTCCATATGTAAATTATCTAAGATGAAGGAGGGAGGGGAAACTAGTAATCATTGGTTATTGACCATCAAAAGTGAGAGCTTAAACATAATAGGATGCAACTCCAGCGAGGCCAGTGCAATTGAAGGGGAAGTTGAGGCACAAGACAGCATTGAGAAAAGCCATCATTCAACTATGTTGCATGAATCAAGAGATTATTAGCTAGGTAAGTCCAAATTAATGAAATGTTACAATTTCTGCAGGATTCAGAACTAATAATTCACTATTTTCAATTTCTGAAAATAGATTTGTAACCTGAAACTGGTTTTTGTTGTTGTTTTTTTTCCAGTTTTCAAAAGAGATTCGCTTTAAAAGTACCAGGCCATCTTAAATTGTATGTATTCAAACTCAGGCAATCGAATGGAGAACTTTGACTCATTCTGTCCACTGAGGTAACCTCCCTTTCATTGGGTGGGGGGATCAGTTACCATTCTTTTGTTCCTTCTTTGTGGTCAGAGAGTTAATAACTATCTTCTTGACACAGGCCCTTAAGCAATGCAGACTCTTCCTAAACACCTTCAGTAAGGCACTATCAATAGACTAGAGACAGGTCATTGAGGGCTTCAATTACTAACCTTCATTTGTTTTACCTATAGTGGAAGAGTAAATTACCTATGCTTTTAAATAAGCTTCATAAAATTTTACAATTCTTTACTAATGGAAAATGGGCAGCCCCAGTTAAGCAAAAATCTATGCTACAAACTATGCATGCATATAAAAGCCCCTTATCTTTAGCCCCATCCTTCCCACAAATAAGTACCTAAATCTGCTGATGGGCTATATTCATGAAAACAACTAAAAGTTTTATAGACTCTGTGGGTCAAGAATAGAAGAAACTATAAAACTTCAATTACTTACATGAACAGAATGAACAACAAATACCATATGTTCATCTAATTGATGCAGAAAAAGCATTTTACAGAAGTCAATACGCTTTCATGATAAAAAAAAACAAAACACACTCAGCAAACTAGGGACAGAAGGAAAGTACCTCAACATCATAAAGACCATAGATGGAAGTCTATAGGATCATCATATTTAATGGTTGAAAACTGAAAGCTTTGCATTCAAGGTCAGGAATAAGGCAAGCCTAATTGCTCACATCACCTCTATTCAACACGGTATTGGAAGTCCTAGCCAGAGCAATGAGGCAAGAAAAAGCAGGAAAAGGCATCCACGTCACAAAGAAAGTGGTAAAATCATCTGTTTGCTAATAGCAAATGTAAAAATATGTTTAAAAAATTCCAAATGTCTGGTGTTGGCTATAAATACCAATGAAGTATTTTTGTATTTTATGGCAGAAATGTTTGAAAATGCTTCTAGTTCTAATGTTAGACATAGGTTTGTGAGAAGCCACACAGAGGAAAGGAATTAAAAGTCAAAAGGTATAACCTGAGACTCCAACCTTGAGAAGGTGTTCCTGGCATAGTGCATGATACTGTCAAAATCATATCTTTCTCCCAGCGAGTTCACTTCTCCAGGCTCCATCTTCAGGAAGTTGTACTCTTGACCTAAGAGGCGGGCACAAATAACATTTCAGAAGCTTTCTACCAGGCAGAGAAGAGCTATTCCTATGACTGCACCTTCTCTTTACAAAGTGGCTAATCTTCATGCATACTGTAATTACATGCTAACACCCACATTGTGTAAAAGTATCCATCCAGTGTTGCTGTCTTACTTAATATCACATTGAAAGTGTAATACTGAATTCCATTAATAAGTTAATTTTGGAAAAAGAATGGATTATCAAAAGGATACTTTGGGTCTGTTTTCTATGTATACTCTTCTGCGTTCTCATATTTGTTTCTTTAAAATTTAATTTTTTTTTCAGTACTGTAGAAGTGATTATAAAAAGTTACATCTTACTTAATGACTTTCCCACCTTTCTCTTATAACTAAAGTTGCCAAGAGAGAAAAATTACCTTCCTATTTGCTTTCTATTCTTTCTATAAAACACTGAAAAAATATAAAAGCAATATTTATAAGTACCTACAACATGACGGACTTTAGCTATGTGATTTTGTTACTACAGGTAAAACAACAGCAACAAATTTTATTCAAAATTAGAATAAAAATCTCTTTGATTAATCTACTCCAACTGGAGAGCATTTTGATTAGGAAGAATATGCTTCAAAAGAATAAGCCATTTTGAACGCATATTCTAAAATGGATTAAAGCAATCAATCCTTATATCAATTTGCCTCTTATCATAGTCACTAATTTTGCATATAAATGCTAAGCTAAAGTCCGCACTTATTAGACATTGCCCTTGAATAACACTTAAGTTTCTGAGCCAAAGCAAGTCATAAATTTTTTGAAGATTAATCTCCAATATGAATTCTTACATACTAGAACTGCACTACTAATAGTTCCAAATACTCAGGAAATCTCACTTAATAAACTATATTTTCTATTGGTCTGAATATAGAGTCAACAAAAGCACGAATACCATAGTCATATTTGCTTAACACTGTGTTAAATATTATACATTACATACTATTTATACATTTCTTGCTTGTTTCAGGTACATATTTACATTGAAACAGAGTCCTATTTTAAGAGTAAACATCATTCTTGAAAGTTATTTCCTTTATAAGCTTTGTCTGCATAATAGAGGAAATTTAATTACTAAGGTTAACAGATAACTTCTCATTTAATTGGTAATTGAAATAATTTTCAGAAATGTTATTTCCTTTTTATTTCTCACCTAAAGATATAAAGTATGATATGAACCTTGATAGCTGGCTAGGCATTAGTCTTCCATTTTGGGAGTATACATTTCTTTACTTGTCTTTGATATTTAACACTATAGATTATTTCATCAATCTTCGGATGATCTATTCTCTGAGGCTTCCCAATTCATTAATTTTCTGCCTCTTAGACCAAACCTTCTTAGTCTTGTGGGAAATTTTCTACAAAATGTTACTTCATTTACTTATTTAAGTATTTGTTTCTTTACTTACTTATTTATTTTCATTTATTGGGGTGGCATTGGTTAACAGGATCAGATAGGTTTCATATATACACAAAATGTTGCTTTAAATATTGATGTCTCCATTTTCTATCCTCAATCATTTTCTTTTCCCTTCAGTGTTTCCATACACTCAGATTCCCTATCAAATTTCTTTCATAGATATATCTGAAAGTTTAGACTCATCTTCCCTTTGTCTACTAAAAAATCTCAACTTGGATCACCCAAAGGCTTCTCAAACTTCAGGATATGCTCAATAAAACCATCTTTTGTTTTTCTCCCTCACAAAAGTGTTGCCTTGTCCATATTTCTTATTTCATTTGATGGTGCCACTATTCATTCTGTCGCCTAAAAATAAAACTTTGAAGAGGTCTCCTCACATGATGATGCTCCTCTTAAAATATTTTGAAAGATTATTCCCTTTTATTTCTCTTGACCTGTGCAACTTAACTGAGGCCTTAGCTATCTCATAAACTTCTTACTTATCTAATGAGTTTCCCTGACTTCAGGTTCATCTTCCCCACATCTATTTTCCCAGTCTCAGTTAATGATCTCCAAAATGAGAGAATTATTTTTTCTTTTTAAAATCTGAACCCAATCGGCTTTCAAACTTTCAATTATTCTTTAGGACTCAAAGTACAAATCTAAGTTCCCTAGCTTCAGCTACTAGTAGACGATCCCTGCGATTGAACTAATTTCCCACTTGTAACTTCCCATGCAGTCACAAAGGGCAAGTAAAATGATTCCATTTTCTGTATTTGCATCTTTGATCATGATGTTTCTTCAGCTTAGAAACTCCATCATTCTTCTGTGCACTTAGAACACTTCTACTTCACTTACAAGTTTTGGTTTCTTTGTGACATCCCCTTGACTCTCCAAAGTACATTTTGTCACAATTGCTTGGACTCCATGGTATTCTCAACATGACAATTGTTACCTTACTCACTTGCAATCATTTGTATACTATATACTACGCTGTGTGTTTTTCATCAGCATTTCCAGCATCTACTAGTGCCTCAAGAAATAACTGTCACCAAATATGTGAGGAGTAAATAGATAGATCAATGCTGGTAATTACTGGGAATTCTAAAGAATTTCATCGTTGTAATTGAAACTGGCCATGCATAAGTTTAAAAAGACACATTTTTTACTTTGTTTACACTTGAAATACATACTATCTCATAAGACAATTCCAAGCATTAAGATTTTTCTTTTGATAATTGAAATGTACGGATGTTTATGAAGTTAGGGGAATTAAAACAAACAAAGAGCTGTACACACATCAACTGTCAGAGAAAATTAAATTTAAATTATGTATTATATTTCAACTGCTGAAAAGATTCTTAAATATTTGTCTTTCGGGCAGCCCGGTTTAAGAAAAATCTCAAGGAAACTATTTAGACCAGGGTCCTCAAACTATGGCCCGCGGGCCACATGCAAATACAAATATTGTATTTGTTCCCGTTTTGTTTTTTTACTTCACAATAAGATATGTGCAGTGTGCATAGGAATTTGTTCATAGTTTTGTTTTGTTTTTTGAACTATAGTCCGGTCCTCCAACGGTCTGAGGGACAGTGAACTGGTCCCCTGTTTAAAAAGTTTGAGGACCCTGGTTTAGACTATACTGGGATGACTCATTTCCCTGGAATTTCTCCAGAAGTTGTCCCTGATATAATATTGATTCCTATGGTAGCAGCACGTTTGATGGTAAACTCTGGACTGTTTCTAAATCCATACAACATAAATATAGAGCTAAGTATATTAAATGCTTTAAAATCTTTAATAATATTTATGGTTTAATAGCCTACACCCAATCTTGGAAAACACAGAAATTTAGAAATAAAAGAGCTAAATTTTAAGGGGGGAAAAAAAGCAAGCCTAAAAAAAACATAAGATCATTTATTCTGAAGAAAATAGAACCTCAGCATGGGTTATTTTTTACTTAGGCGAAATATTAATATTAATTCTATCATATAAAAAAAAAACACAGTTCACATTTGTTAAGAAGTTAAATGATAAAAAGTACAAACACAACCAAAGGAAACTCAGTCACCCTGAACCCCAATTCTTACCTGGCTGGATGTTTTCTCTTATGATGGTTACATGGTTATCTCGATCTGGTCGCGTGTGTTCATGCCAAAAGCCTATCACATGGCCCAGTTCATGAACAACAATTCCAAATTTATCACAGTTCTTGCCAATGGAGATTGCCTGAGGTCCATTACCCCGCCGACCTACATAGGAGCAGCATCTGGAATAAAGAAGAAAGAGGAGATGGTGGTGGAAAGGGAAATGCTGGATGAATTAAAATATGGTCAACTTTCGTTAAGAATTGTGATGAACTATAAAGTCCAACACAGTCAGAGGCAGAATAACCTTTTACTAATAATTAAAGGCCTGGTGCATGAAATTTGTGCATGGGGGGGGGGGGCGGGCTAGCCCAGCCTGTACCCTCTCCAATCTGGGACCCATCAAGGGATGTCGGACTGCCAGTGTAGGCCCGATCCTGGGCCAGCAGTCAGACATCCCTCTCACAATCTGGGACTGCTGGCTCCCAACTGCTCGCCTGCCTACCTGCCTGCCTGACTGCCCCTAACTCAGTAGTTCTCAACCTTCTGGCCCTCTAAATACAGTTTCTCATGTTGTGACCCAACCATAAAATTATTTTCGTTGCTACTTCATAACTGTAATATTGCTACTGTTACGAATCGTAACGTAACTATCTGTTATGCAGGATGGTCTTAGGCAACCCCTGTGAAAGGGTCGTTCGACCGCCAAAGGGGACTCGACCCACAGGTTGAGAACCGCAGCCCTAACTGCTTCTGCCTGCCAGCCTTATCACCCCCTAACTGCTCCCCTGCCAGCCATCTTGTGGCTGTGGGTGCCACCATCTTTGAGGGTGGGGCAGTCAATTAGCATATTCCTTTCTTATTGGCAGTGGGTGCCGCCATCTTTGAGGGTGTGGCAGTCAATTAGCATATTCCCTCCTTATTGGCTATGGGTGCTGCCATCTTTGCAACAGCATGAGGGTCAATTAGCATATTCCCTCTTTATTAGATAGGATTATGGCTAATTTCTAGCACCATGGTTAATTTTTATACAACAAAAGTCTCTAAACAATCACTTGAAGTTCTCTTATACTAACTCATATATTAGACATATGTCTTAAATCAGTTTTAGAAGATGAATTATAAAATAAAATACAAATGTTGATTAATGTGTTACTGTACATATAGTTAAATTCAAGACTTAACTGACATTTATTTCTAATATAATTTTTTATCCTCACTATCCATTATTATATTAATTTGTTAATACTGGTATCTGGAAATAATCTATTATTTCAGTATTAAATATAAAAAACAAAGTTTATTTTTCCTCTTTAGGAAAAACAGAATTAAATTTCTTTATGAAAGATGTTGGTTAATAAAAAAAAAAGCAGCATTTTTCCTACTTATAAAATAACATTTTTAAGAAGAAATTTTTAAAAGAAGTCAATTGAGGAAAACTAGTTTCGAAGGTGAGTTATCTAAGGTTAATGGTTAACTTGGGGAGAAAAAAGTGACAACTGGTAGAATTATGAGACTTATGAGATTGTGTCAAATGGTCAGCAGTTACTTAAGTGTGACATTCTATTTCACCTTCTGAAAGAATCTCCTGAGCTATCCAGGGTATCTTCCTGCAAGTTTTCTTCAACTTATTGGTATTTATACACTTCAATGATGTTTCCCTACCTTAAATATAGAAGTTCCATTTATTCATTTGTGTGTATGTCTATGTGTGCACACATGAGAGTGCATGAGTGTACACACATGTAAGGGTGGGCACACAGGAATATCCACTTTAAAATAAGTTTTAAATGGTATAATAATATAGTAACTACAATTACATAAAACTTTATTATTTATTTACATAAATAACATTTAAAGCTTTGATCATTAGGATTTATATTAAAATAGCTTATCTATAGGACCACCCTTCTAGACAGCAATAGAGGGCAATAAATAACTGGCATTGAATAGTTGGCAATCATGATGAATCAGGCACCAAACACTTGTTCTAATTTATTAAACTGGAAGAGAAAATTGTCAAAAATTAATTGCCCAAATGATTAAAAAGAATTTCACTATTTTCAATTTCCATAGTAAGTACATTTGATAGTCATTTTGATTGTTCATAAATACAAACATTTGTCATTCTCATGGTTTCTGTGGGTATTTAAATGCCTAAATATTTTAGTCTACACCTTGCCAGTTACATGAATTAATCTGACTTATTATTTATGAATCTATTATAACAGTTAATTAAACTTAATAAATCAATAATAGAAAGAGAAAAATGGCAGAGAAACAAGCAGGGAATTGTGTTTCTGCTCCCAGGTAGTTTTGTTTCAATAGTATGTTGTAATCCATACATAGATAGTTATTTAGTACATACCCAATAATAAAATATTAGATATAAAAAACCCACAAAATGTACAGATTCTGGAGAGATTTAAATATTTGCTGCCATATAGCAATAGTGACAAAAAATGAAATATCTGATAACTAGGTAGTAACTAAATTAACCACACTGAGTCATTTTTGCTGGTCACAATCTCAGAAGAAATTTGCAAATCAAAATCTGGGAGATAATCAAGAAGAAGGGTCAACGTATTTAATGTCAAACACCTTTTGTAGTGTACTTTCGCCCATATCCCTCTCCAATAAATAAGATGGGGTCCATATGGGAAGCAAAAATACATTTCACATTGACTTTTACAATGGTCCTGTGAAAGTAGAAAAATGTGGTAATATGACCCCTGACCTATTTATTATAAATTTATAAATTGCCTCAGCTGACTAATACAGGCTCTTTCTTCTACTTAGAGGAAAGTCTAAAGTACTTACAAAAACTCTAAGATCCTGCATGATCTTCCCACACAAATGTCTTACCATCCCATCTCTCACTACTGTCCCGTCACTCACTCCACTCAGCCATGCGGCCCTGCTGTGCCGTGAGCTGTAGACGCGCTCTCGCTCACAGCCTTGTGGCTGCCTACCCCCGCTGGCAGGAACTCTGTTCTCCCCTACATGCATATGTCTCACTTCCTCATGGCTTTCAGGTCTTTGCACAGATGCCCTTCTGTCCTACATACATCGCTTTACTTTTTGTCCTAGAAGGTCGTGTTTATTAATACACTTTATATTTCACTTATTTCTGTGTTTCTGCTTCCTCACCCTAGAATGTGAGTATGCTCTCTGTGGGCCCACCATTTAACAGCTTTGTTCACTGCTGTATCTGTGGCCCCTAGAATACAGCTCAGCATAGTAGAGCTGAACAGATACAGAGAACAGATTGGTAGTTACCAGAGGAAGGGGCTGGGGGTGAGAGAAATGGGCAAAGGGGGTGAAATGGTACAAACTTCCAGTTATCAGTTCTGAGGCTGTACAGTACTTTCCTTCAATACCCCTTCAAATTCTTACATTCTTTTATTTTGAGATACACACAATGTACTTTAGCTAACATGTAAGTGGTCAGTATTTTCTAGGTCCCTAGTTGTAAAGCAGTGCTGGGTGTCGAGGGACATGGAGATCAGCTAGCTGCCCTCATCACTGATGATGGCCGATGGGAACGGGCAACAGAAATGTAACCATGAGAGCTGTGGATAAAGCAAAGCCCCTCTGTGGGCAGCTCAGAAATGACTGAGAATGAAATATGTGAAGGATACCCACTGGTGGAAAATGAAAGCGAAGGCATTCCAAGCGACTAACAGACCACGAGCAAAAATATGAAGAAATGATAATGAATGGGGGAAAGCAGTTTAGCAGGATCAAACAAGTGAAATGTAAAACTTTGAAAAGAGCCAAATGAATGAGAGAAAATGAGTATGAATTTGTTACAAACAGAAATTAAGCAATAAAATAACAAGTGATCCATGCTTTGGATGTATTTGCTTTACAAAATTGAAGGGTGGGAAAGAAGAAAGATCTGACTGAATACATTATGTGTTTAGAAATATGTAAGCTGAGTTACATCCTTTTCTATTAAATAACCAGAAGGAAGGACAGTCCAGATTTAGACCTTTTAAATATTAAATAGATATAAAAACTAGGAAGCATTTCAAAAGTAACCAAACCTCATCAAGTTAAAATTAGAGTAACTTAAAAGAAAACATCACTTGAATAAGTCATAACTAAAAAACTATGGTGCTATCCAAAAATATATAGAAAATAAATAATGTATCATTTTTCTTAATGTCACTCAGGGCCAAAATAAAATCCATCAGTTTTAAGTTAAATGATCTAGGAAAATATGATAGCACAAAGCCAAATGACAATCTTCCCCCACCATATTTTATGAAATATACTCCCCCTGCAAAACAAACAAACAAACAATAACAACAACAACAAAAAATATCATTAGGTCAAAAACTATTTCCTCCAAACAAATTAAGCATTTATTTTTATTTCCCTGTATAAAGTACACCAGAGGGCATCCAAATAGATATAAGTGATTAGAGAAACTTCCTCTTTATAGAAGAATTTGAGCTAATCAATGTAGGAAGGATAAGAAAAGAACACCATTAGGAAAATCACTATAGGAAAATCACTATTTTGCAATGATGGGAACTTTTACGGTGGCAGGATGTGGCTGTCACCATTTGAATCTATTGATGCATTTAAGAAAAAATCTTTATTGTTGAAAGTATTATACCAGGTATATGTGCCCCACCCCCCTCCATTGACCTCTTGTAGGCTGCCCCTGTCCCCGACGCCAGGCCTTCACCACACTATTGTCTGTGTCCATGAGTTATGCACATATGCATACAAGTTCATTGGTTTATCTTTTCCCCCCCACCCAACCTTCCCTGCCTTCCCTCTTAGGGTCCAGTCTGTTCCATGCCTGGCAGGTCCAGGCCCTATGCCTCCTGTAGACAGCACACCCTGCCCCCTGCCCCTGCCAAGTATTCTTAGCAAGCAAGCAAACCAAAATTCAAGCTGAATTTACATATGTTAATGTAAGTCCCAATGAATACAGGGAAGAAGAGTTTGAAAACTTCCCCAATCGGAAGCCTTTTACAGTGGACCCATTGCTGCAAGAACGGCTATTACTGCAACTTGGCTAGATGATGGTATTTGTGGAGAGACGTGGTGGCCGAAGAATCTTCCGAGGGAAGCTGTGGTAAGTTCACAGCATTCCTTAAATGTTATACCAAGGAATGTGGATTTTCTTCTCAGACTAGCACTTCCCAAAATGTGCTCCGAGACACTGGCGTGTGATTGTCGCTTTTAAAAGGGTGGAATGGGTGCTCCTTTCTTAAAGTGAGTTTATTTATTTATTTTTTTAAAGTAAGTTTAGAGGAGCCTGTTCATCTCCATTCCTTTCCATTGGCTGAATAGTAGCAATGTTCACCAGCACACTGCTACAGAAACGGCTACCGAAATGTCATACAGCATTTCCACAAAGTACAGGTGAGCTGTTTTGGAGAGAGTTTTTATCATCCTGTAAGAAGCAAGTCTAGAAAAGAATCTCATACAAGTGTGGTCTCCTGCTGTGACCGGCATTTTGTGAAGATAACTCTAGTGGCAGTGACTTGGTGAGGCCACGCAGGAGAGCAGCTGGGATGGATCAGGGGTGAGGTGACCAAGACCTGAATGGACCAGGGCACTGACGTAGCACAGAAGCGGAAACCAGAAGACAGACTGAACACCAGGGGAAACTTAATGGCTTGTAGAGGAAGCACAATAGAATCACTAGATGCGGCTGCTGACGTTCCCAGCTCAGGTGCGTGGGACACAGGCACTGCCACGCTGGAACACAAGGAAAGGCAGCTGGGGTCACGGAGGAATGCACTTGAGTGAGATTCAGGCACTAAGGTCAGTGATCAAAGAATATATTTACTTAGAATATTTTCTTTTGAAAAATTTATGCTTTCTTATGGGCAAAATACTAAGCATATATTAGGAAATGAATCCTGCCTGTGGATTTTTTTTTCCCTTCTAAGTTGACTTAAGTCATCCTTGGTTCTACTCACCCACAAGGCCTGTATGTGAACACAATGTAACTCTCTTCATCACTTCTCTCAATGAAGGTCACGCATGTGTGCTTCTCCCAGTGCCTCATGGCCTGCTTGAACATGGCTCGCTGGCTGCCTGGAAAAACGGCATGACATTAACCAACAGTGTCTGCCCCAGAAGGGCTGCCGCACGCAGACTCCCCTGTCCCGAGTCTGGCCGAGCAGTTCAGACGCCACCACTATCATCAACCAAAGGGCATCAGCCTGGAGCACCACAAGTGAGCCATGGTTAAGGATGGACACTCACCTTATAATCAGAAGGTTCAAGCTTACTATCTCTACAAGTATGTGTGGACAGGGCCCTGGGAACGGGTCATACATGCTTCCTGTCAGTTGAAGAGAAACCAGCTTCCAGATTTAATGGACACATTTGAAACTTGGTTTAAAATCCAGGACAGTGCCTGAGACTCTTACATCTCAAGACTCAATACATTTTTCAATTACAAAACATTCTAAACTAACAACTGAGGTGAGGGGAGCATTTCTCAAGTTTGGTTTAATACTACGTTTTATAGACTAATATTCTATAAAAATGTCCCCTTTATCTGTATGATAATAATTATTTCTTTATCACAATAGACATGTGGGGGAGTATCTTACCAGTGAAGTTGCCTCCTATAACGTAAGGAATAACACCTCCGGGCCATATTCTGTCTGTTCTTGATGTAGCAGCTCTCGGAACTCGATTTTTCTCATTTTGCCCTGAGAATTTTAGAGGTACTTTTCCCTTAACTGTGTTGTTTTGCTCCAAGCCTGCAGTGACATTTAAAAGATTCTGTGAAACAAGTCCTCAGGCAGGGAGTCATTTACCCCTTAGAGGACAAAAGTTAAAATGTCTTATTTACATATTTGTATAAGTACTAGTATGTGTGAAGCCATGCACTAAAGACAAGCTTCATGTATACTACATTCTAATGAATTTTTATACAATAGCCTACAGTGGGTAGAAGTAGGGCAAACTTTGCAGGCCTCAGAAAAATTCTTTTTTTTTTTTAAATATATTTTATTGATTTTCTACAGAGAGGAAGGGAGAGAGATAGTCAGAAACATCAATGAGAGAGAAACATCGATCAGCTGCCTCCTGCACATCCCCCACTGGGGATGTGCCTGCAACCAGGTACATGCCCTTGACCGGAATCGAACCTGGGACCTTTCAGTCCGCAGGCCGACGCTCTATCCACTGAGCCAAACCGGTTTCGGCGAAAAATTCTTTTATGTAAGTATTCTACTTTAGTAGACCACTAGGAAATTCACCACCAATATAAAATACATTGTTCAAAGAGTTCTATGATATTCAAAAGTATTCTTATTCCTGCTAAATCCTTAATCATTTTTTAGCATTGATATTCTATAGGACAGATTAAAATTATGAATATTACATTAGAGAGAAAGTGAAGGAAATAACGTTAAGACAGATAAGGGCTCCGCCTCCTGGGACAATGGCTAGCTCCATCCCAATTTCCCGTGGACTCATACCCAGGTACACAGAAACATCGATGCACAGTGAACAGGTCAACATAAAATGCAGTCGATCCTGGAGCATCTTTCAAATCTGTAGTCGTTAACGTGTCTTGGTGGCCTTTCATAAATGTTTGCTACTAAATTTGCAGAATTATTTTTTCTTATTTATCTATCACTGCCAACACAAATATCCTATGGCCAGTAGACACTTCAGACACAATATATATTGACTATATGCCCTATGCCATGTCCCTAATGTATTTTTTTAAATTTCCAATTATAGTTTACATTCAATATTATTTTGTTTTAGTTTCAGGTGTACAGCATGTCTCTTTAATACCCTGGAGCAAATCATCTTTGCTTGGAAAAATTAAACCATCAATTTAAGGGGTTAGAATATGAAATTTGAACATTCTTTTAAAAAAATCCAACTCAAATCTACAAATAGGGGCTCATAAATTCAATACTATAAATATTAACTAATTATGAATCCAGGGGGCAGTTTTTCTAAATGTTTTTCTATATGTGTTTTTGGAAGGGTCAAAAAAAATTCAGCTACTCTTTAAATCTAATAAACGTTTGTCAATTTAAGTGAATTTTATTTCAAGCAGCCAGGATATTTTTCATTTGATTAAAACTGATGTAGTTCCATGGTTAATACAACACCGTGATGTGATACTCCATTACTAGAAATACTCATTAACAATACTATAAATACCTAATGCATTTTTAAATAAGGAGAAGCTGAAAATACGTTAACAAAACATTGCAATTGTCCCCCATTAAGTTCTAAAGGACTTACATCAAATATCAACTAACAATAAAAATAAGGGACTCTTTCTTAGCATATATCCTTCACATACTTTCCATCATAATGGCAAACTGAACTGCTATGAGTATAATATTTACTGTACATCAAGTCAAGCGTCTGCAACTTTAAACATTGATATACCAGAGCCAATTCTTCTTATCCTGTCTATAAGTTGGTAGAGGGCCCCTCGTTTCTTTGACATACCATGGTCTCCATATCCACCTTAAAAATAAAAATAAAATAGTTAAATCAAACTCTGTACATTGAAGCTCTTGTAAATAAACAATTATAATAGGCTACATTAATTTCTCTTGTGACATCTTTTTTTAATGTGGTCTTAGAAAGTTAAAGGCATGAATGTCCATAAATCTTAGAAGAGGAGAACAATTATACATTAGCAAATTTTGGTAACTAAAACTAAGGCTGTGAGGGGAGGTCCAGAGAGCACTCTCCATGACTTTATTTGGACAGCACGGAAACTGAGTCATCTATTGGTAATTTGAAACATTTTTCTTCGCTGTGGCAATGACATCACATGGGATGACAGCAAGTTGCTGCCCTGTTGCCTGCATTCTAGCTATTTCCCCAATGCAAACTGAACATTTGCAGACGCCAAATCAGCAAATGGAAATAAAAACAGTAGAGAAAACGGAGAGAGTGAATTTTGTTCCCAAGTTAGGATCAAAGTTACAAAAATAGATGTAAGTAATTTTATAACTTAAAAGGTAGAAGCAAGGGTCAAAAAAGGGAAATATGTTTTCTTGGAATTTTAACCACAAAGACTAGAATAGGTAGATTCCTGTCAGAAGTCAGAAAACAGATTATTTTATGAAAATCAAGTCCTCTTATTCTAGGGTTTTAATAAAAATGCTATCTCAACTTTACCACCTAGTTTCCCTTCTTGAATTTTTGATAGACAAATTACAAAGAGGTATCATTGAGCAAACAACCAATATGATCACAAATGATATCAGAACAAGTGCAAATGAACTCATACCACAAACTCATGAGTCTCTTCGGGCTAAAACAGTGAAAGAGGACCAGAAGTTCATAAAAAGAGCAATCTGGACTTTGAACTTTTGCCTCTCAATATCTGTTTTTCTCCCTTTGAAATTAACACTGTAACTTAATGACCTAGATTGAAGCTATTAACAAAATAATAAAAATTATTACCATATAAGCACCTTATCAAAAATCAATTAGGTCCTTATAAGGTAAACATGTTAGAGTGCTTGTTCACAGTCTAAGATTCTGTTTAATTATCTGCATTACATGGTCACATTTTTGCTGTGCCCCTTGAGAAAAATGTTTGAAATTTTTTTCATTGAACATTTTAGAGAGATGAGATAATACTTAAACATGTTCATTCCTAAACAGTTACAAGAAACATTTTTAAAAAATGGCATCTATATGTTTAAAGTGACCATTATTAACAATTATGTTTCATATTCTATAGGACTGAAACAGATTGTGAGAAATAAATGTCTTAGTATTAAGGTAATTAGGATTAGAGTAATTTTAGACTTGACAGATAAAATGTTTCAAGGCTATCAAAGTGAATAATGTTTTTATATTTAGGATTTTTGAATAATTTTTATAGGCATGGAAATAAAATTCTATCTAGATAGTTCACTGGAATAGAAAAAAAAATGAATGAAATAGGTGGTGATTTCTCACATATTCCAAAGACA
Source organism: Myotis davidii (assembly GCF_000327345.1). Lineage (NCBI taxonomy): Eukaryota > Metazoa > Chordata > Mammalia > Chiroptera > Vespertilionidae > Myotis > Myotis davidii. The sequence continues at coordinate 174,417 of NW_006295055.1, forward strand.
AAATGAAAATATTCAAACTAAATAAATATTTTAGGGAAAGACCATATATTTTGAAATTAGGAAATAAGAAATAGAATCAATTCAAAATAAACTAAAAAGAAAGGAAAAAGATAAAGTAAAAAATAAAACAGAATACTTTTACATTGAAATGTAACTGAATAATGCAAACTACTTTCAAACACGTACCTTTCACATATTCATTTAGAATATGTTGTTTTTATGATTGAGAGTATAACCTGCTTTATGCTATTTACCTAAAATAACGATAGTTTTCTTCCAACTATTACTATTTCAGAGCTTAACTATAAATGGAATGACAAAATTAAATAGTATTACCATTTTTTAAATCACAGAAAATGAATTCTCCCAGTATGAAGAGAGACAATGGGTTAAAGAAATGACCTGACCAAAGTTGAAGCGAACAAAAATTTATGTAAGAAATGAAATGTAACATGATAAATCAAGGATTTGCTGAGTTGTTTCACTGCTCTCTTGTCCAAATCCATTGTCTCTGTGGCCCAGTTAAGTGTGAGATAGCAACTGGAGAGTTGTCAATACAAGTGTCCTACAGGAATGTACTATATGTGAGCACACTGCAATGTAGTGTTCCTCCTATGTTTGGGATATGTTTCAGAACCTACACATAACAAAGGTTAGAGCATACAATTCTTAAAGTACTATGTATTATCATTTTAAATAAATCTGTTAAGTTGTGTTATGATATAAATTTCTTATATGTGATAGTGGTATTTTGATTATATACGATAATATCTTTATTTTTTTTTAATATATTTTATTGATTTTTTACAGAGATGAAGGGAGAGAGATAGAGAGTCAGAAACATCGATGAGAGAGAAACATCGATCAGCCGCCTCCTGCACATCCCCTACTGGGGATGTGCCCGCAACCCAGGTACATGCCCTTGACCGGAATCGAACCTGGGACCTTTCAGTCTGCAGGCCGACGCTCTATCCACTGAGCCAAACCGGTTTCGGCGATAATATCTTTATTTTTAAGAGTGAATGCTAATCTACTTAATATAAAAATGCTATGTAGTTTGCAATTAACTTCAAAATGTTTTATGCATGCTTATGCATGTATACATGCACATACACACAGATCAAATATGATAAATGTAACAATTATTGAATCTTTAAGTGGGAATACCATTGTGGTGGTGCCTCTTACACTATCCTATCAACTTTTCCATATGTTTGAAATTTGGCATAATCAAAAGGTGCAAAAAAATCAAATTGGACAGAGATATTAATTCACAGTAAAAAGTCTTAAGCCAAGTTTTTGTCTGCTGGATACCACAAATAAACTATATATTTTATTTTCCATAGAACAGAAGAAAATAAAAATAGTACTGGGTTTGAGGGGAGATTCAATGAGATCTAAAGCACTACATTGAGTGAATATTTTAGTTATAACTACAAAAAGAATTTTTAAAGTTGCAAATGTTCTCCAAAATATAATACAGAATAAAAATCATCAAGATAATATGAACAATTTTCAAATTTTAATAAAAATACTTTAAAATGAGAACTCAAACAATCTTTTAAATATTACAAGTCTCATATAGGCACAATGTCAAACAACTATAATTGTCTTCCGGGTTTTTCTAAAAATTATATTAAAAGATAGATGAGTTTTTCTAACTAAGTCTGTGTATAATGACTCTATGAATACTTTACATTTTGCAACTGGAAATGGGAGGCAACTGAATATAATGCTCAAGAGTGACATCTGGCCTTCCTGGAATTGAGCTTTGGTCCTGACTCAGACACTGCTTGGCTGTGTGACAATAAGCAAACTCTATAACCTTCTAAACCTCAGTCTCCACATTTGTAAATCACAATTACTTTAGTATCTACCCTCTTGGGGTTCTTGGAGGGATTCAAAGAGTTAATCTCTCCAAAGCACTTAAACATCACAACTTGTTGGTTAAAGAAATTAACTAATGAAATAAAATCTATGAGCAAATCTTTAATTTCTAAATAGGCTCATTGGTGTCCAGGAAATCAAAGTTGTTGAGAGAGACATTATAGCATTCAAAGAGTATATTCTCTTCTAAATTAATGCAAATTGAAACCAATACAACCATACCTGTGGTATGTCCAAGTTTTCCAAAGGGGTTTTGGGTAAGGTCAATTGTTCTATCAATTTGAAAGATATTTAAGTCTTCATCATCTAAGGCAATATCACCCCAAAACACAGCTAAAAAAAAAAAAAGAAAAGTTCAATTAAAGTGTAAAACATTTAAAAGCAAAATCAATGCAAACAAGGCTCATTAAAAGATCAGCATAAGCCTCCTTATTGATTTGAGTCCAAAATTAACCAATCACTCAGTACTATCAGAAATCAACATGTAATAACTTTAGGAAACCACAAGCTTAAGAGAAATAATAAATTAATCATGAGATAGTAAAATATAGACAAATGCCTTGAAAGTTCCAGGATACTTGCTTTTTGATACAAGTTTACACATTTTTCTTTTTAAAATTTTGCTTTAGATTTTTCTTCTGCAAAACCAAAAGTAAGGCAACACATGAAAAATTTAGGAAGTGACAAAATCCATGCTTTTCAAATCACTGTCCTTTACTGGATTCAAACTGTAATACTTACGAATTTTAGCTATAAAATGCTAGCTAATAAAATTACTTATTTTGTGAAATTTAAACTTTAATCCTGAAAGTTATACAACGCGTTAGGCTTTGACCAAAGGTTTAACATATAAAATTATTTACCCAGTTTAGTTCCCTCGTAAAAATACTGATATGCGATAAGGGATTAGGTTTATGTACAAATCCAGAAAGGAAGAAAATAAAAATTAGTTCAATGTAGTTTATCAGTGCAACATACAGAAACATTTTTATTAGAATTAGAATTCTCTCGTTAACCCCTCTCCTGCGCTCATGTCAAGGGCATGGCAGCCTGTAGAAGTAAAGAGATGTTTGCTATCCTTTACCATCATAGAAACAAAGCAATGAAAAGTCTGTACAACAGTTTATAGCCCTGGCCAAGCGGTTGCTCTTGATTCCTCAAACTGAATCCAGATTCTAATCAGTTTCACTCACAGGCAACAGAAACCTCTGATGCTCCACTTCCCCTAAAGCCAGACATCCCAGGAAATAGTGGCCTGCCTAAATGAAATATTTTGTTATTATATAAAAGGCTTGTTAGTTTTCATAAAAGTAAATTTCGCATTGTCTTTTTTTTTTCTTCAAGATTTCACCCTACTTTAAAGTAAATCCAAATTTGGTAATTATTTAAATCTTCCATCACATGTATTTATTATACAAATTGTTGTGGGCACTGACTGGCAGTGACTCTCAGCCTGGCTTGCTTCCTTAGTGCGGGGGTGGGGGTGGGGGAAAAAAATGAGTGCGGTTGGGGGGGGGGGATAAGGGGGGGCAGCTGGAGACACTAATGCTTCTCTAGCACCAGTTTGCATAGGAATCACAGTGGACTTGGTTAAAATGCAAGCTCTGATTTAGCTGGTCTGGAGAGAGGCCTCAAACCCTACATTTTTAACAAGCTCCCATTAGTACAAATAATTACCATTATCATCATCTATATTATTAGTATTTTTTTTTTCCTGCAAGAATAAACTTTTCCTTTCTTCTGAATCAGCTGGTTGACTTGAAAGCTGAGGCATTCAACCAAACAAAACACAGTTTGTCAGTACCACATTTATATAATAAAAGTAGTATGGTAAAATAAAACTCAAATGTGTTTTCGATTTTTATTTTCTTGTAATGACTTTTCACGTGCAATAGGATTCATGTCTTGATGGATTATATCAAACAGAGATCAGCAGTCCAAGGATACAATCCTTCACAGAAGCAAAAACATTACTTCTGGGGAGACGAAAAGGCACAAGGCCAGACAATTCTTAAGAGGAGACAAAACTTTTCTGGCGCGCATAAGCTCATTTCTTATTTGTCATTTTTTCCGAACTAATAGCTTCAGAAGAGTTAGGTGGTTCTCAATATGCCAGGAACTGCTTCAGGAGAAAACCAAATATTTCTTTGAAAACAAGTAGTTGTGAGTGACTAAGCCAATTCATTTACGTGTAAACTTGATAGCCTGTAAGTCTTATCGATCTTGAAAATTTGATATGATTATTAGAAAAAAATAGACATATTGGAATTTTCAATCTAATACAATTTTTTTTAATATTTATTGATTTGAGAGAGCAAGAGGAAAGGAGAGGAAGAAAGGAAGGAAGGAAGGAAGGAAGGAAGAAAGGGAGAGAAAGAAACCCCAATTTGTTGTTCCACTTATTTATGCATTCATTGCTGATTCTTGTATGTGTCCTGACTGGGATCAGACCTGCAAGCTTGGCTATCGGGACAATGCTCTACCCAGCTGAGCTACCCAGCCCGGGCAGCTATCACATAGATTAAAATGCACAATTTCTTTCTGTATATTTCACACGTTTAAAGTTTTCCTTAAGGTGTCCTATTTCATCATGCTTAAAATATTTTACTTATCATTGGTATAGCATACTGGATCAAGACAATTGATATTAATGTGGATTTAGAATTTGCATTATAATCTAATATATATTTGTTATTTAGCTCCGAAATATTTGTAATTCTCAAGTGCACTTTGGAGTTTTCTGTTTTTCTTTCTACAGGGTATTTTCTATTTATTTTGCATTAAAAAACGAAACTAGAGAGAAGGTTTTTAAACTATGAATTATCACTCCTGTGCTCCATTTAACAGAGTGATTTGAGGCTAGTGAGAGCAGAACTTGAAGCAATATAGGAAGCCGGTTATAGATGACAGTACAAGGGAAGGGCCCAAGTGCAATTATAATATTTCCTATCTGGAATTCTGCTTGGATTCCTATGGTCAAAAATGGGTTGAGAGCTAACCAGTAATTCAAAATGTCAAAAAGAACGATTTTTAAACTACATGGAAAACCACAGGTTTTGTTTTTCTCCTGAAGACTATGTGCATTCATTGTACTACAAAAAAATTTTTAATCGGAGACCAAGAAAGACAAAATAAACACATTTTAGAAAAGAGTGTTTGTGAGAATACGTAGTCCAACACTGTGGTTCCCTATACCCTAACTTCACACCGTGTCTGTTCCACTCACTTCCAGATCCCCCAGTGATCCTCCGCCCTGCAGCTTTGAAGCTGGGGTCCAGGGACCAGCTTCAAGGAGGCTTCCAATCTGTGATTTCCTAAAAGCTGTCTGCAAAAAATATGCATGCGTTTATGAACACAGTCACCACATGTCCTGCAGGGGAACGGTCACCGGTGGACCACACAAAGTAAAGAACCACTACTGATGTCAAAAGCAGAGCCTTTCAGTCGACTCTGGAGAAAATACTTGCAAACTCAATACCCTCAGGAAGATGAATATATTTACTTGAATGAATGCTAAGACATCTGATAGCGGATTACTGCTTAGAGGAACTCTAATAGACAAGTGGCTAAGAGCCTCCTCAGGCAGCAGCGACAGAAAGCCCTCCCGGCAACCTGGTGTTCCCGACTAACCATTAGGTGTCTCATCGTTTCCATGTCCTGCCTGCACTTCTCTCAGAAATAAAGCAACACATGGGCTTTCATAATATGTTTTCAACCATCTGATTCCTCAATCTCAATTTAAAAACACCGACCGCAGGAAGCATGTGCTGCTGCTCACCAGTAACCCTCACTGCCAGAGGGCCTGACATAAAGTAGGGCCTCAATGTGTGTCCTAAGGCACAAAGAAAATATAAATAAGAAATGCCACGGAATGGGGGATACAAAGCGTACAGCAAAGGGGAGGCTAGCCATGCTACATACTTCACAAATTTATCTTAAGACCTAAAATACCAGATATGCAACCATTCCAAAGAAGGAGTATTTCAAATTCGTCCCATCTAAAATGGATTAATTGTTTAATAAAAAACAATTAAAAGGCAGCTGCTGCCTTTCGTCATTATTTCAGTAGTATATATTAAGTGTAGTTATGGAAAATGTGTCCCCTTTTTTTTAAGTCCCACACTGATATGCTCAGAAAATGCATGACTGAACTAAACAGATCAGATATCATGAGATTTATGGGATTTGGAGAGATAGCTCAAAGACTCAACAATAGCCGAGAGCACTTTCTTATTACACACTTTTTTCCATATAGATCTTGAACTTTCTGCTTTTATTGATATTGGATTTAGGGAGGAAACATTGTGTCATGTGAAGGCCTGCTCCAGTCTCCAAGAAAGGCCTAGTGAAAATTTCCTCAGACAAGAGCAACAGTGAAGGCTCAAAAGTCAAATATTTTTACATGATTGACAACCTCTAAGAAAATTCCCAAGGAAAAGTAAGATCTAGCAAAACTTCTAATATATACATTTTGAAGACAATGTTTCACTACTTAAAAAAGAAAACAATTTTCTGGTGTCATTTCATATGCACACACTAATTTTTTTCTTCCATGATGACACATATGAAAGTTAACTTACGTTCCAAGAAACAATTATCCAAAATTTTAAAAGCTCTTGATACAATACAAAGATAAAGAAAGATACATTCTTATATAGACTCTCAGAAATACTCTTCTAAAGAATAAGGGTAAGAATGTTTTCCATCTAGCACATTCTTAAATTTCTAATAATAAAAAAGTATTTGCAATCCAGTTATTTCAGTGTTTTTTTCTTTCCTTAAGAAAGCATCCCATGCAGTATTTTATTTAAATAATTTATACTTTTTTTTCAAGATCTGCATTTTCACTTCTACCGTATACTATCACAAACTGAACAAATTCATCCAAACTACAATTAAAGAGTGTGCATACAGTTAGCTACAAATGATGAGCTCAATAAGATGTGCAACCTTTCCCTCATAAACTGAATTAAAAGGTGCTTCTGAGTAACATGACTCTTATGTGGCCACTTTAAAACAAGATGCCTTTATCTACCAAAGCAGATTTTTTTTTGGAGTGGGGGTGGGGGTGTGGTGCAATAGACTGTTTGGATCACTGGTTATTAAAATAAATAAATAAGTAAACTGTCCAAACATTCTCCAAATTTAGAGGTCCCTTCACAGAACAAAGAACTGCTGCAAGAGTTAAACACAGTCTTCTTGCCGAAACCGGTTTGGCTCAGTGGATAGAGCGTAGGTCTGCGGACTGAAAGGTCCTGGGTTTGATTCCAGTCAGGGGCATGTACCTGGGTTGTGGGCACATCCCCAGTAGGAGGTGTGTAGGAGGCAGCTGATCAATGTTTCTCTCTCATCGATATTTCTAACTCTCTATCTCTCTCTCTTCCTCTCTGTAAAAAATCAATAAAGTATATTTAAAAACAAAACAAAAAAAAACACAGTCTTCTTTAATTCTTTCCTGAACACGAGATAAAATATAATATCAATACAAAAGCAAATGTTTGATTTAAAATACAAAAACAAATAAACATGCATATACACATATACCACGCTAGAGCAAGAAATATTCCTCCAGAATATGGTGGTATTTGATAATAAAGTTAGTTTTCATGATATGGAAGAGTTTCAAGATTAATCTAGATTGATCAATAGATTCTGAACACAGAACACAAGCAGCAAGTTGTCTTTTTAAATCTTTTTTTTTCTGTTTCAAAAGCAATTTGGCACTACGAATATGATTAAATGTTAAGTTTTCAAATAAACATATCTTTCTTTTTTAAGTCAGAAAACCAAAATTTTCCCATAACAAAAGATTCATTGAAATACCATATCAATCTGCCTTTATAGCTCACAATGCCCGTGGATAGGATTTCTCAGGACATTTTTAAAATATCACCCATACCACAAATATTCATTTTGAACTCTTTGTCTCAAAAGAGAAAACATTGACAGAAAAGAACTTTGATCAAGAACTGTATAAATAAATATTGAAAAATTTTAATTCATCCTAATATTTTGTCGCAAGCTTTAGTTAAATGAAATATTGATAGTTCTTACATATTTAAAAACTGCCTTCCTTATACTGTGCAAATAATGAATATACTATAGTCAACCACTAGCAAATTTGGTTTATATTTCCCAGGTTGGACATCTTGTAATGACAGAGCAAACACTTGTTTTCTTCTTTCCTTTAGCCCCATTATTATTTGCATTTGTGGCCAGTGTAGGAATCAACCCTGATACTTCTTTTTACATTAAGTCTGTTTATTTTCTAAATATTGACACTAGCTCTTGGAGTAAATCTTGATGTCTTTCTGGAAGTAAAACTGTTCATGGGCATTTACTACTTTCTATTTTCTAAGCTATCTTTTGCCCACTGGCTGGTCTCCCCAACACAAACAGAATAATCTTTTCTCCCACTTTTTTCCATTTTCATTTGGTCTACTATTATGATAGGTTAAGAGAGAAAATGCTGCATTCCAACCTTTCTGGTTATTATTCATCATTGTAAAACATTTCCTCTTGGGCCCAAGTCAGGAGCTGGAGTCCTTTTCCTTCGGTTAACATCTCCCACTGTACAACCCACAAAACAACGTGTGCTCAGCGAAGTAAACTTTACGAAACTTAAAAATGCACCGACATTCTAAAAACTTGACTCCACATACTGATTTCTATTTCTTCTCTTCATAGTCCTAGCGACCTTCAACAATTGAGAGGATAATTAAAGGAACTTTATTCACACCGAAACAAGCAAAAAATGGAAATATCTGGGACATGTCCCCAGTCAAAATTATTTTCAACATTTTAAACTTTTAAAGTTCCATAAAGTGTCAGGAAGTTATACTGATATCAAACGTGTGGTGCTTACTATTAACAAAGTACCCTCATCACCATTATCCCCTTTGAGCCTTGGAAAACTCTAGGATATTGATTCATACTACTAGCCTGCTCATAAATTTACTTCTTAAAAACTAACTATTCCTTACTACTTATTGTATCGTTATAGCAGTTTATTATCACTGACTTTAGTCATTTGTCAAAGTTAGATATTAAGTCGGCAGTGCTGCCTGGCTAAAAATTTCAATTTGAGGTCATGCTGGTGACTCAACCACATGAAGGTGTCATGTGAGATGTGAAGGAATGGTGGTTCCTTTCTTTGTAGATTTGCAGAAGCAAGGATGGTACCTGTACTGTCAGATAGACATTATATACTTTGTTGAAAAATGGAAACGTCCAATTTAAAAAAAAAAAAAGTGCAGAGGACCTGAATAGGCACATCTCCAAAGAGGACATACAGATGCCAACAGACATCTGAAAAGATGCTCAACGCCACTAATCATCGGAGAAATGCAAATTAGAGCCCCAATGAGCTATCACCTCATACCTGTCAGAATGGCT